>NW_011495049.1:1791542-1815930 GCF_000754665.1 Bison bison bison
ACTGTGGTGTTGGAGAAGACTCTTGAGAGTCCCTTGGACTGCAAGGAGATCCAACCAGTCCATTCTGAAGGAGATCAGCCCTGGGATTTCTTTGGAGGGAATGATGCTAAGGCTGAAACTCCAGTACTTTGTCCACCTCATGTGAAGAGTTGACTCATTGGAAAAGACTCTAATGCTGGGAGGGATTGGGGCAGGAGGAGAAGGGGACGACAGAGGATGAGATGGCTGGATGGCATCACTGACTCGATGGACGTGAGTCTGAGTGAACTCCAGGAGTTTGTGATGGACAGGGAGGCCTGGCGTGCTGCGATTCATGGGGTCACAGAGAGTTGGACACTACTGAGTGACTGATCTGATTTGATCTGATGCCTCAGTATGGGTATATATAATGGGAAGAGGAGAATACTAATCTCTGAGGGTGACGGGATTAAAGGTGCCTATGACAGCGAAGGACAGGCTGTGAGCTCTGCATGGAGTATTAGTTGCTGTCATAATCATTATCAATACTTTTTTCAGTACTTCTTCATAACTGCTTTCCCCTGTTATTTGTCAGATTATCTGTTCTTTCCTTAGTCCTCTGCCAACATTTCTCTCTGTATCTTTATTAAAGAACATAAAAATCATTAAGATTAATGCTATAGTATAGGGTTTGAATGCTTGCTACCTCCATAAAACTCAGTGTTTTAGGGAAGAAGTCATAATGCTCTTTTCCTCATCTCTTTTATCACAGGGCCTTAGAACAATGTTTTCTCATATACTGTACATCAGCTAAGTGTGAAATAAGTAAGAATAAATGTCTCATTGACTGATTTACTTTTTATTTGTCTTCCTGTGTGAGGACAATGGCACTGAGCTTGTCTATCACTGATACAGTCCCAGAACTTGAAACAGTGCTTGATACCAGACAAGAAACATTTTTTGAATGAAAAAAGGAATGAATGAATCAATCAGTCAGTCAGTCAGTAAATCAAGACATCCATATCTGAGGTTTCTTAAAACTCCCTCTTTAATGGTTTAGAAGATGTGAGATTCAGCCCTGGGTTATCTGTGTATTTTCACACAAAGATGCCATGTGTATACAGAATACAAAATTGGAGTCATTTCCAGAATCAGGATGTAAATTGGACAAGTGGGCAACTGCTTGACTAGGTGGCAGGAAGATATTTGAGCAAAAATATCTTGCCTAGAGAAAAGCAGGTGGAATTTGCCTTTTCAACATTTCTGTGCCAAGCCGGATAATTTGCTTCTCACCTGGGAACAATTTCCTTCCCGCGGCCGTAATGTGAGTTTCACCACAGCTGTGGAGCTAAAGTCAAAGTCAAAGTAGAGATTGCTGCGTCACTTGCTGGGAAATGACTTTTTCGTTTGGGTCTGTGTCTTTGTCTGGCAGCTTTCTTATTTGTGTTTAAAAACATGGACTGCAGAGAGGTAGCGCATCTGTTTCTGTATGTAGAAGTGGAATATGGAAGGGATTTGTGTGTGTATGCTATAAATTCCTGGACTCTTCCGTTGTTCCAACTCGTGCATTCTAACTTCTTTTTTCCAGCCAAGAAGCTGCAGCTGCATCTGGATGTGTGAATTATACATTTGAGTTAACACTATTTAACAGAAACATATGTTTCTTTTTTATTTCCTGTATCCACAATTGAGACAACCAAGCTTATCCTTATGATGCTGGTAGCTTCCTTCTCCTTCTCTAAAATTTTCCATTCTTAGCACCAAATAGTGAGACTAGAGAATAGAATAAATTACTCTCTGTACTGCTTCCTCCTTTTGCTATTTTTTCCTCCTGATGCTGGCATTTCATAAGAAGAACAGAGATTTGTAAGTTGAAATCTTAGTGGCAAAGATCAGGACAGGGCTCAATGAGGGGTAGAAAGAGGAATGTGCACTTTTTTAATGCCAATGTCAGGGAAAGAGTCAGTATAATTCTTGAGTGCTGTGTTACCTCCAGTTTTCAAAGGCAGTAGAGAACCATGGAAGAACACATGGGATACAGACGGAGGAGGCTGCCTTGGGCACTCATGGTTATGATTTACCAGAAACTCAAATATGACAAAAAAGAGAAGAAAAATATTTTCAAACTTTGCCTTGTGAGTAGGTTAAAAAAAAAAAAAAAGACCTACAAAGTGTGATTATATATGTAGCTTTATCCTAAAATCTCTAATTTCTAACATGGTATGTTCAGTATACAGTAAGAAATGTACTTCTTTGTATGTTCAGGACATTTTAGTCTTGGGAGTCTTCATTTAATAAGAGGCTATACTCACTGGCAGAGACATTACTTTGCCAACAAAGGTCCATCTAGTCAAGGTTTTTCCTGTGGTCATGTATGGATGTGAGAGTTGGACTGTGAATAAGGCTGAGCGCCAAAGAATTGATGCTTTTGAACTGTGGTGTTGGAGAAGACTCTTGAGAGTCCCTTGGACTGCAAGGAGATCCAACCAGTCCATTCTAAAGGAGATCAGTCCTGGGTGTTCTTTGGAAGGACTGATGCTGAAGCTGAAACTCCAGTACTTTGTCCACCTAATGAGAAGAGTTGACTCATTGGAAAAGACTCTGATGCTGGGAGGGATTGGGGGCAGGAGGAGAAGGGGACGACAGAGGATGAGATGGCTGGATGGCATCACTGACTCGATGGACGTGAGTCTGAGTGAACTCCGGGAGTTGGTGATGGACAGGAAGGCCTGGTGTGCTGCGATACATGGGGTCGAAGAGAGTCGGACACGACTGAGGGACTGAACTGAACTGAACTGATACTCACTTGTGTATCACCAAATGATATCACTTATTAACTCCATAGAAATGAGTTGGCCTAAGGTCAGAATGTATCAAGGGAATATCAAATAGGTTATCTGCAATTACAGAAGCTCCAAGAACAAAAAGACAGGTTGTAGAACCCTCCAAAGAAATGCAAAATGACAAAATGATTTTTTGAGGAGGTCTTACAAAAAGCTGAGAAAAGAAGAGAAGCTAAAGGCAAAAGAGAAAAGGAAAGGTATACCCATTTCAATGCAGAGTTCCAAAGAATAGCAAGGAGAGATAAGAAAACCTTCCTCAGAGATCAATGCAAAGACATAGAGGAAAACAACAGAATGGGAAAGACTAGAGATCTCTTCAAGAAAATTAGAGATACCAAGGGAACATTTCATGCAAAAATGGGCACAATAAAGGACAGAGATGGTATGGACCTAACAGAAGTAGAAGATATTAAGAAGAGGTGGCAAGAATGCACAGAAGAAAAGATATACCAAAAAGATCTTCATGACCCAGATAATCATGATGGTGTGGTCACATACCTAGAGCCAGACATCCTGGGGTGCAAGGTCAAGTGGGCCTTAGAAAGCCTCACTACGAACAAAGCTAGTGGAGGTGATGGAATTCCAGTTGAGCTATTTCAAATCCTAAAAGATGATGCTGTGAAAGTGCTGCACTCAATATGCCAGCAAATCTGGAAACCTCAACAGTGGCCACAGGACTGGAAAAGGTCAATTTTCAGTCCAATCCCAAAGAAAGGTAATGCCAAAGAATGCTCAAACTACCATACAATTGCACTGATCTCACACTCTAGCAAAATAATGCTCAAAATTCACTAAGGCAGGCTTCAACAGTACATGAACTGAGAACTTCCAGATGTTCAAACTGGGTTTAGAAAAGGTAGAGGAACCAGAGATCAAATTGCCAACATCTGTTGGATCACTGAAAAAGCAAGAGAGTTCCAGAAAAACATCTACATCTGCTTTATTGACTATACCAAAGCCTTTGACTGCGTGGATCACAACAAACTGTGGAAAATTCTTAAAGCGAAGGAAATACCAGACCACCTGACCTGCCTCCTGAGAAATCTGTATGCAGGTCAAGAAGCAACAGTTAGAACTGGACATGAAACAACAGACTAGTTCCAAGTCAGGAAAGGAGTTCGTCAAGGCTGTATGTTGTCACCCTGCTTACTTAACTTATATGCAGAGTATATCAAGAGAAATGCTGGGCTGGATGAAGCAAAAGCTGGAATCAAGATTGCCAGGAGAAATGTCAATAACCTCAGATATGCAGATGACACCACCCTTATGGCAGAAAGCAAAGAACTAAAGAGCCTCTTGATGAAAGTGAAAGAGAAGAGTGAAAAAGTTGGCTCAAAACTCAACATTCAGAAGGCTAAGATCATGGCATCTGGTCCCATCACTTCATGGCAAATAGATGGGGAAACAGTGGAAACAATCAGAGACTTTATTTTTGGGGGGCCCCAAAATCACTACAGATAGTGACTTCAGCCATGGAATTAAAAGACGCTTGCTCCTTGGAAGAAAAGCTATGACCAACCTAAACAGCATATTAAAAAAAACAGAGAAATTACTTTACCAATAAAGGTCCATCTAGTCAAAGTTACGGTTTTTTCCAGTAGTCATGTATGGATGTGAGAGTTGGACTATAAAGAAAGCTGAGCACCGAAGAATTGATACTTTTGAACTGTGGCGTTGGAGAAGACTCTTGAGAGTCCCTTAGACTGCAAGAAGATCCAACCAGTCCATCCTAAAGAAAATCAGTCCTGAATATTCATTGGAAAGACTGATGCTGAAGCTCCATACTTTGACCACCTGATGTGAAGAACCGACTCATTAGAAAATACCCTGATGATGGGAAAAATTGAAGGAAGGAGGAGAAGAGGACGATGATGAGATGAAGAAGAGGATGAGATGGTTGGATGCCATCACCAAAGTGATGGACATGAGTTTGAGCATGCTCTGGGAGTTGGTGATGGACAGGGAAGCCTGGTGTGCTACAGTCCATGGGGTCACAGAGTTGGACATGACTGAGTGATTGAACTGAACTTTGAAGCCTCCAAAAATAATTTTCCTGGAGAAAAGAACATGAGTTAAGTAGACAGATATCCATGCTTAGAATTTAGGATTACCTTTACCACACTAGCCTCACAGGTTGCTCAAGTGTGAACGTGATAAAAAGATAAGCTATTGTACAATAATATTTGAGACCCTCCTGCCCTTACCTGACACTTTGAAAGGGAAAATAAGTGGGAGCAGTTCAGAAATCACTATGGAATCTGGATATAGCAGTAGAAAGCACCCATAATCATAATCAAAAGCAAGGTTTGTCAGTGTTTCCTTTTGTTACTAAAGTTTTATTAGAACACAACCACACCCATTGCTTTAAGTATGGCCTGCTTTGCTTTTCTGTTACAGTGGCACAGTTGAACATGTGGGATGGATAGGGTTCATAAGTCTAAAATATTCATAATTTGGATCTTTAAAAAAATTTGCATCCCCTGCTCTATAGAATATCTAGAATAGCTATATTGCCTCGCATAATATATTAAACTTTGGGATCAGCAAATGGGAGCCCATAAAAGCCCCAAAGAATTGTTTTATGACCATAGGACATACAGAAGAAGCAAAATGCATTTCTGAAATTCCTCACTGGCAGTGACTCTGAAGTCATATATGATTTCTAGTTTCTTTTTCTTGCAGTAATCACCAAATTTAACATCAGTCAACTCTCCCAGACTCAATTAATGCCTAAAACCTTTCCTACATTTTACTTCATCAGTCCCTTTCTGATGATATTTAGTCATTAGTTCTTCCACCTTTTTCTTAAATTCTTTGAACTTCTACAAACATCTCATTTCAAAATACAATGGGAGTATAGTTGATTTATATTGTGTTAGTTTCAGGTGTAAATCAACTATACTCCAGCATAAAATAAAAATTAAAAAAAAATTAAGACTGCAAAAAATACCACCAACTGTGGAATATTCTGTCTTTTATATATACAGAGGAGCCAACTCTCAGGTATCTTTTGAATATTAACATGATTCAGCTTCACCAGAATGTAAAATAAATAACTCTTAATGACAGGAGGCAGAGGACAAGACTGGTCATGAAAATAATATACTTTGATAAGGTGTGCATGTATCTGAAGAGAATTATATGTTGAAGAAGAATGTTATAATTGTTGTTCAGTCGCTAAGTCTCGTCCAACTTCTTGTGACCCCATGGACTGCAGCACGCCAGGATTCCCTGACCTTCACCACATCCCTTAGTTTGCTAAAACCCATGCCCATTGAGTCCGTGATGTCATCTAACCATCTCATCCTCTGTCATCATCCCCATGTTACAATTAATCAGTGGTACATGTTAATAGTACATATAATTAATCAATGGTACTCAATGCATGGGGGTTTTGAAGGAAATCAGACTTTGAAAAATTTTTGCTCTAATGTGTCAATGGGATTATTTCTTTAGTGTTTAATGGTTTTTAAATTATTTTGGTGATTGGGTTGCGATCACTTGAATATGTTCCATACACCAACAAAGACAACAGGTTAGCTTAGCTTTCTGTGGATTGCTTGTGTCAAATGGGGATAAGGTCTAGATATATAGGGTTGTTAGGATAACCACCTCAGATAATATACGTGAAAGCAGCAAATAAGCTCTGATTTTTCTTGAGTGTCTGTTCTTATCATTTCTATGTTTACCAGTTATAATGGCTAACCGTCAGAAGCTTTCCAATATGACCTTGGATTAACCTGATGTGATTGGGTCTTATTTCAATCGTCTCCTCATACAATAGCCTATTGAGAGCAAAAAGTTTTGTCACCTGTAGAGCCGGGACTTGAAAATCACACACTTGAGGCAAACAAAGAGAAAAGGGCAGCATTTCCCACTTTGGACATGTCTTCACATTGTCTTTTGAAAATTTCGGCCTCAGGAGACATTATGTTCTTTCTTCTTCGCATCTGGTCATATACCTTTTAGTAAATGCTTGCTGTTAAAATGATAAATGGATGCTATTAAAACCCTTTAATGCATAGTGCACCAAAAGTGCCTACTTAAAGACTAGTTTCCCTTCAGAATTTTGAAGAAGATGCCTTCTCAGCTTTTATTTCTTGGCATAATTCTTAAGAGACTGGGAATATCTATATACCTGTGTTCCTTTAAGCGTCCACGAGAGATAATGTAATATTCCTGTAAAAGCTTCAAGTGACTTTAATTAGATATTCTTAGATAGCAAACAGCTCACCTCCTCCTCTTTTTCCATCCTTCCCAGAGGGTTGTGAGTTTTGCAGAAGGTAAGATGGCATAGATTGTTTGTATCTTAAACTTACCATTTTGACTTTTCTTGCCTAATATTCTTAGAAATGAGATTCTGCAGTACAGGTGATTTATGGGTTTAAAAAAAAAGTGTTCCTTCACACTTTTTTTTTTAATTTCCAAAACTTGTTAGAAACCAAACAAATTTTTGGAAAAGGCAATAAACAAAGGAAAAAAAAAGAAAGAAAGAAAACAATGGTTAACTCAAATTTTCCTTGTTTTAAACCACACACAAGCCCAGCTCTCTGGAATGACATGAGGATAAAGGTGTGAAAACCCACAAATCTACTTGTTTGTTCACCTTGAAATTCCTTTGCCTCTTGGTACTGGAGGTGTTTAACTGTATTCATCATATCAAGTTATAAGATAATAAATCAAATATTGAAATTTTATACATTTTAATTTTTAACCAAATTTGCTTGGAAGGCACAACCATTTCCCCTTAAATAGCAGGATAATTTTATCATTGTTAATAGTTTGGAAGCCCCAGATGAAGAGACTATAACTAAGGGCTAAGTTACTATGTGAGACCTATAAAACAAATGCTCATCAGAGACACACTGGTTAATAGTCTTAATTAGTCATTTAAAAGCTGTTTGGTATTTGTATCTAACATTTGTTCAGGAATGCTATTCCAGAAACTATGTATAATTCTCAGACTATAGTGATAACTAGATTGGTCAAAAAGTTCATTTGGATTTTCCTGTAAAATGTTTAAAAAAGCTCAAAAGAACTTTTGGATAACTCAACATAATGCTAAAATAAACTGAGTCCAAACTGATTTATGTATAAAGTATTTATACTTTATTGTATATAAAGTATTACTTAAAGTATTATAAAGTATTTATATAAAGTATTACATAAAGTATTTATACTTTATTTTGTTTTTTCCACTCTGCTGAAGAAAATATGGGAAGCATTCCTTAAAAAGTGGCAGCAATTAGTGTTCCTCACCAAAGGTCTGAATGTTGGATTGTTCTTGCTTTCTCTTCAGATTTCTACTTCTCAACTTCAGTTTTAATTTTCTAGAACAACAAAGGAGCAAAATCTTCTACTTTTCGCAAGTCCTTCCTATGTGCCTTAACAGCAGTGAGCTAACAATAACTTATGACTTTTCTGACAACTCTCATTACCAAATGCAGGCCATTTAGAAGTGGGTACAAAGTGAAAATAAATACCTGGTTTCCCACAGGCAGTCCTCTGAAATGCCGTCTATCATTTGTAATTTCTCTAGCGTTATTTGGTGGTTATGATTTATTGCCTTGCCACTACATGAGTCAGCCGTGAAATCTCTATGACTCAGTGGCACATAACAAAAGCAATCAGGAAAGTGACATTTGAATGAAGGGTTGGTGGATGGGTTTGAACAAGATTTCATTAACTTAAAGAACTAAGGCAAAGTAACTCCCTCAACTTTTTGAAGTCTTAGCAGTCAGCATTTCAGTTCTTTCTTTTCATTAGTAATACCTCTAAACTTGGGGAAAATAACTATCAATAGAAATAAACAACAGATGTGGATTTATAGTGGATGACGGTATGGGTTTCTTCTTACTTGGCACTTAAAATTTTCTATTGTCTTCAGAACAGCCTTTTTCTAATCTTGCAAATAAATTTGCTACAGCTTTTAAATTTCCTTTCACTTGCCAGTTTTTTTCCTAGGTGGTGAATTGGTAGCAAAACGGATTTATTATTTCACTGAATTTTTATTGAGCTTGGGTTCTGTGTCAGGCATGTGTAAGACAACGAGGTTGAAGCCATGAGCAAGCATGCCCTCTTTCTTAAGGAGATTTCAATCTGATGAAATGAATAAAATGAGTCATATTTACTTTTCTAATCTAAGTGCCATTAATCTTGAATGAGAAGATGTCAATTTTCAAGTCTCAAAGAATATTTCTTATACAAGTAATTTGCCTTTGCAACACTTGAATATTTATTTCAAACTATAGCTAGCCTTATATTGACAAGTGGACCAAAGGTCCTATTGATAGGAATATGATTGGCTAACTGGGTCTCTGCCCCTCATAGTCCTGTGGACTCTCTGGTTTGAGAGTTTATGTTAGATTCTTATTAGTTCCTTGTTTTTCAAATGATATTTAACCTCCTTTGAGTTAAGTAGAGAATTATCAGATGAAGCTCTTAGGAAGTTTTGCCATGGGAGCCCAGTTCATTGGTTATAAGTATTGATATCATCCAACAGCATTAGCCAGGAATCGTGATTTGCTGCTCACTGCATCTGAGGGAAATTGGGAAAGAAAACATAGTGTTCTCAGGGTAAAGTTAAGTCATTAATGGAAACATGATGTAAGCAAAAAATTCAAAACGCTGATGAACTCTCTGCAGATAATAACTGTGATTATTCACTTTGGTATTGGCAACACCCAGGATAGTTTCTGAAACAGAAATTGTAATACTTTTGTAATTGTAATTGTAATACTTTATCCTTATTGAAAGCATACTGGGTGTCAGGCATTGTGCTAAGTGTTGAGTGAGGAATGCTAATGGTATGAGTCTATTTTGCAGAAAGGTTCAGTTCAGTAGTGTCCAACTCTTTGCAATCCCATGGACTGTAGCATGCGAGCTCCCTGTCCATTGCTAACTCCTGGAGCTTGCTCAAATTCATGTCCATTGAGTCAGTGATGCCATCCAACTTTCTCATTCTCTGTCATCCCCTTCTCCTGCCTTCAATCTTTCCCGCCATCAGGGTTTTTTCCAATGAGTCAGCTCTTTGCATTTAGGTGACCAAAGTATTGAAGCTTCAGCTTCAGTCCTTCCAATGAATATTCTGAAAGATTAAAGAGGCATTAAAGATAAGATGATAGAACCTGCTGCTGCTGCTAAGTCGCTTCAGTCATGTCTGACTCTGTGCGACCCCATAGATGGCAGCCCACCAGGCTCCCCTGTCCCTGGGATTCTCCAGGCAATAATACTGGAGTGGGGATAGAACCTGCAGGATTTGATATAATAATTTTGGAAGGGCTTGTGCCAACCTTACAGTCTTCGGGAGGGAAAGATGCTGAACAAGGAGAGAATGGACATGGTACTTCAGAATGTTTCACATTCTGTAAGAGTAAGTGTCGCCCAAGAACACAACAAGACTTTGATTAACAATGATGTATTCCTGGCACAGCTAGGCTAAGCATGTGTGCATTAGTCACTAAGTTGTGTCCAACTCTTTGCAACCCTATAACTCACCATACTCTTCTTTCTGTCCATGGAATTTTGCAGGCAAGAGCATTGGAGTCGGTTATCATTCCCTTCTCCTTGGTCCAGGGGATCTTCTGGACACAGGGATCAAATCTGGGTCTCCTACATTACAGGCAGAGTTTTTACCATCTGAGCTACCAGGGAAGCCCCTAGGCTAAGCATACCTCATTCCTGACTGGCCTGAGAATAGGATACCACCTCATGGAAACGGTGATATAATGGAAATCACAAGCAAATGAAATAAACAGTTTGGGTGCAGCTATATCTTGATCTATTTTTAGCAAAGATCTGGAGGAGAATGTAGAATAAAGGTTAAGAATGAGGTCACGAAGAGAAAACGTGATCTATGCATACGGGTTTAGTGCCTGTGTGCTCAGTTGTGTCTGACCCTTTGTTACCTGCTGAACTGTAGCCCACCAGGCTCTTCTGTCGTGGAATATTCCATCTAGAATACTAAAGTAGGTTGCTATTTCCTACTCCCGGGGATCTTTCCAATCTGGGAGCAAACTTGTGTCTTCTGTGACTCCTGCATTGGCAGGCTGACTCTTCAGCACTAAGCCACCCAGGAAGCCCGTGCAAGTATTAACTTGAGCCTAAACACTAGAGGAATATTTCTAGTATTGATGAATTACTGCTTTTCCCACTAATTTAGTCAGAGTCCAAATGGGGCATTAAATCATGCAAGTACTTTTCCAACTAGGCTGACCCAGTCTACCCTCAGAGTGGAGTTTACAAAGAAATCTTAGGAAACAGAAACTGAAGACTGAGTAAAGTTTGATATGCTTGCTTTCTCTACTGGAACACATTTCAGGTAATCTCAGTCTCTTGAAACATTCTCTCTGGCATCTCATCTAAGGGTTGTGCTTACTCCTATGAGGCACAGTGATTAGGAAACCAACACCAAAGTCTTCACATAGAAGATTCTGTGCAGTCCTGAAATTATGCACCATGTATAAGTTACACTTTCCATTCTACTGATGAGTTAACCAAGGTTTAGAGAAATTAAGTGAGTTGTTCAGAGTCACAGTAACTAGATTAGAAACATCCATTTCCTCTACTTCAGATTTGATTTTAAAAGGAACCATGAACACATGGCCAGAAATAAGCATTGTCTTAAAAGACTGCTTGGTTTCCAAAAGAGTCGTTAATTTTTATCACAAGTAGGGAGTGGGTAAGTGAAGATCAAGTTTGGTTTATGAGATAATTCGGGTTGGATAGAAGTTCTGGCATTACAGATAAAGTGATTGAAGCTTGACATAAATTCTAGGGAGAAGGGAGAAATTGTTGGATACACTAGAGGAAAAAAAAACATGTTATGGTAAATAAGGATCTATGGCTTCCAGGCAACTGGCTAGAGAATACAAAGAGATCATACCCGTAAAATCTTACATGTTTGCTGTGGTTTCATCCAACAACATAGCCCCCTCACTGTTTAAGATGTCCTGCTCATGTAAATGTAGATGAGACTGAAAGATTGTCCCACAAATCTAGCTCCTGATGAATTAACCTCTCTTCCCTTAAACAGTACACTGTGCTCAAGCCCAAGGGTCCATTAACTGAACACTGAGCTTCCCAACCCTCAAAATCTGCTCTCTGTGCTGTGCCCAGATGCTCACAATGTTCGTCCTCTGTGCCCACATGGAAAATCCTCCTGGCATTTAAGGTCATCATCTCCCTCAAGCCTTCCTGTTGGAAAGAGAACAGCCTTAAGTGAAATGCTGCTCATCAGTGAGGTGGTACACCAGCTATGGAAACAGTGTGTTAAGCCCATCAGACCTCTGGAAGGATCCCACTTCGAAGATGGAATAATGAGAGAGACACATCTGGATTAGAACTCAGGGGAGTATTTGGCATGCAGGCAAGTTCAGATGACCTTTTCAAATGACCAGAATATTTCACTTCTGATTCTAACCTCAGAAACAGACTTCAAACTGAGTTTCAGTAAAGAGGATGTAAATTACACTACTAAAATTCAGTAAGAGCCAACAGTTACTAAGGACTTATATACCTAGGCCTGAGCTAAGTGTACAACATGCCATGGTATTGTTTATTCCTTTGAAGTCTCCCTAGTAGACTGGTATTATTTTAAAGCCATTTTACAGAAGAGGAAGGGGGCACAGAGAAGTGAAACACTCCCCCTAAGATTATAGAGTTAGTTTTACAGCGAGGTTTAAATGCAGACCCATATGGGTCCAGAGTCTTTGTTCTTGGAGCACTAGACCATACTGCTTCAAAATGAAGACAAGAAACCAACAACAGAGGCAATGAGTCTAAAGGGAGCATCGCTTCTCAAAACCTGCTGTATCCTGGGTGCTCTATCAAGAAAAATATTCATAATAGTAAGGATATTCTAGTGTCAGCAAGGCCTGTCTAGGATATGGTAGGACTCAACTCATGAGAGAGTCCAATTAACTTCTCTGAGGTTAGAGTTCTGGAAGGCAGGATTGGAATCTGATTGTTTATTAAGGACTAAATTTATCCAGAGACAAAGCATTAATCAGAAAGATGAAATAGGAAATGTTCTGTACAAGAAATGACAGCTGCTGCTTGAAGGGAGAAAACAGAGGGATTGTGTATAATCTCCTGTGGGTTTTCAAATAAACCACTGGGCTAAAAGTACTCTTGGAATAGATTGGGTAGAGAAAAGCATGCTGAATTTTGGAAACCACTAAACAATAGTGGGCTGGAGCAGTGTGGATTCGTAGGCTTGCTTGCAGGAGCAATACATTGAAATATTTATTATATAATAGTGTAATGTTATCCCTTCACTTTTTATAAGAGAAATACAGTTGACCTTTGGGAAGTCTGATGACAGGAAAATGAGTATAAACTGAAGGCTGGCCTTATCAAGTTTAAATATTTGAGAAGGTATAATTCATGTAAATGTTTAGCCTTTTTTTCACTGTGCAGGGGCAAAAACTGCCTCGGCTGGTATTTACCTTTCTAATTAGAAAAGCTTGAGTGATGTGAACAATTAAGATAATACAATACCTTTACAAGATAATTAATCTTTTCTTTGTGATTCATCCTACCACATCCCAAGCTGATAATGTTATTTACCTCCCAGTTAAGGATATGTTAGAATGTAATTGGAGCCATTTGCTTTGACTATCAGAGGAGAAAAGATCATGCAATTTGCATCTCATATATCTAGAAATTAAAACTGAAGGACTGACCACTTGATACCACAGAAGTTCCTGAAATGAAGCCTGCTGAGCTCAATTTGTTGTGGCAGCTGAATGAATCCTCTATCCAATTTGAATGCATGATGAAACTCCTATTAGAACATTGCACTGTAATAATTGACAACATAATGAAACTGCCAAAGACAAAATGCAAATACCTCTCTACTGACCCTTCAAAACTATATTCTGTACTTAAAAAGAAGCAAATATCATTGCCAGACAAGTAGCACTCTCCTTTATTCTACCTTCCCTTTACCCATCAAGGAATGCTGAGATATTCTTTAGGATACCCATTTCTTTAGAATCAAACACTTGAAGTCTAGCAGCAATGGTAGGTTGCAGAATTCAGAAGAGTATATAGATTCAACTGTCAATAATATTTCAAAATAACTACTGCTATCTTCAGGCTTCCCAGGGGGCGCTAGTGGAAAAGAACCTGTCTGCAAATGCAGGAAACAAGAGACCTGGGTTTGATCCCTGGGTTGGGAAGATCCCCTGGAGGAGGGCATGGCAACCCACTCTAGTATTCTCACCTGGAGAATCCCATGGACAGAGGAGCCTGGCAGGTTACAGTCCATCAGTTCAGTTCAGTCGCTCAGTCGTGTCCGACTCTTTGCAACCCCATGAATCACAGCACGCCAGGCCTCCCTGTCCATCACCAACTCCCGGAGTTCACTCAGACTCACGTCCATCGTGATGCCATCCAGCCATCTCATCCTCTGTGGTCCCCTTTTCCTCCTGCCCACAATCCCTCACAGCATCAGAGTCTTTTCCAATGAGTCAACTCTTTGCATGAGGTGGCCAGAGTACTGGAGTTTCAGCTTTAGCAACATTCCTTCCAAAGAAATCCCAAAGCATTGCACAAAGTCAAACACGACTGAAGTGACTTAGCATGCACACACTATTGTCTATCACCATCACTTTATGAAAAAATGTATTTTTAGTACTAAAAATTTGGAAGGATATTATTCTAGGGCAGCAACATAGAGTAATTTAGCATCATCAAACAAACAAAAACAATGCTTTTCATTAGCTTCTTATCTATAAGTACTTGATTAGGCATCAGCACTGATCTTTGGAAATTATAAAGCTAGTCTGTATACACTGGCTTTTTGTAAAAAATTAACTTCTCAATCCATTATAATTTGGCCTCTGATCATTTTTAGGATGTTAAACTAGTAACACCTTCAGTGGCTGATTTAGTTTTCACTTGTCTTCTCTGTCAAACTGGAGCGCTCATCCGCATTCGCCACAGGTTGTCATGTCTTCCGTCCTGAACGCCCTCACCCCTTTGGTTCCAAGTGCTCCACATACAGGAGTATGTTTTCTCTCTGGAGGAAACTTTTTTTTTTTCTGTTTTCCTTCTGCAGTTTTCTAAAAGCTTGTTGTTTTTCAGGGTTCTGTCTTATTTCCTCCTTCCTTTTGTACTCTACACACTCACCTTGGATAATCTTTCTTATTCCCATGGCTTTAATTAATCACAAATCTTGACATCTAGATGAGACCTCCCTTCTGAGTGTCATATCTATATCTCCACCCATTAGGTATTTCTACTTGAATGCCACAAAAGCACTTTAGACTTACCAAGTCCAAAAATGGACTCATCATTTCTCCCTATCCTTTTGTGATCCCTAACTCTGTAAGTAGAATTACTCTCCTCCCATTGTCCAAGTCACAAACCTAGATATCATTTGACTCAATTATGAAGGCCCATTATTTCTGCCTCTTAAGTCAGGCCACCATTACCTTGAACTTGGATTCTTTCTATAGCTGGCTCAGTAGTGTCCTTACCACCGTCTTCATCAAACCATTATCTGTACTGTAACCAGAGCATGTTTTTAAACCACACACTTGATTATGCCATTTACTGCCGATGTTTCAATGGCTTCTCCATTATCCTCTGGATAAGGTCCAGACTTCTTGACCTAGCTTATAGCACCCACTGCCACTCATGAGCTGTTCCTTGCTTATAATGCCAACTAACTCTTCTACAGTCTCTTACACCTCCTCCTTGTATTCAGCATTGCTTAATATACAAATATGATCTCAATCAACGCAATGGGTTTTATTCCTCCTTACGGAAATATTTTTCAAGACCAATGATATGTATTATAGCAAATATGATCTCAATCAATGCAATGGGTTTTATTCCTCCTTACAGAAATATTTTTCAAGACCAATGATATGTATTATAGCAAATATGATCTCAATCAATGCAATGGGTTTTATTCCTCCTTATGGAAATATTTTTCAAGACCAATGATATGTATTATAGCAAATTATAATGATACAATGAAATATAGCAGTCAAGACCATACTTTGAAATAACAAACTTGGGTTTTAATCCTGACTTTTATGAATTATATCTGTGTCATCAATATTATTCAACTGCTTCAAGCCTTAATTTTACTAATATTATTACCTGTGTTCCTAAAGTTGCTATTTGAATAACATGAGATAATGGTAAATATTTAATAAACTTAGTCCCATTGTGTTGTAGTTTTTATGTATAAAGTATTTAAACAGCTTATTCTAATATTCTCCATAATTCTTATTCAATCTTATTTTTCTTCAAATATTAAAGTAAGCTATTGTCTGTAATTACCTATCCTGGCCAATCTCAGGCCCAAAGTAGACAATATTAATTCCTTCCTGCTTGGGCTGTTTTCGCATCTAGAACTTATTCTCCTCTGCCTCCAACTTGCTGATTGAAACTCCACTTACCTTCTCATTTAGGTTAGTTTGGATCTTCCTCCTCCTCTGTGAAGCCTTCTCAGATGCCGTGATTTCTCTGTATTTTGCCTTTATCAGAGCTCCTCTGATAATCGATGCCAATAGTACGTGCATTGTCTTAGTTCTTCAGTTATCTCAGATACATAAAAAACCAAGCTCCTCACCTCTCTGAGCAGCCTCCTGTGCAGGGATGAGTACGCATCTGACCAAAATTTCCAAGTGAACTCAACAACACATTATCCTTTTCCTACCCTCCACCCTCTTTGGCAGGTATCTACAACTACTGTTTCTAGATCATGATACTAAATGTTACTTGTTAATGATGATACTGAAGTTTCTTCTCTAACTACAAAAACAGAAATGACACTTTTAAGTTTGCTTCTTTTCTTTTACTTATAGTTGAGAATCTATAGATTCTGCAGTTTACCCCAAGTCAAAAATTGCACACCGCTTTCTGAATCTTACCCTCTTTTGGATGTCTGCTAGGTTTGTGAATACTTTGCATTTTCAAAATTTTTACCCTGCCTGGAACAGTTTTACAGGTGTCATTCTTTCTCAGGAAAGATAGATTTTTATTGCCTTACGAGGATGACAAATGCAAGTCTGCAGCATAATATAATTTTGTTTAAACACATTAAATGCTCAGCATCACTCCTCTGCACCATTTGCTATGGTAGACAGATACCCATACCAAGGAAAAATTGAAGGGAGGGTTATTGAGTTGATGCAATGTGAAATTTTTTCCTGTACTATTTTCTTTTTAAATTCTAGCTTTAGATAGTAAATCACATCTCCACGTGGAATGCAAGCTTCCCTTTACACGCTTTCTTTCTATACCAGTCAGATACTGTACATTTCTTATTTCTCCCTCTAAACTTTTTCTTCAGAATACTGGCTTTTTAGATAGCATTTTGCTTTGCATCAAAACTAGAAATCTAATCAAGGTCTTTAAAATCATGCAAATATTCACTTGAATATAGGCATTTCTCACTTGCCTTTTGCCGAGATTGTTTATGGTTGGTTTCAAAAAAGACTTGGAACTTCTCATGCTGTGGGCTAAAAAGCATTTTTCATTTTCTGCCTCCTTTCTTTATGTGGAAATAGTTGATGTCTTTGAAAATAAAAAAGGGAGATGTGCCATTTTGGTATAGGTTTTATATTATTCAGTTCTAGATTTTGCATTATGTCCTAACAAAATGGCAACTCTGTCCTAAAATAGAGTTGTTTTAGAAGTCAGCTTCCATGAAGTAGCTTGGAGAAACTGTGTGTGTGAGGGTGGATGGGTGTGTATGTGTGTAGGGTGGCTCTCATGGAAACAGAGAACAGGTAGGGCTCTACTTTCTACCCAACAATATGCAAAGCAACATAAGCGTAAATTTTACTCTTTTATTGACTCCATCTTTAAGATTGTAGAAGAGAATTCTGTAGCAAATGATTTAAAAAGCCCAAAATAGGAAGAATAATTTCAATTGATCAAAACAGCATGGAGTGTGTTATATGTGACTGAGCTTGCTTTTGATACCAGTTCCCTAAAAGGAATTGCATTTTGAATTTTTCAGACTGAACTACTTAAAATGTGAACCGAGTCTGTTATTCCTGTGGGCATCTCCTCTGTAGTGGGTTTGGTGATTTCTCTGTCACTTCTTTAATTTCTGTCCTTTAATAAGGACATACAAGTGTGCCTATGGAATTTTCCTATTAATGTCAAAATGATTTAAGAATGGACCATACTGTAAGAGAAAAAGAAATCTCTCTTCCAGGTTTAGCTTTCTGTTTAATTCTTTAGCTAGTGACAGAGCTGAAAGCTACTTGATAGGGAGATTCAGCTTCTTCTCCAGGCCTTTCCTCTGGGATCTTTGGGTTAGAACAAAGCACAGCTATCTATAAATCAGCCTGCCCATTTTCTGGGCCACCCAGTATAATTGGAAGCGCTGACTCTAGGCCATTTCACCCTTGGGTAGGAAGGACAAAATCAGGATTCTAATAATTGCATCTGATTACTGTCTCCAGTTTGAAGGTAGAGAACCTAGCAAAATGAATGAGCATCTCCATCCCATATGGGGTTCTTTGAGGGCAGTTATCATGGAGGAAGGGATCTTTGGTTTGTTTTGGGATTCCTCTTTCATTTCTTTTAAACAAAACAAGTAAAAAGTTTAATTTTCAGAGTAGGAAATCATACTTAGCATCATTGGTACAGATCTCCTGTACAAACAATGCAATGGACAGAAACTATAAGTAATGGTCTTCAGGCCATCAACACGCTCTTATGCTTGTCAGGGAAGAGTGTTAGCCAATGTTATATTGTAAATATCAGCAGGAAGATCAAAGATGAATTATAAAGTTCAACAAGGATGACTACAGTGTTCAAGTATATATATTCCACTTCTGTTAATCTTTAAAATTCCAAGTGAAATCATCAAAACAACAATAAAATTGGGCTTGGGTTTAAACCATTTTAATGTAAGCCTGATTCTTGTATGCAATAATGATAATAGTATCCTATTGGCAAAGTGAATTGTGTTTAAACAATAATTGCAGACAAATGACATGTAAATCAATGTGTGAAAAGGCATCAAGCTACATACATTATTGATTTTCTGCCATGTTCTTCTCTGGGTTAATGCTCTGAAAATATGATGTATGATGTAGTTTTAGTGAGTAACATTCTTTGGATATGATAAAGTTTCACTAAAGTTAAAAAGGTTTAATTCTAGTCGTATCAAACGACTTTAAAAAGGTGACTGTGAAATTATCACAAAACTGAACTTGTTTTACAGAAATGATAAAGATGCACATGTAAGAAGTTTATTGATATTATTTTATTTGAAAACAGTTATTAATTTGCTGTCCAAAATGATGCATTTTTTATATGAAAAAAATGACCATTTTTAAAGATGACTTTAGAATATTAAAAAAGGACAGGTGCTGAGACACAGAAAGACCTTGGTCTAGATGCTATATGTCTGTACCAGAGGGTAGAGAATAATAGAGGAATGGTTGTTTGTTCTGCACATCAGTGGAATTCAGTGTGGAATTTTATCTTAAATCTTAACCCATAAACCAATTTATAAAATTCTTGGTGTAATGAATTCTTTTGTCCAGTCAGGCATAAAGGGTGAGCTTTGTTCTAATTTTTACATGGTGGTAGAATATAATATCCATACTTGAAAGTACAGATGAAGGACTTTAACTGTGCTTTAACACCAGAGATTAGCAGATACCTTGTGAAGTTCTCAGACATTAAATTTGTGTATTTGAATAATTTCTACCACAATCTTAATGTCAAGAAGATCTTAGCTGACATCTGGTTAAGTTGAATTGAATTAAAATATGTTGATAATTCACTCTTAAGAATTATAGACAGAAATATGTTTTTCTTTTGCAACATAAAAACTTAATTTTACCTATTAAAAGTATACAAAAAACATTCTAAATAAAGCTATCTAGTCTATACACATAAGAATGCAAGAAGATAATATAGATTTATCATATTTTCAATTAGTAACATTTGGTCAACCTGATAACTCTGGTAGTTATGTATAAAGATACTAAGTCTGATCACTGGCCTCAAGGAGAAAATAGACTAGAACTAAAATTCATTTCAATTTCTTTATAATTCTATAAAGCGATAAACTGATTTACAGAGCCTTTATTATATTAACTATGACATAGTATCTTTTTCCTTAAACCAATTTTTAATGTTTCTAGATGTGTGCAGTATAATTTCACATTAACATTCAAAGGAAGATAAGAAAGCTATAATTTGTTGTTCATTTGCTCAGTCATGTCTGACTCATGTCCGACCCTGTCCGACCCCTTTGTCTGCAACACACCAGGCTTTCCTGTCCATCACCATCTCCTGGAGCTTGCTCAAACTTTTGTCTATTGAGTCAGTGATGCCATCCAACCATCCGGTCCTCTGTCATCCCTCTTTTCCTGACTTCATTTTTCCCAGTATTAGGGTCTTTTCCAATGAGTTGGATGTTGGCAATTTGATCTCTGTTTCCTCTGCCTTTTCTAAATCCAGTTTGTACATCTGGAACTTCTTTGTTCACGTATTTTTGAAGCCTGGCTTGGAGAATTTTGAGCATTACTTTGCTAGTGTGTGAAATAAATGCAATTGTGTGGTAGTTTGAACACTCTTTGGGATTGCCATTTTTTGGGATTGGAATGAAAACTGACCTTTTCCAGTCCTGTGGCCACTACGAAGTTTTCCAAATTTGGTGGTGTATTGAGTACAACATTTGAACAGCATAATCTTTTAGGATTTGAACTAGCTCAGCTGGAATTCTATCACCTGCACTAGCTTTGTTCATAGTGATGCTTGCTAAGGACCACTTGACTTCGCACACAAGGATGTCTGACTCTAGGTGAGTGATCACAGTATCATGCTTATATGAGTCATTAAGATCTTTTTTGTATAGTTCTTTGGTGTATTCTTGCCAATTCATCATAATAATGAAATTCAAATGAATGATTAATGAAAGATTTTCATTAGAGAATAATAAAAAAAATGAAAAAATGAGTATTCTTTTAAATCAGGCATAAGCCAGAGATGTCTTCAGATCAACTACTGGATATCATATAAAATACAATAAGGTAAGAAAAAGATATATATATATATATATCTTTGAAGAAATTGAAAGAGACAAAGCAATTGTTACTTGCAGATTATATGATAACCCACATATTGACTCTAAGAGAATTTTCGGATGAAATATTAGCAATAGAAAATTCAAGGTTACACGATCTGAGATATGAATACAAAATCACCATGTTCCTGTATATCAGTAATAACTAATTAGAAAATAAGATTCTACAAGTAAAAATGTAAAACGTATGAAACATATCTAACAAAATATGTACAAGAACCTTAGGCAGCAAATTATAAAGCACTTGGAGAACATAGAAGTATAACTCTTTAAATCAATAATTAAATTCTAAGTAATTTCCATCAAAATCACAGGTGAGTTTTTCACAACACATAACAAACCAATTGCAGAGTTCATTATGAAAGAACAAAAGATGCAGGTCTCACTATTTGTTCCATTAAAAACAGCTAAAACCTTGAAAATCGTGTATTTGGACTCTGTGGGAGAAGGCGAGGGTGGGATGATTTGAGAGAATAGCATTGAAAAATGTATATTACCATATGTGAAATAGATTGCCAGTCCAGGCTCCATGCATGAGACAGGGCACTCAGGGCTGGTGCACTGGGATGACCCTGAGGGATGTGATGGGAAGGGATGAGGGAGGGGGGTTCGTGATGGGGGACACATGTACACCCATGGTTGATTCATGTCAATGTATGGCAAAAACCACTACAGTATTGTAAAGTAATTAGCCTCCAATTAAAATAAATAAATAAATTTTAAAAAATTAAAAAAAAAAAAAAAACCACACACTCATACAAGACAACTGAAAAGGGAGAGAAGGGAGAGAAGCTCTGAGCCTTGGGACCTGATGAACCATATTGTGGCATGTTCCTAGAGTTTTCGAAATGCCAGTGGGTATGGACAATTTTTAAAAAGAATCCAACAAAGAGTTTATTCTCTTTTGCCAAAGGATTAGGCTTCCCTGATAGCTCAGTTGGTAAAGAATCCACCTGCCATGCAGGAGACCCCAGTTCGATTCCTGGAGAAGGGATAGACTACCCACTCCAGTATTCTGGCCTGTAGAATTTCATGGGCTGTATAGTCAGTCCATAGTAAAGGAACACCCTTGCAAAGTAGAAGAATTTTAGGCAATAATCACCCTACTGCAGTGAAATACCCTAGAGAAAACTGTTGCCCTACTCCTACTCTTATAAATCATTAGAAAAGTAAAAACTAAAGAGACTGTTCCAAGTTTGTGGAACAATGAGATAGAACTTTCATTTGTTGCTAATGAGAGTCTCATATAATTTAACCACTTCAGAGAGCAATTTGGGAATATTTAGTAAAGTTGAAGGATATGCATTGACTTTCACATAGCAATTTAAAGAGTATCCCTGGTTGATAACTAATACATATGCATAAGAAGATAAGTACAAGCTTATTTATTCTAGCACCATTGATGTGATAGTTAATTTTCATGTGTCAACTTGAGTAGACCATGGGGTAACCAGATATTTGGCTAAACATTATTTCTGAATATGTCTGTGAGGATGTTTCTGGAGAAGACTAGTATTTGAATCAATAGACTGAGTGAGGGGCCTCTCTGGTAGCTCAGATAGTAAAGAATTGCCTGCAATGCAAGAGACCGGGTTCAATATCTGGGTCAGGAAGATCCCCTGGAGAAGAGAATGGCTACCAACTCCAGTATTCTTGCCTGGAGAATTCCATGTGCAGAAGAGCCTGGCGGGCTACAGTGTATGGTTGTAAAGAGGTGGCCATGACTAAGTGGCTAGTTCTTGTATACCTAGACCGAGTAAAGCAGATAACTGCCCCCAATGTGGAAAGACATCATCTAATTTATTGATTGCTTGAATAGAACAAAAAGGTGAAGAGGAGAATTCAGGCTCTTTCTCTGACTGACCACTTGAACTAGGACATTGATCTTCTCCTGCTCTCACACTAGGACTTACACTCTAAAATATGTATGTATGTATACTATACACTGAGGAGGGCATGGCATCCTACTCTGGTATTCTTGCCTGGAGAATCCCATGGACAGAGGACCCTGGCAGGCTACAGTCCGTAGGGTCGCAAAGAGTTGGACAAGACTGAAGCGACTTAACATGCATACTATACATCTATATGTATGTATATATCTATCTATGAATCTGTGTATCTATCTAATATTTATTCTGTTTTTCTGGAGGACCCTGACTAACAAAATAGGCTTTTCTTTTTTTTAAGAAAGTGAAAGTGAAAGTCAGTTGTGTCCAACTCTTGGCAACCCCATGGCCTATATAGTCCATGGAATTCTCCAGGCCAGAATACTGGAGTGGATAGCCTTTCCCTTCTCCAGGAGGAGGCTATAACAATAGCCTATCAACTGAAGAAATAAATTTATAAAATATATTAAATAATCCTTTGTAGAAGTACCAGTTACAGTAAACTAGAACTGCACAGACATATGTCTTCTAAAATATTAAGTGAAAAAAAAGGATGAATATATGTACAGGACAATATTATTTTTGTACTAGTTTATGTTGTACAGTATAACCACACACTTTTATGATTTTTATGTTTTGCATGTAATGATGCAAAACTAACTGTAGAGGACATATAAAAAATTTAAATATATATTCTAAGCCCTGTAGCAACTACTTAAAATGAAAATAAGCATAAGTGAAAAAAGCTAGTGTAGAAATTAGAATGGAATTTAAATTGATGTTACTAAAACACAGCTCTGCATTTTCAGTGTGGATTGAGAGTCCTTCCCCACTGTTCCACTGTCTTCCCAAATGTGTTTAAGGTGCTGTTGTGTGTATTAAACTAAAAAGCCTGGGCAGGGGGAGGGGAAATGGAATTTTTAAAATTAAAGTTTTAAAAAGCAGGCAAGGAGAAACCAAACAAATGAACAACAGCAACAACAAAGCAAAGGAGACGGTAGAAAATCAAGTGGTAGAAGCAAACCAAGCATATCAGTAACCATTTTAAAGGTTAATGGACTAGCTAATTAAAAGGCAGAGATTGTCAAAATGATTTTAAAAACACAGGACCTAACTAAACCCTGTCACAATGCGCTCTATTTAATTATCATACAATCATCATTTCATAGAGTGATTGTGAATTATCTCCAACTCCCAAATATGCAAAGGCTACAACATAAATTAGTATAATCTTACCGTATATTAAAAGTAATAACCACTTTTGCTTTCTTTTCTTTTTTCTTTTTCACTTTCTCTAAGATGTTGTCCCCAAGGTGGAGCATCTCCAATTATATTCTACTCTTTTATTCTAACTGCCAAAAGAGAGTTCTGAGTCACCTTCCTTCTGGCCAGGATATCTTTTCTTTCCTTTTTTTTTTTTTCATTATGGTAAAATACACATAGTATGAGATGTTCCCTTGGTATCTCTAATTTTCTTGAAGAGATCTCTAGTCTTCCCCATCTGTTGTTTTCCTCTATTTATTTGCATTGATCGCTGAGGAAGGCTTTCTTACCTCTTCTTGCTATTCTTTGGAACTCTGCATTCAGATGCTTATATCTTTCCTTTCCTCCTTTGCTTTTGG
>NW_011495049.1:1816046-1820985 GCF_000754665.1 Bison bison bison
AATCTATTTCTCACTTCCACTGTATAATCATAAGGCATTTGATTTAGGTCATACCTGAATGGTCTAGTGGTTTTCCCTACTTTCTTCAATTTAAGTCTGAATTTGGCAATAAGCAGTTCATGGTCTGAGCCACAGTCAGCTCCTGGTCTTGTTTTTGCTGACTTTAGAGAGCTTCTCCATCTTTGGCTGCAAAGAATATAATCAATCTGATTTCGGTGTTGACCATCTGGTGATGTCCATGTGTAGAGTCTTCTCTTGTGTTGTTGGAAGAGGGTGTTTGCTATGACCAGTGCCTTCTCTTGGCAAAACTCTATTAGCCTTTGCCCTGCTTCATTCTGTATTCCAAGGCCAAATTTGCCTGTTACTCCAGGTGTTTCTTGACTTACTACTTTTGCTTTCCACTCCCCTATAATGAAAAGGACATCTTTTTGGGGTGTTAGTTCTAAAGGTCTTGTAGGTCTTCATAGAACCGTTCAACATCAGCTTCTTCAGCATTACTGGTTGGGGCATAGGCTTGGATTACTGTGATATTGGATGGTTTGCCTTGGAAATGAACAGAGATCATTCTGTCATTTTTGAGATTGCACCCAAGTACTGCATTTTGGACTCTTTTGTTGACCATGATGGCTACTCCACTTCTTCTAAGGGATTCCTGCCTGCAGTAGTAGATATAATGGTCATCTGAGTTAAATTCACCCTTTGGAGGGAATGATGCTGAAGCTGAAGCTCCAGTACTTTGGCCACCTCATGCGGAGAGTTGACTCATTGGAAAAGACTCTGATGCTGGGAGGGATTGGGGGCAGGAGGAAAAGGGGACCACAGAGGATGAGATGGCTGGATGGCATCACCGACTCAATGAACGTGAGTCTGGGTGAACTCCGGGAGTTGGTGATGGACAGGGAGGCCTGGCGTCCTGCGATTCATGGGGTCGCAAAGAGGCGGACATGACTGAGTGACTGAACTGAACTGAACTGGACACATAGTATAAAATGTACCATTTTAATATTAAATATGGATTCATAACCAAAAGTCTTTTCATTTATTAAAACTGAAACTCTATACCCATTAAATAATAACTTTCCATTACCATTCCTCCCCCCATCTCCAGATGCTGAAAACCATTTTTCTACTTTCAGCTTCAATGAGTGATTACTTTAGGTACCACATGCGAAGTCATACAGTACTCATTTATTTATTTTCTTGTGACTAGCTTGTTTCACTTGGTATACTGTCCTTAAGTTTCGTCCATGTTGTGTATGTCAGAATTCCGTTTGTTTTTAAGGGTGAAAAATATTCCCTTGTATGTTTAGTCACCCCAAGGATCATCCCAGTATCTTTGGTATCAGGAGTCTCTGCAAATACTGAAATCTGTGAATGTTCAAGTCCCATATATAAAATGGCATAATGTCATGAATATAGTTAGTCTACTGTATCTGCAGGTTTTGCATCCATGGATTCAATCAACAGTGGATTGAAATTTCAGTTTTGGTTGAATCTATGGATGTACTTCCCTGGTGGCTCAGATGGTAAAGCATCTGCCTAAAATGCGGGAGACCTGGGTTCAATCCCTGGGTTGGGAAGATCTCCTGGAGAAGGAAATGGCAACCCACTCCAGTATTCTTGCCTGGAAAATCTCATAGACAGAGGAGCCTGGTAGGCTACAGTCCATGGGGTTCGCAAAGAGTTGGACACGACTTCACTTTCACTTTCATGGATGCAAAAAAAGCAGAGACATTACTTTCCAACAAAGGTCCATCTAGTCAAAGCTATAGTTTTTCCAGTGGTCATGTATGGGTATGAGAGTTGGACTACAAAGATAGTTGAGTGCTGAAGAATTGATACTTTCAAACTGTGGTGTTTGAGAAGACTCTTGAGAGTCCCTTGGACAGCAAGGGGATCCAACCAGTCCATCCTAAAGGAGATAAGTCCTGAATATTCATTGGAAGGACTAATATTGAAGCTGAAACTCCAATACTTTGGCCATCTGATGCAAAGAACTGACTCATTAGAAAAGACCTTGATGCTGGGAAAGATTGAAGGTGGGAGGAGAAGGGAATGACAGAGGATGAGATGGTTGGATGGAACCACTGACTTGATGGACATGAGTTTGAGTAAACTCCGAGAGTTGGTGATGGACAGGGAGGCCTGGTGCACTGCAGTCCATGGGTTTGCAAAGAGTTGGACACGACTAAGCAACTGAATTGAACTGAATGTATGCAAAACCTGCAGATACAGAGGATCAAATATATGTACCACATTTTGTTGATCCAATTTTTTGTCAGTTGACACTTGGGTCCACATTTTAGCAATTGTGAATAATGCGACTATGAATGTGAGTGTACACCTAACTCTTCCAGGCGGTCTTTCAATTATTTTGAGTATATACCTAAAATTAAAATTGCCAGACATATTATAGTTGTAATTTCTTGAAGAACCACCATACTGATTTCTACAATAGCTTTCCTATTTTACATTCCTACCAATAAAGCACTGTAGCTCCAATTCACTATATCCTTATCAACCACTCGTTATTTTCTCTGTGTTGGTTTACCTGTTAGACAGTATTCATTCTCATGGGTTTGGTGTGGGATCTTATTATAGTTTTGATTTGCATTTTGGAAGGAAAGTTATGACCAACCTAGATAGCATATTAAAAAGCAGAGACATTACTTTGCCAACAAAGGTCCATCTAGTCAAGCCTATGGTTTTTCCAGTGTCATGTATGGATGTGAGAGTTGGACTGTGAAGAAAGCTTAGCACTAAAGAATTGATGCTTTTGAACTGTGGTGTTGGAGAAGACTCTTGAGAGTCCCTTGGACTGCAAGGAGGTCCAAACAATCCATTCTTAAGGAGATCAGTCCTGGGTATTCATTGGAAGGACTGATGCTAAAGCTGAAACTCCAATACTTTGGCCACTTCATGCGAAGATTTGGCTCATTGGAAAAGACCCTGATGCTGGGAGGGATTGGGGGCAGGAGGAGAAGGGGATAATAGAGGATGAGATGGCTGGAGGGCATCACCTACTCGATGGACATGAGTTTGAGTGAACTCTTGGAGTTGGTGATGGACAAGGAGGCCTGGTGTGCTGCGATTCACGGGGTTGCAAAGAGTCGGACACGACTGAGTGACTGAACTGAGCTGAATGAATAGTGATGTTGAATATCTTTTCACATACTTGTTAGCCATTTGTATATCTTCTTTGAGAAATATGTATTCAAGCTCTTTGTCCATTTTTGAATCATACTCATTTTTTTTAAGTATTAGGAAATCTCTATATATTCAGAATGTTAACTCCCTTATCATATAAATGATTTTCAAATATTTTACCCCATATTGTGTGTTACCTTTTTACTCTTTTGATAGTCTTTTAATATACAGAACATTTTCATTTTCATGAAGTTCAGTTTGTCTGTTTTTCCTTTTGTTAATTGTGCTTTTCGTATCATATCAAATAAATCACTATGGAATCAGTGCTGTAAAATTTTTGTCCTATGTTTTCTTCTAAGAGTTGTATAGTTTGAGGTTTTACATTTTGATCTTTGATCCATCTTAAGTTAATTTTATACATGGTGTTAGATAAACATCTAATTTCATTCTTTTGCCTATGGATGTTCAGTTTTCCTAGCAACATTTGTTGAAAATACTGTCCTTTCTTCATTGAAATGTCTTGGCACCTTTGTTAAACATCATTTGACCATACATGTGAAGGTTCATTTTCTGGGCTGTTTATTTTATTGCTTTGGTCTATATGTCTGTCTTTATGCCAGTATCAGGGTATTGATTACTATAGTTTTGTAGTGTTTTTCAAATCAGGAAATGTAATTCCTCCAGCTTTATTCTTCTTTTTCAGGATTGTTTTAGCTAGTCAAGGTGCTTGAGTTTCCATATGAATTTTAGGTTAGATTTTTCTATTTCTGCCAAACAAACCATTGGAATTTTGCTAGAGATTTCACTTGATCAGTATATCACTTTGAGTAGTCTTGATACCTTAACAATATTAAGTCTTCCAACCCATGAATATGGGATGTGTTCCATTTATTTATATCTTATACTTAATTTCTTGATTTACAGGTTTTTGTTTTTTTAAGCTCTTTGAATGTATTGGCATACTGACGTCTGGCCTTCAGAGTTTCTGATGAGAAATATACCACTAATCTTATTAAAGTTCCTCTAGTATGTGACAAGTTACTTATTTGTTACTGCTTTGAAGATTCCATCTTGGTCTGTCTTAAAAAAATTTGATTATCATGTGTCTTGATGTGGGTCTCTTTTAATTCATCTTACCTGGAGTTTGTTGAGCACCTTGGAAGTTTTATTCATGCCTTTCATCAGATTTTGAATGTTTCCAGCTATTATTTCTTTTTTAAGTATTCTCTTTGCCTCTTCCTCTGGCTCTTCTTATGTAACTCCCACAATGAATATATTGATCCATTTCATGTGGCCCAGAGGCCCCTTAGGCTCTGCCAACATTATATATATATATATATATATATATATGCATTTTTTTTTCTTTCTGTTCCTCAGTCACAATGATTTCCATTGTCCTGTCTTCAAGTTTACTGATTGATTTTTTTCTGCGAGGTCTATAATCAGTCTTTTAATCCCTCTAGTGAGTTTTTCACTTCAATTTTTGCATTTTTCAGCTCCAGAATTTCTTTTTGGTTTCTTTCTGCGTTTTCTTTGTCTTTATCAGTCAGTCTGTTTGTGCATTATTTTTTGACCTTCTCCACAATCTTCCTTTCCTTTTTTTGAGCATCCCTAAAGCAGTTGCCTTAAAATCTTATCTACTAGGTCTGTCATTGGTCATTTTCAGGGACAGTTTCTGTTGACTTTTAATTTGCCATACTTTCCTGTTTGTATGTCCTGTGATCCTTTTATTGAAAACTGAACACAAAAATCTAATGTATTTAAATCCTAGGATCATGTTATCACACTTTCC
>NW_011495049.1:1821085-1841861 GCF_000754665.1 Bison bison bison
GGGGGGGGGTAGGAGGGGGAAGAATGGAGAAGTTGTTTGTGTTTTTGTTTTTGATTGATATACTCTGCCTCTATGCTATGGAAAAGTCTGAGGTATAAATTTAAAATCCTCTTAGGTCTTTTTCTGAGCCTGAACATCTCCCTGGGTAGATTTGGTGACTTTCTAAATTTTTTTAGTACCTGCAGTTGCTTTTAAAAGTTCATCACAGAGATTTTTCCGATTACCATAACTAAGTTTCCTGTTATTCTCTTAGACTATTGTTTCCTTTATAGCATTCATAACATTTTATAACTGTTTTGTTTGTTAAATTATTTTTGTTTAATTATTATTTGTTTATGTCTTTTGCACAAGAATGCCAGATACATCAGGTTAGGGGTCATACCTATCCAGTTTATTATTTTTATCCCCAACAACTTGTCCAGTTTTTTGCATAAACTCTAAATGAATCTTTACTTAATGAATTAGTGAGTAAACTAAAAACTTTAACCCACTCCTTATCTAAAGAGGCAGTTAGAGTAGTAGGTAAAATAGACACAGATGCTGTTTTGTTGTTGTTGTTCAGATAAATCTACATATTTATGTTAGTTAGGATACGTTAGGTTATGCTACACTAACAACCAGTCTCCGCGGACTAAATTTCCATGGCTTAAAGTCCAAAGTTTATTCCTCTCTCATGCGAAGTTATTTTCAATCTGAGAAACTCTCCATTACACTTCTCCTTCATAGACTTGTGTCGTACTAAACCTCCACATCTACACACACTCCCATAATTGCAGTGGCAGAGGAAAAGAAAGGAATGGAGAACTGGGAAATTATCTCTTCTTGTTGAAAGTAATAATGCAACTTATGTTCACATTTTATCGGTCAAGGCATGTGATACAGCCATAGTTAACTTCAGCAGAGTGAGGCAGTACAGTCCTACCATATGTCCAGGTAGCATAGGATAGTAGCCATGTCTGCCACGGTGAATAAATTGAATAACACACCTCATAGAGCTCATCCTTCCATTTCATTCTTGAAAAAAACATGCTTAAGCTATGAAGATGTGTGGGGAAAATAGACATTTCATCTAGCCTCATATTTTCTGTACTTACTAGAAAGAATTATTAAGGTACTACTAGAACAATGCTCACTTAAATTCTACAATCCACAGCAGTTAACTGAAATAGAGTGGTGGCAGATAAAGTAACATAAGGGATAAGATCATAAGTAAGAACTTCATGAAATTAAACAGATAGATGCAACTTATAAAGATTGGCATTTTCACAGGAAAAAAAAAATGATCTCTACCTTCTTCTTAATTTTGCTGTGAACCTAAAACAGCATAAGCTGGAATCGAGATTTGCTGGAAGAAATATCAATAACCTCAGATATGCAGATGACACCACCCTTATGGCAGAAAGTGAAGAGGAACTAAAAAGCCTCTTAATGAAAGTGAGAGAGGAGAGTGAAAAGTTGGCTTAAAGCTCAATATTCAGAAAGTGAAGATCATGGCATTTGGTCCCATCACTTCATGGGAAATAGATGGGGAAACAGTGTCAGACTTTATTTTTTTGGCCTCCAAAATCACTGCAGATGGTGATTGCAGCCATGAAATTAAAAGACGCTTACTCCTTGGAAGAAAAGTTATGACCAACCTAGATAGCATATTGAAAAGCAGAGACATCACCTTGCCAACAAAGGTCCGTCTAGTCAAGGCTGTGGTTTTTCCAGTGTCATGTATGGATGTGAGAGTTGGACTGTGAAGAAAGCTGAGCGCCAAAGAATTGTTGCTTTTGAACTGTGGTGTTGGAGAAGACTCTTGAGAGTCCCTTGGACTGCAAGGAGATCCAGCCAATCCATTCTAAAGGAGATCAGCCCTGGGATTTCTTTGGAAGGACTGATGCTAAAGCTGAAACTCCAGTACTTTGGCCACCTCATGCCAAGAGTTGACTCATTGGAAAAGACTCTGATGCTGGGAGGGATTGAGGGCAGGAGGAGAAGGGGGGCGACAGAGGATGAGATAGCTGGATGGCATCACTGACTCGATGGACGTGAGTCTGAGTGAACTCTGGGAGTTGGTGATGGACAGGGAGGCCTGGCGTGCTGTGATTCATGGGGTCACAAAGAGTCGGACATGACTGAGCAACTGAACTGAACTGAAAACATCTCTAAAAATAGTATCTACTAAATAAAAATTATAGATGAAAAAAGCTAACAATAAAAAGAGAAATTACCAAAACCCAAATTTAGGTAAAGAAAATTCCATGAAGAAAAGTTTATTAGAATAGGCTTAAACAGTGGAGGAGAGTATGATACTTAGTTTGGTTACTTAGCAAGTGGCAGGTCATATGGTAGGTAAACTGAAAGACTGTAAGAACAACTGGGATTACATTTTGTAACCAACAAAAGTCATTGGGAAGGGAAGATGGGAGTAAACATTATGAAAAACAAACACAACAGTTGAGTAATTTTCTCCAACTCATTTACCTAGAAAGTAAAATAGTTAAGATGTGAATTAGTGGGCTCAAAAGCAAACACATATCTATGCTTTTAATACTACTTTATATTATGTCTCAGATTGAAGGAGAAGGAAACTGAAATTAGAAGAATATTATAGGAGTTTTATGATAAATAAACTGAAGACTAGTCATGGAATATAAAGAAAACAATATCTCAAAGCAATGTGCAGATTGATACTATATTCAATTATTTAAGAAAACGATACTTAACCTAAAGTTTCCTGAAATGAGTCTGCCATTAACTGTCGGTAATAACTACACTTTAAACAACACTGATTCATTTCTGTATATGCCCACATTAAATAAGCATTGAGAACTATTTAAAATGTCTTTGTCTTTAAAACATTCTCTATAGAATCAGTTAAAAACTACCAATATGCGTATCAGAAATAGAGACACGTGTAGAGAACAAACATATAGACACCAAGGTGGGGAGTAGGATGGATTGGGAGATTGGGATTGACCTGTGAACAATCCTGTATGTGAAGTGGATGGCTGGTGAGGGCCTACTGTATAGCACAGGGGGAAAATAAGGTACAATCTGCCTGTAGGACATACATTAAGTTAAGCATAAAAATGCATTCCAATATACATTGAAGTGAAGTGAAGTGGCTCAGTCGTGTCTGACTCTTTGCAACTCCATGGACTATAGCCTACCAGGCTCCTCCCTCCATAAGATTCTCCAGGCAAGAATACTGGAGTGGGTTGCCATTTCCTTCTCCAGGGGATCTTCCTGACCCAGGGATCGAACCCCAGTCTCCCGCATTTCAGGCAGACACTTTAACCTCTGAGCCACCAGGGAAGCCACCCAATATACATTCAGTTCAGTTCAGTTCAGTTCTGTTGCTCAGTCGTGTCTGACTCTTTACGACCCCATGAATCGCAGCATGCCAGACCTCCCTGTCCATCACCATCTCCCAGAGTTCACTCAAGCTCACGTCCATCGAGTCGGTGATGCCATCCAGCCATCTCATCCTCCATCGTCCCCTTTTCCTCCTGCCCCCAATCCCTCCCAACATCAGAGTCTTTTCCAATGAGTCAACTCTTTGCATGAAGTGGCCAAAGTACTGGAGCTTCAGCCTTAGCATCATTCTCTCCAAAGAACACTCAGGGCCGATCTCCTTCAGAATGGACTGGTGGGATCTCCTTACAGACCAAGGGACTCTCAAGAGTCTTCTCCAACACCACAGTTCAAAAGCATCAATTCTTCGGTGCTCAGCTTTCTTCACAGTCCAACTCTCACATCCATACATGACCACTGGAAAAACCATAGCCTTGACTAGACGGACCTTTGTTGGCAAAGTAATGTCTCTGCTTTTCAATATGCTATCTAGGTCAGGTGCAGGCAAATACTGTTTGATTCCACTTGTACAAGTTACCTAGAATAATCAAATCCATACAGTCAGAAAGTATGTTGGTAGATGCAGGTGCCTAGAGTGGTGGCTAGGGAGGTGCAGGAGGTTGGGATGGGCAACGGGAAGTTAATGTTTACTGGGGACAGAATTTGAGTTTACAAAAGTGAAAAATTTGGGAAATGGACAATGGTGAGATTTATATAACAATGTGTATATATGCCATTGCACTGTACAGTTAAATGTGGTTAAAATGCCATTATATATGCCATTGCACTGTACAGTTAAATGTGGTTAAAATAATATGTTTTATATTACATTTTATATTTTACTATAATAAAAACATTAAAAAATGAAACTCGTAAAAAGAAACTACCAATACAATTTCTACTAGCACCTGGAACAGATGCTTTTCAGGAAAGCAAAGGAAACCCTAGGAAACAATTTTGTTTCTAGATACAAGAGATGTCTTATTACTCGAATAACCTGGTCTTTCTTTTACTTTACTTTTTTTGAGTTTTGATTTGTATGTATGTATGTGTTTGTATATACACACAAACTAAAGAGGACCTAAAGAGCCTCTTGATGTAGATGAAAGAGGAGAGCGAAAAGCTGGCTTTAAACTCAACATTCAAAAAAGTAAGATCATGGCATCTGGTCCCATCACTTCATGACCAATAGATGGGGAAATAATGGAAACAGTGACACACTTTATTTTCTTGGGCTCTAAAATCACTGCAGATGGTGACTGCAGCTATGAAATTGAAAGATGCTTGCTCCTTGGAAGAAAAGCTATGTCAAACCTAGACAGCGTATTAAAAACTAGAGACATTATTTGCCAACAAAAGTCTACATAGTCAAAGCTATGGGTTTTTTCCAGTAGTCATGTATGGATGTGAGTTGAACCATAAAGAAGGCTGAAAGTCGCTCAGTTGTGTCAAACTCTTTGCAAGTCCATGGAGTTCTCCAGGTCAGAATACTGGAGTGGGTAGCCTTTCCCTTCTCCAGGGGATCTTCCCAACCCAGGGATCGAACCCAGGTCTCCCACATTGCAGGTGGATTCTTTACCAACTGAGTCACAAGGGAAGCAAGAAGGCTGAGTGCTAAAGAATTGATGCTTTTGAACTGTGGTGCTGGGGAAGACTTTTGAGAGTCCCTTGGACAGCAAAGGGATCAACCCAGTCAATCCTAAAGGAAAGCAATCCTGAATATTCACTGGAAGGACTGATGCTGAAGCTGAAGCTCCAGTGCTTTGGCTACCTGATGTGAAGCGCCAAATAGTTAGGGAAAAACCCCGATGCTGGGAAAGATTGAAGGCAGGAGGAGAAGGGGACGACAGAGGATGAGATTGTTGGATTGTATCACTGACTCAATGGACATGAGTTGAGCAAGCTTCTGGAGATGGTGAAGGACAGAGAAGCCTGGCATGCTGCACTCCGTGGAGTTGCAAAGAGTTGGACATGACTGAGCGACTGAACAACAACAATAATGTGTTTGTATATGTACATAACAATTATCTAACTATCTAGTTATCTAGAGATCAATGGATAGATGGTTTAGATTTAGATAAATAGATGGATATAGATATAGAGTACACACACACATTTTGCCCTTATGTGATCATTATAATGAAAGTAACTGGACAAATTTTGTTAGAAGAATAAAATGAGCCTAGTAGAAATATAATTGTCATTGCTTTTTAAAATATCATGATTCTAAAATTGCACGCTGAATGCTGCTTCCTAAAATAATGTGATGAGAGTTGGGAGACCTGGGGATGCTGCTAACATTGAATTGTTGGGGGCTTTAGATACATGGGAAAACCAATTGCTGGCAACTGTGTGGGTAAAAGTACAGTCGAACTAGGTAGTCTTTAAGAATGCTTGATAATCTAAGGTTTTACAATATTTATCAACCTAGTGGCAAATGAAAATAATTGTTAAAAAATATGGTGATGTGGACTTCAAAAAATTATCTATGTATAGGAAAAATGACATGATTTAAAAAAGGAGGCTTCTGCTAATAAGTTTAATAAGAGTGAATATATCTCTTTATCAGTGATAACCTCCTGGGAAGTGGCTGTTTTATGCTAGCTAACTGATTTTATTTATCTCTGGAAAATCTTTGTCTTCAATCTCTGTTCATGTTTCCTGAGCTTTCAATATAGCATAATAATAAATAAGCAATTTTTGTTTTACCTAGTCAGAGCTGAAATGATACCAGGTTTAGGAATATGTATTTATTGTGGTATCAGAAATATTCTGAAAATATTCTTGTGCCTATGGTGGTTGACATAAAATAGAAACTAAAATGTCTATTTTAAAAGTTTTAAAAATAAATTAAGCTCCTAAACATGACATCCAAGAATGGTAACTTTTTTCTGACTATAATAACTTTATAATTTGTAAAATACACTTTTACATTATGACAGAAGCACAATATTTTAAAAGCTGACCCAGAGGGATGGTACAGGGAGGGAGGTGGGGTGGGGTTCAGGATGGGAAACACGTGTATGCCTGTGGCGGATTCATGTTGATGTGTGGCAGAACCAATACAATATTGTAAAGTGATTAGCCTCCAATTAAATAAATTTAAATTAAAAAAAATAAAGGGTCACTTAACAGACCAAAATTTTCTTGCTGGTCAGTGACATGATAGAACTTTTGGATTGCCTATTTAGAATTCTGTTACACAATGTTTGGTGTGGGAAAAAAAACCACAAGTTATAAACCTTGGTTATTTTGTGATATAAATGGGGTAAGTAAGTTTAGATTTCAGTCTCAGTTCTTTGGAAGATTATAGAGATACTTAGTTTGGCTCTAAGTTGAATCTTTATTTCTGTCAAACTTGCAATCTGCAAGCTTTATATTCTTTATTGCTTTAAAGAAGACTAAACTGTAAACTCTGCACAAAGTTCCATAATAAGTTTATGAATATATATATATATATGTGTGTGTGTGTGTGTGTGTGTGTGTGTCAAACTTGATGAGACATTGAGAACCTTTATGACTAGGGGATTAATTTACTCAGGTCTTACTAAGTAAGAGCTTCTCTCAGCTAGTTCTTGGGTTTATGATTATTCCTTTTGGAAATTCAGTTGCTAAAATAGAAGTTGCTTTTAAAGATACAGATGACAACCAACATAGAGAACACAAATGGCTATTTCCTTTAAACATTAATGATTAAAGGATTAAATTCAAGGTTTTTAGTGTATTATATATACTAAGGACAGAGGGCATGCTCTTAATCATGCATTTGGAGAAAAACATCAAGATTTTGTAAAAGATTTCAGAGAGAAGCTGATTGACATCTGTATATGTGTGCACTGATTTTTCCTTCAGAAGGAATGAGTTTATCTAGAGAATATTAATCATAGCTACCAAGAATAAAATATATTAAACATGAAATATTTGCTCTGGAGAGCTCTTACTAAAAATATGTAAGCATACACACATGTGAAAATACATGTCTATATAGTCATATATATACATGTGTGTGTATATATATATTTATCTTTATTAAACCTATTTTGGAACTTCATGTAGAGTTTATTGTTTAGTCTTCTCTAAAGTAATACAAAATATAAAGCCTATAGATTATAAGATATTTCAAAAGAATTGAGCATATTTAGAAGGGACTTATTCAACTGAATCATTTCTTTTACAAATAGTAATTGATAACCTTTCCTAACTGAATATCTCTAGAGTGGATTAGCTTTTTCTTCTGCACCTAGTAATTATCTCCTGGAAAATAGGAGAAAGCACTCTTTCCTACCAGTACATTGTCCTTTGTATCAATAATTTAATCAGAATATAGTCAGGAAAATAAAAAGTTCAAAATATCAAAGCACCCAATACTCCCCTAAATATTGATTATTGGGACTACATACTATATAAAATGTGCTGAACCCCAAGCTTGTAACACTAATCCATTTTTGTGACTTCCAGAAGGAGGAAGTGTTTTCAGGGCCAATGAGCAGTGTAAAGGATGTGTGTTGGCAGATCCTGGGCCTGCTGATTTAGTGGTGCCCTCTCAGGGATCTCAGTGAATTGTGGAGCCCTGGGGAGCCGTCTCGACCTTGGATGTGCTATCAAACCAGATGGCCATGCACAAATAGTACTTGGAGTAAGTACTTATTACTTAGTAATGCAAATGTAATTCTAGTAATAAGCTTCACTAAAACCATTCTTGGAATACATTTTAAGTAACAAATGTATTTACAAATGGATCATTCCCTTTGAAAAAGAGCTTCAGAGAGGGTTTCAAAAGAGGAGGATGGGAGTTCATGATCCAGACAGCAAATGAAGCAGAAAGAGAATAGTACCATATTTCAGCAGATTTGCATTTATTAATATGACTAAATATTTTTATTTTTCCTCAAAATAGTTTGGCACTTAATAATTTGTTGAAACCTTGGACATCTTGCAAGTAGAATACAGGACGTATAAAGAATCAGTGTATTTTATGGAGGCAATGCAGTATTTTTTAGAGACTAGATTATTTTTTAAAAGGAACTGTATATACATCAAGAAAATATGGATATATACACAAGAGTCTGTTCATGTTAGTCATCTGGAAGTAGAAGAAGGGAATTCAAAACAGAAAAAAAATTATAGGGAAAAGGAAAAGGATACTAATTAAGAAAGTGTACATGGTGAAATGTTATACGTGAGAAGAATAGATCGTGTAATTCTATTTATAAAATTGCTGCAAATATGTTGTTAGATAAAATATTTACATTAGAATGGTTATAAACTAAGTTAACAAAAATATTTGATCAGGTGATTTTATTGTAGATGATTTTTCCCTTGAATGTCTGTTTTTCTTAATGTGTTTTTATAATATTAGAGTTAGTATGACCAAGAAAAAGAGAGGATAAACCATGGGCTGGGACAATATATTGGTGAAAGATTTTTAGGCCAGGGAAACTAGTCTGTATGATACTATAATTGTGTATACCATAATTGTGTCACGGTGGCACTAGTGGTAAAAACCCGTCTGTCAATGCAGGAGACAAAGAGACTCAGATTTGATCCCTGTGTTGGGAAGATCGCCTGGTGGATGGCAACCCACTCCAGTATTCTTGCCTGGAGACTCCCATGGACAGAGGAGCCAGGCAGGCTATGGTTGATAGGGTCTCAAAGAGTAAGAAAAAACTGAAGCAACTTAGCATGCATGCACACATTTATAGAATGTACAATATCAAGAGCAAGCCATAATGTGATTATAAGGGGTCAGTATAGGGTCTTGGTTGTAACAAAGGTACCACTCTGTTGTGGGATGCTGATAATGGAAGTGTGTGGATGGAAGTATATAGGAAGTCTCTTTACCTTCCTCTTTTGCTGGGAACCTAAAACTATTATAAAAAAAACTAACAAAAAAATTAACATGACATTGACATGCTCGGAATCACTTTGGTAAATGAATGATAACTAATTGCTTTTGTTATCTGGCAAGTTGTAACAGCAGTCGTCCCACAGAGAAACAGACATATAAAACTGCCTCCTAACTGTTCCCCTGATTTCATCCTTGTCATTCTGCAGTCTAGTTTCCTTACAGCAGGCAGAGTGATCCTTTTTTAAAGTATATGTCACAACATGTCACTCCCCTGTTCAAAATACTCTAACGGCTTCCCACCTTGGAGTAAAATCCAGAGTCCTCCGTAACTGCTACACAATCTGCTGCCGCCGCCACCCACAACCTCTCATCTACCGCTGACTCATTCTGTTGTCACCGCACAGGGCTCTCAGCTGGCTGCTTGTCTTCCACGTAGCAAGGCCTCTTGCCTCAGATCTTTTCACTTACTGTCCCCTGCATTTGGATCACTCTCCTTGCCTGCTAGCCCCGTAATTCCATTACTGATATGCACACCTTTCCTGAATTCCCTTCTTCTCCAATTATTCTATATCCCCTCACTCTTTTATTTTTATATTTCCTCTTCGTACTTAGCACCGAGTGAAATAGTTACATCACCATTTTCATCTTTTCTGCCCCTACTGGAGTCCAAGTTCTCTAAGGCCATGGCTGTTGGTACTTTTGTTGCCTGTCAGACCCTCAGAGACCAGTACAGTACCTAGCCCTTAGCCACACAGACGTCTATTTCTCCCATGCCAGATCTTCCTCAATCTTAGATGTGTCCTGTGCAAATAAACTGCACAGGCTTCCCATTCAGCTTCTTGTCCTCTTGTTTATCTTTGAATCAGTCTTTTTTTCCCTGGAGAAGGGAATGGCTACCCACTCCAGTATTCTGACCTGGAGAATTCCATGGACAGAGAAGCCTGGCAGGCTACATTCCACGGGGTCACAGAGTTGGACACTACTGAGCTGCTAACACTTTCACTTTTTATACCATTTAAAGAGTTTTCTCCTCTCTCATTGCTTCCCAATATGCATGCCTGCCTGCCTTCCTTCCTTTCTCTCTTTCCTCCTTTTTTTCTCCCTTCTTCTTCCCTCCATCCTTCCCTTCCTTCTTTTATTCTGTTTCTAAACTACAGAACGTATCAGTTTGCACTTGGTTTGTTACTCTCTCCCATGTCATTCACCCTAAAGCGAGACTACTTATCATTTGTGGCAATACAAATATATATTTTTAAATTGGTAGAAAATAAGATTCCACTCTTCTCATCGGGGCAGCAATTTATCAAGAAGTACTGTTTCATGCCATTATATATTTATAGATTTAAGGGAAATATCTGCTAGCAACTTATTACTGGTTGTTTTTGCCTAGCAATAGTTTATTCCTTTAAGGTTGTTTGAAACAGGTTGACACTAGAGGATCTTCTTGCTGCGTTTGATCTCTTCCTAGTCCCACCTCCCCAATAGTAAATAAATTTATTGATCAATTTATATACAAACTAGTTTTAATCAGTTGGATGGATAATAGCATTTCAAATCTGTGTATTTATATTCTTTTACTTCTATAGAGCAGGTATAGGGACATAATCTGGAGAGTTGAGAAAGCTAAATAATGCATTTGGAAAAATGTTAATATTTTTTAAAAAGTATTATAGGGAAGACAAGTTGTAACTTTATAAATGATGCTGAGTAGCATACTCCTCCCTCAATGCTGTACAGGTTGTGCCTGACCTGGGGCTAGTAGGGCGGGTGGATACCTAGTAGACAGAGATTTTGCTTTGCTTACATTTTCCATGCAAACACTGCTTTCTTCAATATTTTTTTAGCTTGTACCTGAAATTTCTGTTGACAGTAGATAAGGATTTTGCTTTGCCTACATTTTTCATGTGAACTCTGCTTTCTTCAGAACTTTTTAAAAGTTTGTACTTAAAATTTTTACCAAGAAAATTGTTTCATATACATTATTTTACTCCTAAATAATTTTAATTTCATTAAAGTTAGTGGATGTACTAGATAATAAGTAAATTGTTTGAAGCTAATCTTGTGAGTTCCATTTCTGATAGAATAGTGACTTGATACCCCAACTAACATAAAAGAATGCTGGAAATTTTACTGTGGATCTGGTAAGAAAATAAGACATATTCTGATGTTGAGAGTGAAACAAAAGCAGAAAGTATGAAATTTCTATGTGACTTTGGCATGTTAGGAATGCTTCATGAGATGAATGAAAAGTTCATTTTTGAATGAAACAGATATTAATTCTGATGTTTGTAGGGTGAGAGGTGATGAAATAGAGATTATGTCATTCTGTTAATATTAGTAAATTTACATGTGCTCTCCTTTCTCCTACATTTGTCTAATCTTACCCAATCCAAATTCTTATCTTAAAAATCCTATCTTTTAAGTATATTTTAGCCAGACCTATTCAGAAAACATATCTGAAAACAGAATTTTCTTCTCCCAAAGATAATTATAATCTTCTAATCTTTTCTTTCTTTTCCATGTAACTCTTACTTGCATATATTGTTCTGAAATTCTTATCTTCTGCTGAACTAGCACAAAAGGCAGTCACTTCTCACATGTTTCTGTGCTTCTCTGTATATTTGTGATATAAAAAGTTCACAAGCAAAAAATATCTCCCCTCAGGAGAGTTACACATTTCACAAGAAAATGGTTTTTCTGGGATGTAAAACAAATGCCTGATTAGCCAAAAGTAGAGCCATGTCAAGTTCAGTGGTAAACTCTTACTGGATACCAGGTTATAAAACTAGAACATCTGCATCTGGTCATGGCACGTTTTCTTTGCCTCTTTTATGCAAACACCATTCTGTTCAGTAGATTCTCTGAGTTAAAGCTATATATTTTCATAATATATAGATGCTATTTATGCTTTGCCCCTTTTGACTGACAATGAGCTATCTTGAAGTTAGAGGTTTGCAGTCTGTTTCTGAATTGCCAAAAGCTATAGTCTCAGAAAGAAGCTAAATATAGCAGTAGAGATGATAACTTATCAGAGTGAATGAACATGTAGTATTCAAATCATTTCTCAATTATAATATATTTAAATGAAGTCCTATATCAACCTAAATGATGACAAATCATGGAACTGTAATTTATATTCACTAATTTACAACCATACATTTAAGCAAATTCATTTACAGTAACAGTTCTACTTAATCTACCACAAAAGGATGATCAAATAAAAATGTGCATAGGTTACTCCATAGAGGCATGAAGTATTGGCACATTACTTATACAAACAGAATTTGCAGAAATGGAAAAATGATTTCTACTGAACAGAATTATTTTATTTCATTAGTTTAAGGTAGTATTAAGCATAATTTCATAAGTAGTGATTTGCCAGATGCTTTCAATGGAATAGTTGATTCATTGCTTATTTTGAACACTTGAGTTTTATGTCATTTTAAAAGTAAAATATAACTTTGAAATAGAGCACGTTGAAGAAATTTTAAAACATGGCTCATACTGTATAATTATTTAATTAATTAAACTTTATTTTCATCTTTTTGGCTCATTTAAAAGATGTCAGGTTACTCTGAGGGATATGTATAACCAAAATACAACTCAAAAAATGAAAATATGAAATAAAAAGTTGTTTGCCAGTTTGGAGTTTTGTATTTCCCAATTCAATTATTTCACTACTTCTTTCTTTCCAGAGACGTAATATTGTTATATAATATAGTTTAATTCAGTTTATTTATATCAGTATTTAAATTTTAATAACTACCTTTTTGCTAAAAAGAAAGATTTAAATAACTTGTTTAAGAATGCATGATCTTTAATATATTTATAATATAATTTAATGTTTAAGATAGGTCTAATATCAGATGACTAGTCCAACCTTTCATGTAATGAATCTGTTTTCTATATTCTTACATTTTATATATTTTTATTATGAAAAGTTGGATTTTTTTTTTTTTTACTGTGAAAAAATAGGGACAATGGAAGATTTATAAATAGTTCAGTCACTAGTCTTTGAGGAATTGTTAACTGATCAAGGAGACTGACTGTAATCGAGCAATTTGTCTTTACAACTTTTAGGATGTGTGAGAGGCAGGTAGGGTACTTGCTAAAAATGCTGAAATTTCTACATTTCAGTTTACTTTTCAAAATAAAAAGTTCTCAGTCAAAATAGGAGAAGCAATGCATCAATAAAACTAGGATAGAGTTTGGAGTAGGGAGATCTGAAAATGTGAAAAAGAATTAAAAATGCTGTACATTAACATGTGTACATTAACATGTGGAGGAATACTAAATGCAGATAGAGTAGGGCTCAGAAGCAGTGTTATATGATTGCCTATTTCTTATCCCGAACTCTATTCATTGGTTAAAGATCTGAGGATCTGGAGGTAAAAAGGAAGGTTGTTACTGTGTCCCAGGAAGAAGAGCGAAAGCCGGGTGGAGGTGTGTTGGAAAGGGTCCCCAAGACAACTCTCTGTCTTAATAACTAGTTCCCTTGGCTGAGGACTGAATTGAAACGACTTGACTTGACACCCTTGTCTTAACACAGCTGAGTGACTGAATAGTGCCCTTGAAGGACTCACAAAACTTAGAAAAACTTATACTCAGAGTCATAGTTCAATACAGTGAAAAGATACATTACAGTCAGGAGAGGACATGTAGAGTGGAGTTCTGCAGAAACCAGCTCCAAGCTTCTTCTTATCCTCTCCCAGAGGAAAAGTGAAAGTGAAAGTCACTCAGTCCTGTCCGACTCTTTGTGACCCAGTCCGTGGAATTCTCTAGGCTAGAATAATGGAGTGGGCAGCCATTCCCTTCTCCAGGGGATCTTCTCAACCCTGGGATCAAACAAACCCAGGTCTCCCCCATTGCAGGCAGATTCTTTACCAGCTAAGCCACTAGGGAAGCCCAAGAATACTGAAGTGGGTAGCCTATCCCTTCTCTGGGGATCTTCCCAACCCAGGAATTGAACCCAGAGGAATGGCACAGATAAATGCTCAATTCTCCCAGGAACGATTGTGTGACAAAATGTGCGTTGGAGGTGAGCCGTGTAGGTACACATCGCTTTTGTGATTGATCTTAGTTACTCATCTTCAGCCTCCCCAGAGATCAAATTGATAAGAGGATGGACTAAAAGCCTCAGGCATACCAAAACACCCTTATCAGGCAGGATATTCCCAGCATTCAGAAGTTTTCTCACCAGAGCTAGTGAAGGGCCTGCTGAGTTATCTTCTACTGCACAGATGATGAGGTCCAAAAAGGATAATTAGATCCTAACGGAGCCTGCCAGACTTTACCAAACATGCTGAACACCCTACACCTATTTTTCAAGTGGCAGTAGCCAATAGGCAAAAAAGAAAAAAGAAAAACAGTATCTCCTTCTGAATCATTGGGAGGGAAATACTTTAAATTGGAAGTTTCACAGAGGGTTTTTTTTTTAATTGTATTTTATATTTGAAAAAGGAAAGAATATGTAAAAAGCTGACAACTTTAGTGGCATTATGAAAAACATTTAGTTTTCCTGTGCCTTTAATGTCTACAGTGGTGATTTTGACATGTAACAATGAATGTCATAGACTAGAAGAATATTTATGATAGGAGACCAGGAGTTAGCTTAAGAGAGCTTTAAACTGAAATGAGAAAGGGAGAATACACAGAAGGAACCTAAATCATTCTTTCTCTAATTACCTGCCTGGTTAATTCCCTTACTCCTTCAAATCTGCTCAGATCTCACCTTCTTAATCATGTCTACCTTGACCAACAAGATAGGCTGACTCTATGGAATTGTTCTTAGGTCAAAAACAATTGCATGTTTCAATCTTGTTCCCTGTATTTCAATCTTCAACTCTTGCTCTCTAGCATTCTCATTTCCTACTTACCCTATACTACTTTTAATTATTTTTTCATTATATATAACCACCATCTAAAATACTACATAAGGAAAACTCATTGTATTTACTATTGTTTATATTAGCTTATGCTACAAAAATACATGGATTTGATCTTTTCTTTCCTTTAATTTACAGATATAGTCTAAGAACTTAGAAAAGTGTCTGACACAATGTTACCAAATAGCTATTTGTTGAAAACATTATTGAATAGCTACTGAATGCCTGCTTTATTAGAAAGTAATAGATACTGAATGCCTCCTTTATTAGAAAGTAATAAAGCAGTCATTCAGACATCTATTTAATAGTAGGAAGCATTTGGAAGCAGGTTTCAGATATTGTATATCAGAATGACCTGGGCTTCCCTGGTGGCTCAGAGGGTAAAGCGTCTGCCTGCAATGCAGGAGACCTGGGTTTGATCCCTGGGTCAGGAAGATCCCCCGGAGAAGGAAATGGCAACCCACTCCAGTACTCTTGCCTGGTAAATCCCATGGATGAAGAAGCCTTGTAGGCTACAGTCCATGGGGTCGCAGAGTCGGACACAACTGAGCAACTTCACTTCGCTTCACACCAGAATGACCTAATTGCTAACCATAAAACTTTATAGTCAGGTGATTGTTTTGGATCCCTACTTCGCTAACTAGCTGTATAAACTTTGGGAAGTTTTTTTTTTTTTTGGCCATGCCTTGCAGCATGTGGGCATGTGGGAATCTTCATCCCCCTGACTAGGGATCGAGCCTGTGCCCCCTGCATTTGGAGTACAGAGTCTTAACCACTGGATTGCCAGGGGAGTCCCAACTTTGGGCATTCTTTTCTTGAAAATTTCTCTAAGGCATAGTTTCCTCATCTTTATGGTAGGAACAGTGATACTTACCCGAAGTGCTATTGTATAAAGCATGACTATTTCCATTCTGTTTTATATAATGCACAAGAAATGTCTTTTTATTTACAAAGAAGATCTTGTATAATTAAATATCTTTAGAATAAGTGTGGATTATGGACATAAATACAGCAATAGGAGGTTATATATTTGTTCATAAGATGATAAGCAATGAGGGTCAAGGGAATGTAAATAAAATATAACAAGGAGGAGGAATTGCATAATACAAAAGATGATTCAACTGATATTCTAAATGCTCATGTAAATAAAATAGTATGAACATGTAAAACTTCTAGAAGAAGGAAACATAAAAACTCATGCACTTAGACTAACCAAAAAAAAAAAAAAATAACTGATTGTTAAGATGGAAGTGACCTGATTAAAGAGTAACTGTGGTAGAAAAGGGTTTATGACTCTATGACTTCCAAAGATCTGAGCCAGTTTTAGCTGTTACCCTGGTTTTCAGCTGGTCCATCACATCTTTGTGCTGTTTTGTATTGTTTTGCTGCATCACATTTCCCTTTTAGAGAGGCACTTTTAGGAGTATCTTGTTGGAATTTATGGCTCACCTCTAGGATGCACCCAGGGAGTAGAGAAGATATTTAGGCTTGAATAATTGCCCCTAGGAGAATTTTTGAATCTTGAACAAGAGGCACATGATGGTTCTCTTTGTTCTTTCCCATTTTTGAGGCTTGGCTGCCAGCCTACCACTGATTCTCAATATTTTTCCAAATATATCTACACTGGTGGTGGTTTAGTTGCCAAGTCATGTCCAACTCTTGTGACCCCATGGACTGTAGCTCACCAGGCTCCTCTGTCCATGGGATTCTCCAGGCAAGAATACTAGTGTGGGTTGCCATTTCCTTCTCCAGGGGATCTGCTCAACCCAGGAATCGAACCCCAGTCTCCTGCATTGCAGGCAGATTCTTTACTGACTGAGCTACAAGGGAAGCCCTATATCTACTCTATCTCTCAAAACAATTCTTTTTCTTTTTTTAAAACATAGTCAATTTCTATCACTTGCTACCCACTACACTGATAGCCAGATGTGGTTAGTTCTAGATGTATGACTGAGAGGTTCCTGGGATAGGGGACTTGAAATGATAAAACCAGGCAAACCAATGTAAATTGGATTCTAACTAGATGCCATAGTTTAAGAACATTGCTTCCTGAATTATATTGCTAAAACTCTGGACTTAAGTTCCTGTCAATATGATTGAGTAAACAGTCAGAAAAGCTTTCCCTCTGTAAAATATGCAAATGAAATATAACAACTAGATAAAATACAACAAAATCCCCTCAGTTGCTGAGCTTGTGAGAATGTAAGGAAACTTGCCAGTGACCAAAAAGAAAGAGCTCAAAAACTCTTGAGTAGTAAGCCACATTAAAATTATGAGTTGCCTAAAGGTGTTTTCTTCCAATCTTAGTAATCAAAGGCTTGTCTTTCAACGGGCACTTGGAAGAGAAGGCCTTATGGCAAAGAGGTCCATGTTAGATTTGGAACTGACAAATCTGGGACTCTCAAATGACCATAACCTAAGGAAAGGGTGGGAAGAGAAAGGCAAAATTCCATCCAACAGCAAAGAGAGAGGCGATAACTTACCTATTTGGGCTTGAGCTCATGTTGAGGAGAAAAATGCCTCCCTTAAAGAGTCGTAACCTTAAATATCCCTTATGCTGATGGATAGGTAAAATTTGTACTTTCTTTGTAATCCTGAAAACTTCCAAATGAGTGATTATAATAGTATGAATGAGTCTCAGATCGGTTGAACATGAGGATACTTGACAGAAGCAGAAATAAGTTCTCTTTTGAGGGATGTCCTCTCAACTCAAGCTGCACAAAATTTTCATGGATTAAATCTGGGCACTTAAGACTTAAAGAGCATTCAGGGCAACATGCCATCATAAGCAAGAGTCAGCAGAAATAACAAAAAGCAGCGTCAGACCTTCAGGATCTTCAGATAATGGAATTAGACAATGCAGAAGGAAAATGAATATTCTTAACTTGTTAAAATTTTACATATCAGAAAGAACAATGCCACTGTTATTAAAGGAAGCACAGGCATCTTTGAGGAAAAGACGACTTGAAAACAATGTAGTAATTTAATTGAATAATACAATGGATAGGTTTAATGGCAGATTGGACAAAGTTGAAGACATATTTAGCAAACTACAAGACAATCTAAAGAAATAAATATTGGTGCAGCATAGACATTGCAAAGAAAAATATGAAAGTGAGGAACAGAGAATGACAAGTCCTATCATGGATTTAATTATAATTTAATGAGACTGTAAAAAGAATAAAGAATGAGGAAGGGGCAACATGATGAGATAATGAGTGGTTATTTTTGAAAATTTGTTCAATATCAAGCATCCACTGATTAAAAATTATAGTAAGTCCTGAGAAGGCAAAAAATAGAAATAAATCCATAGTGAACTCATTTGTTTCTCAATTTTTTCTAAAGATTCTTCATGATTTGCCTCCACCACACCTAGCCAGTTATATTTCCCACTAGTAACAGCTATGCATACATAGTTCTTGTTTTGAAAATTTGTCTCTTAGTCAATATATATCATGGTTGGTGTTTACTATGAATTTGCTTCTTTTCCTAATATGAAAGTCTCTTTTTCTTCTCCTTGTCAAAATCATATTTATTCATCAGATCCTGTTTTCACAGATCCTCCCAATTATTCTAGTCACACTGATGTCTTTTTTCTAAACTTCTGTAACATTTATATTATGAGCTCATTCACTCATTCATGATATTTATTGTGAGTTTGCTATCAACTAGCTGGATACCAAGTCCAGTAATAAGTTAGACAGAAATATCCCCTGTCCTTAGGAACATTAATATTCAGCCAAAAATGACTGTAAAATAATTAAAATATAGTGATAAAGGATAAACAACAAGGTATGAAATGAACACATCTTGAGATAGAGTGGGGAAGGTAATCAAATATATGGGTCACTGAAAGTTTCTGAAGGGAAGTAATATTTCTGCTTATACATGAATATCAAGTAGAAATTATCCAGGCTCAGGAATGGGGGTAGGGTGAAAAACAGCAGAAGAAGCAGCGGGACTAACGTATTTCACAGTAGAGAAGCTTAAGAGCTGATGGAGTTTAGAGACTGCATGGGGTTTGACATGGTTATAGTGTAGAGGGCAGGGCTGAGAATGGTGAGGGTTAAGTCAGAAGTGATGAGCTGGACAAGGTCCGGGTGGAGGCAGGCCATATGAGCCATGTCAAGAAATTTGAACTTTGTCCTAAAGGCATTGAAAAATCATTTATGGATGTGATAAATGGAGACTATATTATTCTATTTTTTGTATCAGAGGGGTAACTTTCATTCCCATTGGGAAGATAGATTGAAGGAAGAAAGACCAGTAAAGAGGTTGCTACAATGCTTTAGATAAAAGCTGGTGGTAACTGATGCTAACATGATAACAGTGGCAAGAGCAAGTAGTGGACAAACTTGCCAGACACTTGGAATAATTTCTTTTTTCTAATGGTTTGCCATGTGCTTATTTTGTCTTTTCCGTTATGAGCTACTTAAGAGCAGAGACCGTGTATTCTTTTTTTCTATTTATCAAAACTTCCAAGTCCTCGGTAGTGGAGTCTTATAAATATTTGCTGACTGAATGGGTCTTTGGATAGAACTATTCAGTCATTGAGAATTTGTAAAGATAGCTGGCAGAAGATTCAAGATGAAATTCTCCGTAGTTCAGTTTTCAGCATGGTAATAAAAATGGTACTGTGATGCAGAATCCTCAACCGTTACTTTCTTACAGTGACCAGAGTAGTGAGCTATAAAGTTAGTGATGAAGAATGAACCAGTACTTACAGCAGTTATCTTAGCTCTAGGGCAGGAAGTCAATGCCAGTGACAAATTGCCAATACATGACAATTTAAAATCCAGTAAGTGAAGTTAACAAAGTTGCTTTATAGCTCGGTGAACTCATGGGTAGGGCTGGAAGCCATTTTCATCCTGTATCATCAGACTGGCTGTTTTATGAGCAATATAAATAGCAATCTGGCAAGGAATCAGAATATATCTCTTTAGGAAATAAACGATAAGGGTGTATTCAGGTTAGCTCTGTATGTTCAGTGGAACAAAAATTAGAAATGTATGAAACTGATCATCGCTTTGAAGGGAAACACAGCAGGGACTAAATGAATTTTTTTTTTTAATGGGGAACCTATCTCCTCATGCAAATAATTTCCCCCTTAAATTTTGTGAAGTGGTAAACATAGTTTCTTCTGAAATCCAGCAACTGTGTTATTTCTTGGCTTTTCTTGGATACTTCCTCACTATGAAACTAAAAATGATATATACGTCATTGTATGTGAAATTTTAAATGAGCATTAAGAGAGTTCATGTGATAATTCGTTGTGGGTTGCTCATTTTTAATCCTAAATATGAGGATCTTTCAACATTAAAAAGTGCTTTATCTTGTACGATATGTTCAGGATTAAAAGGTGCTTTTCTGGCATGAATGCTCGTAAAAGCAAGCTTGAGCTAAAGAATTATAATTATAATAGAATTATATTATTGAGATGGTAAACAAAGCAGTGATATAACAACATATTCCCCAAGAAACTTATCACAAGTATGATTAAAAAAATTGGAAGTATGGCACCCCACTCCAATACTCTTGCCTGGAAAATCCCATGGACAGAGGAGCCTAGTAGGCTGCAGTCCATGGAGTTGGTAAGAGTTGGACACGACTGAATGACTTCACTTTCACTTTTCACTTTCATGCATTGGAGAAGGAAATGGCAACCCACTCCAGTATTCTTGCCTGGAGAATCCCAGCGACG
>NW_011495049.1:1841961-1843874 GCF_000754665.1 Bison bison bison
CTGCATTAAACATACACACATTCATACACATATGTCTACACACACACTTTAGATATGTCTACACACATCATCATCAATCCTGAAAGATGATGCTGTGAAAGTGCTGCACTCAATATGCCAGCAAATTTGGAAAACTCAGCAGTGGCCACAGGACTGGAAAAGGTCAATTTTCATTCCAATCCCAAAGAAAGGCAATGCCAAAGAATGCTCAAACTGCTGCACAATTGCACTCATCTCACACGCTAGTAAAGTAATGCTCAAAATTCTCCAAGCCAGGATTCAGCAATACGTGAACCATGAACTTCCATATGTTAAAGCTGGTTTTAGAAAAGGCAGAGGAACCAGAGATCAAATTGCCAACATCCACTGGATCATGGAAAAAGCAAGAGAGTTCCAGAAAAGCATCTATTTCTGCTTTATTGACTATGCCAAAGCCTTTGACTGTGTGGATCACAATCAACTGTGGAAAATTCTGAAAGAGATGGGAATACCAGACCACCTGACCTGCCTCTTGAGAAATCTGTATGCAGGTCAGGAAGCAACATAGAACTGGACATGGAACTACAGACTGGTTCCAAATAGGAAAAGGAGTTCGTCAAGGCTGTATATTGTCACTCTGCTTATTTAACTTATATGCAGAGTACCTCATGAGAAACAGTGGGCTGGAAGAAGCACAAGCTGGAATCAAGATTTCTGGGAGAAATATCAATAACCTCAGATATGCAGATGACACCACCCTTATGGCAGGGAAGTGAAGAGGAACTAAAGAGCCTCTTGATGAAGGTGAAAGAGGAAAGTGGAAAACTTGGCTTAAAGCTCAACATTCAGAAAATGAAGATCATGGCATCTGGTCCCATCACTTCATGTCAAATAGATGGGGAAACAGTGGAAACAGTGTCAGACTTTTTTGGGGGGGTCTCCAAAATCACTGCAGGTGGTGATTGCGCCATGAAATTAAAAGACACTTACTCCTTGGAAGGAAAGTTATGACCAACCTAGACAGCATATTGAAAAGCAGAGACATTACTTTGCCAACAAACATCCATCTAGTCAAGGCTATGGTTTTTCCAGTGGTCATGTGTGGATGTGAGAGTTGGACTATAAAGAAAGCTGAGCGACAAAGAGTTGATGCTTTTGAACTGTGGTGTTGGAGAAGACTCTTGAGAGTCCCTTGGCCTGCAAGGAGATCCAACCAGTCTATCCTAAAGGAGATCAGTCCTGGGTGTTCATTGGTGGGACTGATGTTGAAGCTGAAATTCCAGTACTCTGGCCACCTGATGCGAAGAGTTGATCATTTGAAAAGACCCTGATGCTGGGAAAGATTGAGGGCAGGAGGAGAAGGGGACAACAGAGGATGAGATGGTTGGATGGCATAACCGATTCAATGGACATGTGTTTGGGTGGACTCTGGGAGTTGGTGATGGATAGGGAGGACTGGCGTACTGTGGTTCATGGGGTCACGGAGAGTCGGACACTACTGAGCGACTGAACTGAAGTGAATTGAACTGAACAGACACACTGTCAAAGTGACGGAGTTGATAAAGACTTCCTTCTCTCTCGAAGGTAATTGAGAAGACAATATTTATGAGCAAATACACGACTCTTAATTTCATATTAACTGTTACTGCATTATAAAAAATTTTGCATGGTGATCTTTGAATGTTTAGTTATCATTGCAAATTTATATTCATGATGGTTGTTCTTGGCTTATATGCCTAATGAGAACATTTCAAAAAGCAAGTGTTGTCTTTCAGTTCAGTTCATTCGCTCAGTCGTGTCCAACTCTTTGCGACCCCATGAATTGCAGCACGCCAGGCCTCTCTGTCCATCACCAACTCCCGGAATTCACTCAGACTCACGTCCATTGAGTCGGTGATGCCATCCAGCCATCTCATCCTCTGTCCTCCCCTTCT
>NW_011495049.1:1843974-1845557 GCF_000754665.1 Bison bison bison
CCATCTCATCCTCTGTCCTCCCCTTCTCCTCTTGTCCCCAATCCCTCCCAGCATCAGAGTCTTTTCCAATGAGTCAACTCTTCGCATGAGGTGGCCAAAATACTGGAGTTTCAGCTTTAGCATCATTCCCTCCAAAGAAATCTCAGGGCTGATCTCCTTGAGACTGGACTGGTTGGATCTCCTTGCAGTCCAAGGGACTCTCAAGAGTCTTCTCCAACACCACAGTTCAAAAGCATCAATTCTTCGGTGCTCAGCCTTCTTCACAGTCCAACTCTCACATCCATACACGACCACAGGAAAAACCATAGCCTTGACTAGACGGACCTTTGTTGGCAAAGTAATGTCTCTGCTTTTCAATATGCTGTCTAGGTTGGACATAACTTTCCTTCCAAGGAGTAAGCGTCTTTTGATTTCATGGCTGCAGTCACCATCTGCAGTGATTTTGGAGCCCAAAAAAATAAAGTTTGACACTGTTTCCACTGTTTCCCCATCTATTTCCCATGAAGTAATGGGACCAGATGCCATGATCTTTATTTTCTGAATGTTGTGCTTTAAGCCAACTTTTTTACTCTCCACTTTCACTTTCATCAAGAGGCTCTTTAGTTCCTCTTCACTTCCCTGCCATAAGGGTGGTGTCATCTGCATATCTGAGGTTATTGATATTTCTCCCAGAAATCTTGATTCCAGCTTGTGTTTCTTCCAGCCCACTGTTTCTCATGATGTACTCTGCATATAAGTTAAATAAGCAGGGTGACAATATACAGCCTTGACGTCCTCCTTTTCCTATTTGGAACCAGTCTGTTGTTCCATGTCCAGTTCTAACTGTTGCTTCCTGACCTGCATATAGGTTTCTCAAGAGGCAGGTCAGGTGGTCTGATATTCCCATATCTTTCAGAATTTTCCACAGTTCATTGTGATCCACACAGTCAAAGGCTTTGGCATAGTCAATAAAGCAGAAATAGATGTTTTTCTGGAACTCTCTTGCTTTTTCCATGATCCAGTGGATGTTGGCAATTTGATCTCTGGTTCCTCTGCCTTTTCTAAAACCAGCTTGAACATCAGGAAGTTCATGGTTATCTTTACCTGTGTGTTTAGCCTACTGATTCCTATTTTACTGTAAGTTTTGCCGGAATGAATATTAATCTTGTGACATATGCATTTAAGTTTTGGTGGAGATTAGCATATACTTCTAAACTCAATATAAACATTTTTCAATATTGAACCATCTTAGCACCTCAAGGCTGAATCCTATTTCTAAATCTCTTTAAAAGCTTTGGGTTAATACAGAGCCCCTGTTTGATTTTCCTGAGCAATACAGCAAATTCCCATTGGCTATCTATTTTACATATGGCAATATAAGTTTCCACGTTACTCTTTCCATACATCTCACCCTCACCTCCCTTCTCCTCATGTCCATATGTCCATTTTCTATGTCTTTTTCTCCTGGAGGGGTGGAGTAGGGAGGGAAATGGGAGGCAGGTTCAAAAGGGAGGGGGATATATGTATGTATACCTATGGTTGATTCATGTTGAGGTTTGACAGAAAACAAAAAAATGCCATAGAGCAACTATCCTTCAATTAAA
>NW_011495049.1:1845657-1859347 GCF_000754665.1 Bison bison bison
AAAAAAAAAAAAAAAACAACTCTGGGTTAACTTTACTGATGTTTCTCTCAGAATTTTGGTCTTGATATTAAAAAATGAGCTTTGCTTACATTCCTCTTTCTCCTTTCTCTCCTCCCCCCATACCTTACATTTTTTTGGTTTGTTTTTTGAAACTATATTTATGATACTTCCATTATTATGGCTTTGTGGAAAGAACTGGGAAGGGTTTATTTTTTATTTTTTTTTATTTTTTATTTATTTTTTTTCATCTATATTTCATTTTTATTTTTTTTTAATTTTTTTAATTTTTAATTAAAAAGATTTTTTTTTTAATTTTTAATTTTTTCAATGGTCTATGACTGGTTTCTAAAGGTTGGTATGTTTCATCTCTCAAACTATCATTTGCTTCATAACTTTAAGAGGGTAGATCTTTGACCCTCTTTAACCATATTTTCAGTTACTTCCTTGGTACTTGATCTTTTGCTATCTTCTGAGATAAATTCAGACATCTACATTTCTTTCTAAAATAACTTCATCTGGGATATGTGTATTCTAATTTAGCATTTATGTTTATGCATTTGGTGGCAATAAATACTCACAATGCTTATTTATTTATTGTTTCCATGCTGCCAGCTCACTTCCTGTAACTATACACATACGTTAGAGTCTTTCTTTAACTCACATCCACGGATAATAGATAATCCCTGCATATCTATAGATATAGAAGCCCAGGCGTATTCCCTGGCTTCTCCACTCACTCAGAATTATGCCATGTGATAGAGGTGTAACACTGTGACAGTAATCACATTCCACTATGCAGATAGATGAAAACAAGAAATTATACACCTTAAGCTTAGCCAATGTTGTATGTCAGTTATATTTCTTTTTCCTTTATTTTTAAAATTATTTTTAATTGGAGTATAGTTGATTTGCATTAGGTACTTTCTGTGGCATAGCAAAATGAGTCAGTTAAACACACACATAGATACACTCTTTTTTAGATTGTGTTCCTAGATAGGTGTCAACTGTATTTCAATTAAAAAAACACAAAAACCTCACACCCTCATCTTTCCAAGTAAGTAATGGCTTATTTAGTCCTTTCAGGCTACATATAATGTGCTACATACAATGGTAACCTCTGTTTAAAAAAGAATAAACAATTTATTCTTTTTTTCCCCCCATACCCTCTCTTAATTTGTTTCAAATTTTACTCTAATATTCATTTGTGTGGTTTCGGGTTGCTGGTTTTTCCTAGCTTCACTGAAAGTGCAGTTTACTTCACTGCTTTTGTTGTTTCATTTTTACTTTAGTTTGAGAGTGGGAGTTGAAATAAAGAGGTTTGTCCTTGTTCCTTTTTAAGCAAAAAATCCCTGTTGCCCTGTTTTTTTTACAGTATCATCATTACCTAGGAAAAAAAATTAAGTGCTATATTTGCCCATCCTTGGCTCACCCATATTGTATTAAAATCGGTTAATAATCACTGAATGGTTTCTGTGTATACATTGTTTTGTCATATTCTGTGTGGGCCTCATGTTTAATACTTACCAGTATCCCTCACCTCCCTAGTCTCTTGTCATCAAGAGAAGTTTATTTTGCGAGATGATTTTGGTGCTATTGTTGTTTAGTCTTTATGTTGTGTCTGACTCTTTGCAACCCCATGGACTCTAGCCTGCCAGGCTCCTCTGTCCATGGGACTCCCCCGGCAAGAATACTGGAGTGGGTTGCTGTTTCCTTCTCCAGGGGATCTTCCCACCCAGGGATGCATCCTTATGATATCTCAAGGCAGGAAGTGACTGAATGGATGCTCTAACATAGTGCAGAAAGCTTGAGGCATGGGGAATGGGAGGGGCAGTATAAGAATGCCCTGTTCTTTAGAAGATGGACTGAATTTTAACACGTGGTGATGATACTGCCATTGGTGGAAAGATTTGGCAAAAAGGCAGAAAGATGGGGAGGAGTAAAGTACAGTTGGAGACTGAGTGGTCACCCAGAGAAACTTCAGAGAAGGGGAAGTGAGGCTGCATGATGATTTAAGGAGTATTAAAGAAAAATAACCTTGACATAACCCACTTTTTCAAGAAACTGGGTGGTAGCTCAAAGGAAATAAATTTCACATTAAATTGGTTGCCGTATTTCACCTAATCAAATAAAACCAGCCCTTCATTTTTCCTCTTCCGTATCAGTATCACCAACAAAAATAATAAAAATCATATAGCATGTTTATTGAAGTCCCACTGTATACCAGGAATTATACTTTACCTTCAATATTTTATTGATGTATCATTTTATATTTCAAAAAACAATGCAATACAGGGGTTATTTTCATACTCATTTTTTTCAATTGAGGTTGAGTTAAAAAAAAAAGACAAAATAACTTGATGATGTAGAAAGTTTTGTAAATAGGTTAACCATGCCATGAATCTTGGTAGTCTGTTTATAAAGCATATTTGTGTCGACTACACAATTCCAGCTCTACCTTTATTCAGGAAAACATTTTAAAAATATAATGTTACATATTATAAATGTAGATCATATTTATTTAGGAAGATTTAAGAAAAACAAAAGTATACAGCATACATAAACCAGAAAAAATCATAACTGATTTAAAAAGCCTTAATAATAATTTCCCTTCTTCCATTTGATTCAGCTTTTCATAGAAAACTGTTGTAATAATAGTTTGTAAGCAGTCCTTTGCTTCAGCATGTACTTGCACACATGAATTCACCCTGTTTATTTTACTGACCAGTGATACGTTTTTAATATAGCCAAGTCACTACATTTACTTACTAGTGAAAAAAATTCTGAGGCATTTTGTTTTTGGATCTAAATTTCCTCTATCAAAGGATAGAGATTTAAAATTTTATTTTGCCTTTTTGTTGTTGCTATAATGAGCTTTTTGTGTGCATAACTAAATTGTCTGTATCTAGTCTTATTTGCCATAATTCCACGTGGGATTTAGTGTTAATGAAATAAATAGTATTCATGGTTTTAGTGTTTCTAGGTTTACTAGGCTGTGAATTATACACATTTATATAGTTGTACCAGTTTATCACTTACCAACTGAGAGAGAGAGAGAGAGAAAGAGAGAGAGAGAGAGAGATCCTTTTTCCTTGGGATAATTGAATTTTTAGAAGTTGATTTATGGGAGCTCTTTGCATTTTATAAATATTAACCTTTGGGTTTTGCATGTGTAAAATATTTCCCCCTATTTATTTTATAATGTTGCTTATGATAAATTTTAATAGAGAATTAATACAGTGTTATAATTCAAATCTACCTCTTTTTGTATATGTGTAGATCCTGGGTTTGGTATCATTCTGTCCTATTCATTTTTTATATCTAGATTTTTAATCCATTAAATGTAGATGTTTAGATGTGAGTGGTGTAAGATAAAAGTATAATTCTCTTCCTTCTGAAGTTCAATAATTTTTAAAACATTTATTGACAAAGCCATATTTTGCCACTGATTTGAAATGCCATCTTCATCTATACTTAATTTATTTGAATCTATGCTCTGTTTGACTTAATATTTCACTATCTTTATGCTATTAGCACATTATTTTAATTTCAGTGGGTTTTTTCCATAGTATTTTGATATCTGTTAGGTTCTTGATTTTTCTTTTCTCCAAGTTTTTGTCTGCCTTACACTATTCTTTGTTTTACATTCTGATTTGTACTGTTTTTCAACTTTTTTCACCTATGAGGCAGTTTTTTAGGTCTTGCTCTGAGCTCCTTTTTCTGTCTCTTCTTGGTCTGTCTGGGATTTCATCTACTAAATTCAGGATTAAAAAAAAAAAATCTCTAAAAAACTACCAAACTGCAAATCTCACCTTGACATTGATAAACATGCAAGTATTTTCATATAGCCCTATCTTATCTGTCCTCTTGGATTTCCAAATAAAAGCTCTACTGGGATTTCAAACTCAGTGTATTTAAAGCCAAAATCAATCATCTCAAATCGTCTCATTTTCAGAAAAAAAGTGAAAGTCGCTTAGTCCTGTCTGACTCTTTGCAACCCCATGGAATATAGAGTTCATGGAATTCTCCAGGTCACAATACTGGAGTGGGTAGCCTTTCCCTTCTCCAGGGGATCTTTCCAATCAAGGGATCAAACTCAGGTCTCCTGCATTCCAGGTGGATTCTTTACCAGCTGAGTCACAAGAGAAGCCAAAGAATACTGGAATGGGTAGCCTATCTCTTCTCCAGTAGATCTTCCTGACCCAGGAATTGAACCAGGGTTTCCCGCATTGCAGGTGAATTCTTTACCAACTGAACTGAGAGGGAAGCCCATTTTCAGAAACCTATGCACAATAATTTCCTTTATGATTATACAGGTGTGAAGTTTTTGGACCTGGATTATTTTTACCTGTACCTAACATCACTTGGAGAAGGAAATGGCAACCCACTCCAGTGTTCTTGCCTGGAGAATCCCAGGGACAGGGGAGCCTGGTGGGCTGCCATCTATGGGGTCGCACAGAGTCAGACACGACTGAAGTGACTTAGCAGCAGTAGCAGCAACATTACTATATTTATAATAATGATAAGTAACTATTTACTATGCCAGGTACTGGATTAAACATTTCATGTACATGCTTTTTAACCCTTGACTCTTCCCTTTAGATTTTATGGTATCATCCTCATTTTACAAACATCTTAACTGAGGAATGTTGTTCAGTAGCTCAGTCATGTCTGACTGTTTGTGACCCCATGGCCTGCAGCACGCCAGGCTTCCCTCTCCTTCACCATCTCCCAGAGCTTGCTTAAACTCATGTCATCCAACCATCTCATCCTCTGTTGTCCCCTTCTCTTCCTGACTTCAATCTTTCCCAGCATCAGTCTTTTCTAACAGATCAGCTCTTCACATAACGTGACCAAAGTATAGGAGCTTCAGTTTCAGCATCAGTCCTTCCAAAAAATATTCAGGATTGATTTCCTTTAGGATTGACTGGTTTGATCTCCTTGCTGTACAAGGGACTCTCAACACCCTTGTTGGACTCTTCTCCAACACCACAGTTCAAAAGCACGGATTCTTCAGTGCTCAACTTTCCTTATGGTCCAACTCAAACATCGAAACATGACTACTGGAAAAATCATAGCTTTCACTAGATGGACCTTTGTCAATAATGTTTCTGCTTTTTAACATACTGTCTAGGTTGGTCATAGATTTTCTTCCAAGGAGCAAATGTTTTAATTTCATGGTGCAGTCACCATCTGCAGTGATTTTGGAGCCCAAGAAAATAAAGTTTGTCACTGTTTCCATTGTTTCCCCACTATTTGCCATTAAGTGATAGGACTGAATGCCATGATCTTAGTTTTTTGAATGTTGAGTTTTAAACCAGCTTTTTCATTCTCCTCTTTCACCTTCATCAAGACGCTCATTAGTTCCTCTTCGCTTTCTGCCATAAGGGTGATGTCATCTGCATATCTGAGGTTATTGATATTTCTCCCCACAGTCTTGATGCCAGCTTGTGCTTCATCCAGCCCAACATTTTGCATGATGTAGTATGCATAATACTATATTTGTCTATAACTGCATATAACTGAGGAATATAGAGTTAAAAGCTGGGCTGGAAGAAGCACAAACTGCAATCAAGATTGCTGGGAGAAATATCAATAACCTCAGATATGCAGATGACACCACCCTTATGGCAGAAAGTGAAGAGGAACTCAAAAGCCTCTTGACGAAAGTGAAAGAGGAGAGTGAAAAAGTTGGCTTAAGGCTCAACATTCAGAAAACGAAGATCATGTGATCTGGTCCCATCACTACATGGGAAATAGATGGGGAAACAGTGGAAACAGTGTCAGACTTTATTTTGGGGGGCTCCAAAATCACTGCAGATGGTAACTGCAGTCATGAAATTAAAAGACGCTTACTCCTTGGAAGAAAAGTTATGACCAACCTAGATAGCATATTGAAAAGCAGAGACATTACTTTGCCAACAATGGTCCATCTAGTCAAGGCTATTACTTTTCCATTGGTCATGTATGGATGTGAGAGTTGGACTGTGAAGAAAGCTGAGTGCTGAAGAATTGATGCTTTTGAACTGTGGTGTTGGAGAAGACTCTTGAGAGTCCCTTGGACTGCAAGGAGATCCAACCAGTCCATTCTAAAGGAGATCAGCCTTGGGTGTTCTTTGGAAGGAATGATGCTAAAGCTGAAACTCCAGTACTTTGGCCACCTCATGTGAAGAGTTGACTCATTGGAAAAGACTCTGATGCTGGGCGGGACTGGGGGCAGGAGGAAAAGGGGACGACAGAGGATGAGATGGCTGGATGGCATCACTGACTCGATGGACGTGAGTCTCAGTGAACTCTGGGAGTTGGTGATGGACAGGGAGGCCTGGCGTGCTGTGATTCATGGGGTTGCAAAGAGTTGGACATGACTGAGCGACTGAAGTAAACTGAACTGATAGAGTTAAAAAAAAATAATCCTTGCCTCATAAATGGCAGGGCTAGCCATATAGAGTAGATCTGTATATCTCCCAGTACTTATTTGCTATGCAAACTTGCTTCATATTGGTTGTGGTGGTCCTGTTTACAGGACCTTGGAGAGCAATAAGATGGGATAAGGTTGGCCAGTTGTGGCTTATTATATCAGAATTATCTAGTAGGATTTCAGAAATTAGCCATGCTTCTCATATTTGTAAGATTCACTAAAGTAATAAATGTCTTTAAGATTTTCTAAAATGTCTGTCATACTTATTCAGAAAACAAATCTAATTCTTAATAATAAATACTAAGTAAAATATCTAAGGAAATTGGTCTTTCATTATTTAACTTATGGTAACTACAGATAAGTTTAATCATTGCATCCCCCCCCCCATACTGTAATGGCATGCGTACGTCGTTTTAATATATATATAAGATATATATATAATGGATATAATATATTAGACAAGTACAAGTCTTCAATTTCCTAACTTTTAAGATACATAATTGCTCCACTATGAAGACTTAAATGGGGATTGTCACTTTTGTAATTAATTCTTTTTGTTTCATCCTTCTCACTAATTGAAAATAGGCTTTCAATATAGAATGCTTTGAAACTGGATGAAGAGACAGAATTGGAAATGAACTTAATTAACTACAAACTGTCCAAATCAATCAGTTTGACAGTGCCTTGGTAACACACAGTTCATAATTTACTTGAGATCTATCGTAATGCATATGCCATAAATTGCACAGAAGCCATGCTCACTGTGCACAAAATTTAGGCTATGAATTAGCACTGAGAGAAAATTGCTCATTCAACACAGAGTATTTTGGGAGAATATGCTTTACATTTTTCATTTAAGCCACTAATAAACTTTGGAAAAATAAGTGTTTTGCTTTTGTGCCTTGATAGAATTTGACATAGGAATAAAAAATGTTTAAATGTGTTTCCAAGCATTTGAGCATTTATAAGTAACATAGTTAGATCTGCATGTTTTCTTATATAGCCTCAGAGGGTTAGTCTAGGGATATATTAAATATTATAGGTTATAAAGGGAAACTTACATTTATGCAATTATTTAATCCCTCATCTTCAATAATAAAAATAGTATCTAGACATTCAAAAGAAAATAGTAATTTATACCTATCAAATTGGTTAATTATAATTTCCTAGTATTTTATGAACTAGCCTATATTACTGGTTTCCAAGAAAATATATAATTACTATTTTTTGAGAAGAATGATAATCTGTCATACACTTGCATGCATGTGTATATGTTCAGTCATGTCTGATTCTTTGCAGCCCCCCTTCCCCACCAGATTCCTCTTTCCATGGGATTCTCCAGGCAAGAATACTGGAGTGGGTTGCTATTTCCTTCTCCAGGGGATTTTCTCAACCCAGAGATCAAACCAGCAATCTCCTGCATTGGCAGGTGGATTCTTTACCACTGAGCCACCTGAGCATCCCATCAGAAACTTGGCTAGACCACATTAGAGGACCATGTTGACCAAAGATATCTTAATTCATACTCACCAGTATTCCTTATATGCTGATATCCTGAATATATATTCAATTTACTCCATTTTCCAACTACTTAATTAACAAACAACAGTAGCCATCATATTTTCATCAACTTATTTTAATTATTGAATATTAGAATGTTTAAAAGAGGAAAAGAAATATGATATGCCTCTAAAATACCAGTTATAAAAAACCCTGCAAAAGGGTTGTGTCAGATAGCTATGTAAGAAATATTGCAAAATATTTGAGGTAGGGAAAAAATTCAAGAAGACACAAATCAGCCATGATATATAAATGTCCAGTTTTTATGAATTTGTAGATAATTCCTGATTTTTTGAAGAAATAGTGGTATTAGCTGCTAAGTCGTGTCCGACTCTTGTGACCCCTGGAACTGTAGCCTGCCAGGCTTCTCTGTCCATGGGATCCAGGCAAGAATACTGGAGTGGGTTGCTATTTCCTTCTCCAGAAGAAAAAGTAGTAGGTTTAAATAATACTTTCCTGACCTTGATGTGATCACAGAAATCTTATGTGGCTGCAACAAATCTCAGAACAAATGATTTTTCAAGTCAATTCAACAAATAAGGTGGTAACAGGTACCATTATGGGCCTGTTTTGAGCACGTGAAAATCTGGCAGTTCAGGGTAGGAGTGAGTGGTGTGTTTCAGAGGGTAAGAATCAATTTAGCAACAAGTGCAGAACAAAAGTATACCTTATTGTGGGAGGAAAACACAAAATCTTATCAGGCCTTTTGGAATTAGATAACAAAACCTTATTCTAGTCAAGTTACCATTTTCTCATTGTTTTATACATAAATCCTCCTAACCAAGGGTAAAATTAACTAATAATCAAGTGAAAGAAAAAAGCATACATGTACATATTTGTTTGATTTACATTTTAATGGGGGAATTTTGGTCAACTCAAATTTTCTATTGGTAAGTGGGACAAAAAATTTAGTCTTATGGATAGAAAAGGCATTACAATATTATTCTATTTCCAATCTTTTGAGAAAAAAATACATTACATTGAACCCAGCTTGAACTAAATTGTTTTGGGATATAAATTTGGGCTTGATAAACAAGAAAGTAGTAAATGTACATTGGTGACTCCAGAGTCTAAGATGTGATATGTTACAGATTTAGGGGAGGAATGTGTAACAAAAAGGGAAGACATTTCCTCACAAAGTAAATTTTCTTTACTTAGTTTACAAAGTAAATTTACTTCACAAAGTAAAATTTCTAAAGAATAGTAGTGGAAACTCTAAACCAAATAAAACTGACTGGATAAGACTACCCCAAAGAAAAGATTAACCAGCTAAATAATAATCAATTTATCATTATCTTTTTTTTTTCTTTTTTTGTATAATGTTTCTGTGTATTGTTGCTACCTCTTCTTACTATCTTCTGTTTCTGTTAGGTCCATACCAGTTATCTCCTTTATTTGCCCATCTTTGCATGAAATGTTCCCTTGGTATCTCTAATTTTCTTGAAGAGATCTCTAGTCTTTCCCATTCTATTGTTTTCTTCTATTTTTTTTGCATTGATGACTGCGGAAGGTTCTCTTATCTATCCTTGCTGTTCTTTGGAACTCTGCATTCAAATGGGTATATCTTTCCTTTTCTCCTTTGCCTTTAGCATTTCTTCTTTTCTCAGCTATTTGTAAGGCCTTCTCAGACAACCATTTTGCCTTTTTGCATTTCTTTTTCTTAAGGATGGTCTTGATCACTGCCTCCTGTACAATGTCACAAACCTCCGTCCATAGTTCTTCAGGCACTCCATCTATCAGATCTAATTCCCTTGAATCTGTTTGTCACTTCTACTGTATAATCGTAAGGGATTTAAGTCATGCCTGAATGGTCTAATGGTTTTCCCTACTTTCTTCAATTTAAGTCTGAATTTGGCAATAAGGAGTTCATGATCTGAGCCACAGTCAGCTCCCAGTCTTTTTTTTGCTGACTGTATAGAGCTTCTCCATCTTTGGCTGCAAAGAATATAATCAATCTGATTTCCGTATTGACCACCTGGTGATGTCCATGTGTAGAGTCATCTTTTGTGTTGTTGGAAGAGGGTGTTTGCTATGACCAGGGCATTTTCTTGGCAAAACTCTGTTAGCCTTTGACCAGCTTCGTTTTGTACTCCGAGGCCAAATATTCCTGTTACTCCGGGTATCTCTTGACTTCCTACTTTTGCATTCCAGCCCCCATCCATCTTTTTTTGGGTTTAGCTCTAGAAGTTCTTGTAGGTTTTCATAGAACCATGAACCAATCAACTTCAGCTTCTTCAGCATTACTAGTTGGGACATAAACTTGGATTACTGTGATATTGAATGGTTTGCCTTGGAAATGAACCCAATGCAAAGAACTAACTCATTGGAAAAGACCCTGATGCTGGGAAAGATTGAAGGTGGGAGGAGAAGGGGATGCTAGAGGATGAGATGGTTGGATGGCATCACTAACTCAATGGACATGAGTGTGAGTAAGCTCCGGGAGTTGGTAATAGACAGGGAATCCTGGTGTGCTGCAGTCCATGGGGTCTCAAAGAGTCGGACACGACTGAGTGACTGAACTGAACTGAATCATTATCGTATAGAATTTAGGCCCAAAATAAAATAATTTATATAAAAACCTGTATATTTCTAGATCATCCAGTCATTCGTATGAGTACTGGTAGGTAAGGTGATCTGGTATTACCATTTCTTTAAGAGTTTTCTGCAGTTTGTTATGATGCATACAGTCAAAGGCTTTAGCATGGTTAGTGAAACAGACATTGATGTTTTCTTGGAATTCCCTCAGTTTCTTTATGATCCAGCAAATGTTGGCAATTTGATTTCTGGTTCCTCTGCCTTTTGTACTAAACCCAACTTGGACATCTGGAAATTCTCAGTTCACGTACTGCTGAAGCCTAGCTTGAAGGATTTTTTGCATAATCTTTCTAACTTGGGATATGAATGCAATTGTCTGGTAGTTTCAACATTCTTTAGTACTGCCTTTCTTGGGAATTGGGATGAAGATTGATCTTTTCCAGTCCTGTGGCCACTGTTGGGTTTTCCAAATTTGCTGACATATTGAGTGCAGTACTTTGATAGCATCATCTTTTAGGATTTTAAATAGCTCTGCTGGAATTCCATCACCTCCACTAGCTTTATTGGCAGCAGTTCTTCCTAAGACCCACTTGACTTCACACTCCGTAATGTCTGGCTCTGGGTGAGTGACCACACCATCCTGGTTATCCAGGTCATCGAGATCTTTTTTGTACAGTTCTTTTTTGTATTCTTTCCATCTCTTCCTGATCTCTTCTGTTCTATTAGGTCTTTACTGTTTCTGTCCTTTATTGTGCCCATCTTTTGGATGAAATGTTCCTTGATATTTCCAATTTTCTTGATTTCTTTCCCCTTCGATTGTTTTCCTCTTTTTCTTTGCACTGTTTATTGAAGAAGGCTTTTTTGTCTCTCCTTGCTGTTCTCTGGAACTCTGCATTCAGTTGGTTACACCTTTCCCTTTATCTCTTGCTATTCACTTCTCTTGTTTCCTCAGGTATTTGTAAAGCCTCCTCGGACAGCCACTTAGCCTTTTTGTAGTTCTTTTTCTTTGGGATGGTTTTGTTCACTGCCTCCTGTATAATATTATGAGCCTCTGTCCACAGTTCTTCAGGCACTCTGTTTACTAGATATAATTCCTTGAATCTATCTGTCACCTCCACTGTATATTCCCAGGGGATTTGATTTAGGTCATAGCTGACTGGCCCAGTGGTTTTCCCCTCCTTCTTCAGTTTAAGCCTGAATTTTGCTATAACCAGCTGATGATATGAGCCACAGTCAGCTCTAGGTCTTGTTTTTGTTTACTGTATAGAGCTTCTCCTGCTTTGGCTGAGAACATAATCAGTCTAACTTCAGTGTTGACTATTTGGTGATGTCCATGTGTAAAGTCATCTCTTGTGTTATTGAAAAAAAGGGCATCTGCTATGACCAGTATGTTCTATTGGCAGAATTCTATTAGCCTCTACTTTGTTTCATTTTGTACTCCAAGGCCAGACTTGCCTGTTACTCCAAGTATCTCTTGACTTCCTATTTTTGCATTCTAATCCCCTGTGATGAATAGGACTTTTTTTTTTTTTTTGATGTTAGTTCTAGTAGGTCGTGTAGGTATTCATAAAACGGATCTACTTCAGCTTCTAAGGCATCAGTGATTGGAGCATAGACTTGGATTACTGTGATGATGAATGGTTTGCCTTGGAAATGAACCGAGATTATTTTGTCATTTTTGAGGTTGCACAATCTTGGGTGACCTTGCGGCATGGCTCTTTGCTTCGTTGAGTTATGTAAGCCCCTTCATCACTACAAGGCAGTGATCCATGAAGGGGATTCATAGTAGAGGAGGTATATATATGTACACATGCTCTGTCACGTCTGAGTCTTTGTGATCCTATGGACTATAGTCCACCAGGCTTCTCCATCCATAGGATTCTCCAGGCAAGAATACTGGAGTGGACTGCCATTTCTTCCTCCAGGGAATCTTCTTGACACAGGGATGGAACTCTCATCTCCTGCATCTCCTGCATTGGCAGGCGGATTCTTTACCACTGAGTCTCCTGGGAAGCCCATAATAGAGGAGAGTGGCTTCTTAAAGAAATGCCAGGGAGATTCTCTGTGTTAATTATAAAAAATAAGATATTCACTTAGAGAATACTTAGAAAATATGAGTGACCTATACCCCCTCCAATTGCAGCAAGGAGATTTGATAGTACTAGAAGAGAAAACCTTATAGCTATTCACTAAAAAATGCTAGAGTACCTACTGAATTGTAGACACAGTCCTAATCTAAGGAAGGTGACAGTCTACTGGGTCAGTGCCACGTGGCTCACTTCCACCACACTGTTACCCCTCGCAAATAACTTATATGAAATTTTTATATTCTCCTGTGTCTCATAAACCATCTGAGATCAAGGAGCATATACATACTGAGTATGAGGACACTAATTTTACATGTATCTTCGACTACTATTTTAAAAGATAGTGTAAGATAAAGAATGATACTAAATTATTTTTGTCTTGTTTCAGAAGTAGTGTATGTGTATTGTTATAAAAATATAAAAAGTAAAAGATAAAAATCTGTACTCTATACTCTCATTCATATCTTTTTTCCTTCAGTGAGAGGTTAGCATGGTATTCACAGTTTGGTATGTATTCTTTCTGAACTTAGACCATGCCATAAACTAAAGCATCAAGTTTAATCTTTTCAATGTATTATTCAAGGGCAGACCTCACAACCCAGGAAAGTTATGTCCAACCTAGATAGCATATTCAAAAGCAGAGACATTACTTTGCCAACAAAGGTCTGTCTAGTCAAGGCTATGGTTTTTCCTGTGGTCATGTATGGATGTGAGAGTTGGACTGTGAAGAAGGCTGAGCGCCGAAGAATTGATGCTTTTGAACTGTGGTGTTGGAGAAGACTCTTGAGAGTCCCTTGGACTGCAAGGAGATCCAACCAGTCCATTCTGAAGGAGATCAGCCCTGGGATTTCTTTGGAAGGAATGATGCTAAAGCTGAAACTCCAGTACTTTGGCTACCTCATGAGAAGAGTTGATTCATTGGAAAAGACCCTGATGCTGGGAGGGATTGGGGGCAGGAGGAGAAGGGGACAACAGAGGATGAGATGGCTGGATGGCATCATTGACTCGATGGACGTGAGTCTGAGTGAACTCCGGGAGTTGGTGATGGACAGGGAGGCCTGGCGTGCTGCAATTCATGGGGTCACGAAGAGTC
>NW_011495049.1:1859447-1860099 GCF_000754665.1 Bison bison bison
ACCAGCTTGAATCCAGCAGGAGTTGGTGATGGACAGGGAGGCCTGGCGTGCTGCAATTCATGGGGTCACGAAGAGTCGGACATGACTGAGAGACTGAACTGAACTGAACTGAACTTAAGGGTTCTACTGCTCCAGTTATACTTGGCTTCTTGCTCTTTCCAGATTGTGTCTTATACTTTACTTCATTAGCTCTGGTACTGATGCTAATTTCAATGTGCAGAGTTCCTTTCTACATGAATAGTCAGTTGGTAAAAATCCTATTATCCTTAAAAACCAGCATAAGTTCTGTTACTTTCTGTGCTCTGCCTAGCACTTGCTGCAATTTTAATGTATCACTTCTTGATTTTCCTATTTCAAATGTGTAAGAATATCACTTGTTTTGAGTTGTAAGTTCTTCATTTGTTTTCTGATTTTATTGAGGTATAATCAACAAAATTATTAGATATTTAAAGTATACAGCATGATGATTTGATGTGCATATACATTGTAAAAGGATTCCCCCATCATTAATTAATATATCCATCACCTTGCATCTGAGTTAAAATCAACCATTCCAGTCCATTTTAGTTTGCTGATTCCTAGAATGTCGACGTTCACTCTTGCCATCTCCTGTTTGACTACTTCCAATTTGCCTAGATTCATGGACCTAATA
>NW_011495049.1:1860199-1869514 GCF_000754665.1 Bison bison bison
CTATCACCAGTCACATTCACAACTGGGTATTGTTTTTGCTTTGGCTCCATCCCTTCATTCTTTCTAGAGTTATTTCTCCACTGATCTCCAGTAGCATATTGGGTACCTACTGACGTGGGGAGTTTCTCTTTCAGTATCCTATCATTTTGCCTTTTCATACTGTTCATGGGGTTCTCAAGGCAAGAATACTGAAGTGGTTTGCCATTCCCTTCTCCAGTGGACCACATTCTGTCAGACCTCTCCACCATGACCCACCCATCTTTAGTGGCCCCACACAGCATGGCTTAGTTTCATTGAGTTAGACAAGGCTGTGGTCTGTGTGATTAGACTGACTAATTTTCTGTGATTATGGTTTGTGTGTCTGCCCTCTGATGCCTCTCACAACACCTACCGTCTTATTTGGGTTTCTCTTATCTTGGACGTGGGGTATCTCTTCACGGCTACTCCAGCAGAGTGCAGCCGCTGCTCCTTACCTTGGATGAGGTGTATCTCCTCACTGCTGCCCCTCCTGACCTTGAATGTGGAGTAGCTCCTCTCAGCTCTCCTGCGTCCACCCAGCCACTGCTCCTTGGATGTGGGGTAGCTTCTCTCGGCCGCCGCCCCGACCTCAGACATGGAGTAGCTCCTTTCAGAGGAACCAGAGATCAAATTGCCAACATCTGCTGGATCATGGAAAAAGGAAGAGAGTTCCAGAAAAACATCTATTTCTGCTTTGTTGACTATGCCAAAGCCTTTGCCTGTGTGGATCACAATAAACTGTGGAAAATTCGAAAAGAGATGGGAATACCAGAGCACCTGACCTGCCTCTTGAGAAACCTATATGCAGGTCAGGAAGCAACAGTTAGAACTGGACATGGAACAACAGACTGGTTCCAAATAGGAAAAGGAGTACGTCAAGGCTATATATTGTCACCCTGTTTATTTAACTTATATGCAGAGTACATCATGAGAAATGCTGGGCTGGAAGAAGCACAAGCTAGAATCAAGATTGCCAGGAGAAATATCAATAACCTCAGACATGCAGATGACACCACCCTTAAGGCAGAAAGTGAAGAGGAACGAAAAAGCCTCTTGATGAAAGTTAAAGATGAGAGTGAAAAAGTTGCTTAAAGCTCAACATTCAGAAAACTAAGATCTCATGTCATCTGGCCCCATCATTTCATGGTAAATAGATGGGGAAACAGTGGAAACAGTGTCAGATTTTATTTTCTGGGGCTCCAAAATTACTGCAGATGGTGATTGCAGCCATGAAATTAAAAGACCCTTACTCCTTGGAAGGAAAGTTATGACCAACCTAGATAGCATATTGAAAAGCAGAGACATTACTTTGCCAACAAAGGTCCATCTAGGCAAGGCTATGGCTTTTCCAGTGTTGATGTATGGATGTGAAAGTTGGACTGTGAGGAAAGCTGAGTGCTGAAGAATTGATGCTTTTGAACCGTGTTGTTGGAGAAAACTCTTGAGAGTCCCTTGGACTGCAAGGAGATCTAACCAGTCCATGCTAAAGGAGATCAGTCCTGGGTGTTCACTCAAAGGACTGATGCTGAGGCTGAAACTCCAATACTTTGGCCACCTCATGTAGAGTTGACTCATTGGAAAAGACCCTGATGCTGGGAGGGATTGGGGGCAGGAGGAGAAGGGGACGAGAGAGGATGAGATAGCTGGATGGCATCACCGACTCGATGGACATGAGTTTGGGTGAACTCTGGGAGTTGGTGATGGACAGGGAGGCCTGGCGTGCTGCAATTCATGGGGTCTCAAAGAGTCGGACACGACTGAACAACTGAACTAAACACCTTGCATATTTAATTTTTGTAGTAAGAACATTTAAATTCTACTCTCTTTGCAAATTTCAATTATACAATACAGTGTTATTAGTTATACCCATCATGGAATACATTAAATCATCAGACCTTATTCATTTTATAACTGAAAATTTAAACCATTTTAATAAACTCTCCCTATTCCCTCAGCCTGTAGGAACCACTTTGCTTTTTTCCTATCTTTAGTTCTGTGAGTTCAACTTTTTAAAAAATAAGATTCCATACGCAAGTGATATACAGTATTATTCTATATCTGGTTTGTTTCACTAACATAGTTATGTTCATCCATGTTGTCATGGATGACAGGATTTCTTTTGTAAAGCTGAATAATATTCCATTTTCTGTATATATTCATTTATTGACAGACACTTAGGTTGTTTTCATACATTGGCTATTATGAAGAATGCTGCAGTGAATAATGCAGATTATTCCCTTTGAGATATGAATGCAGATGTCTCTTTGAGATGGGGCTGAGATATCTTTTAATCACTGAGCTACCAGGAAGCAACTATGAGAGATAATGACTCCATTTCCTTTGAATATATACCCTGAAGTGGGATTTTTTGGATCATATCATAGTTCTTTTTATATTTTCTTTACTTCATTTTACTCTTTATTTTTTTACTTTTCATAATATTGTGTTGGTTTCTGCTGTACAACAACATGAATCAAGCATAATTATACCTGTATTCCCTCTGTCTTGAGCCTCCTTCCTCTGCCCCCCACCCAACCCCTTTAGGTTAGCACAGAGTTCTAGACTAGGCTTCCTGTGTTATACAGAAACTACTCGCCAGCTATCCACTTTACACTGAGAGTTTATATATGTTGATGCTACTTTCTCCATTTTTCCCAGGAAATTACTAGAGTTAATCAGTGTTATATTTTTATTAATAACTTTTTGAAGAGTCTTTATAATGATAGAAACCTCACCCATTTACATTCTCGGTAACAATGTACAAGTGTTTGCCTTTTTATCACAATCTCGCTAGCATTTGCTCTCTTGTCTTTTTGATGGTAGACATCTTTACAGTTATGAGGTGATGTCTCATGGTGGTTTTTATTTGCATTTCCCTGATGATTAGTGGTGGTGAGGTGGCCATTTGAATGTCTTCTTTGGAGACATGTCTATGTATGTCCTCTGCTCATTATTATTTTTTTTTTTTCCTACTATCGAGTTTATATTTTGGATGTTAAACTCTTCTTGGACATGCCATTACCGGATATTTTCTCCCATCCCACAGATTGCCTTTTCATTTACTTGATGGTTCCTTTTGCTGTGCAGAAACATTTTTAGTTTGACACAGCCTTGCTTTCTTGTTTAGTCACTAAGTCGTGTCTGACTCTTTTGCAACCCCATGGACAATAGTCCACCAGGCTTCTCTGTCTGTCCATGGGATTTCCCAGGCAAAAATATTGGAGTGGGTTGCCATTTCCTTCTCCAGGGAATTGTCCCTACCCAGGGATCAAACCCATGTCTCCTGTGTTGGCAGGCAGATTCTTTAAGCTGAGCCCTAGGCAAGTCCTCTGCTTACTTATTTTTGCTTTAGTTGTCCTTGCTTTCAGTGTTAAACTAAAAAAAAAATAATTGTCAAGACCAATATCAATGAATTTACCTTCTATGCTTTCTTCTAGGAATTGTATGGTTTCAGGTTTTGAATCTGACCTGATGCTATGACCTTATATTCAAGTATTCAAACCATTTCGAGTTTATTTCTGTGTTTGGTGTAAAATAGGAGTCCAGTTTCATTATTTTGCATGTCTTTCTGGCACCATTTTTTGAAAATACTATCCTTCCCCGTTGAGCATTCTTCACTCCTTTGTTGTATAATAATCTACCATTTATGCATGGGCTTATTTGGGGGCTCTCTATTCTGTTCCATTATTCTATGTCTGGCATTTTGTTTTTGCCAGTACCATAGTATTTTGACTAGCATACGTTTATAATATACTTGAAATAAGGAAGTGTGATGCCTTCAGCATTTTTGTTATTTTTAAAGGTTGCTTTGGCTATTCATCATCTTTTGTAGTTCCACACCCACTTTAGAAAGGTCTATTTTATTTCTGTAAAAAATGCCATTGAAATTTTGAAAAGGGTTGCATTGAATCTGTAGATCACTTTTGGTAGTATGGCACTATTTTAGATTTAAAATTAAGTTTGCAGTTTGTCTTCAGAATTTTCAACTGTAAATAAAACTTACATAAGTCAAGCCACATCACATTTGATTATTTGGAAAATATGTAGCCAAAGTATGTAAGATAATACATATAGGTTTTAAAGACAGATTGTAGAGTCATATCAGATCCTACCATTTATTAACATTTTTTTGTTGTAGTATGGGTATTTTAATAATATTCTTCTAATCCATGAGCACTGAATATATTTCCATTTATCTTTGTCTTCAGTTTCTTCAATCAATGTCTTGTACTTTAAGTGTATAGATCTTTCACCTCCCTGGCTAAATTTATTCTATGTATTTTATTATTCTGATGCTTTTGCAAGTTGGATTATCTTCTTAATTTTTTTTTTTTGTTTGTTTGTTTCTGACAGTTTCTTGTTACAGACTGCAACGGATTTATATGTATTGATTTTGTATCCTGTTACTCTACTGAAATTGTTTAAAAGTTCTAACAATATTTTGGTGCTATACGATCTTTACATGTTTGTCACTCAGTTTTGCTGTGCCCCGAGGACACACAGCAGGAGTCAGGAAAGCTCCAGTTCACTACCCGATAGTGCCCAACACGTGTGTTTGTGAATAAAGCCTTATTGTAACACAACGTACCAGTCATTAAGTATTATTATTTACAGCCACTTTTGTACTATGTCAACACTATCGAGTACCTAAGAAAGAGACCCTATGTCTCAGAAAGCAAAAATATTTGTTTCTGGCTCTTTACAGAAAGAGTCTGATGATCTGGTATAATGTTTTACACATTATGGATGTCCAATAAATGATAGATGAAATTTGCACATGGGTATTTTTTTAGGTAATATCACCCAGAAATACAGCTCTAAATTGAAATTTTAATGGCCCAGTTGTTTTATCACTGCAATGCCAAACCCTGATGGACTGATAGCTGACCTTGTTTAGATGTTTTATTTGATTTTTCACAGGCAGTCTGTGTCTGGGTAGTGAAGGTGAAAGGGCAGTAAAATAGAGGAGACAATCATTTCATCATGCCTGTTTATTTTGTCATGGAGTTACCTCTTCTTCCATAAGCAAATGTTTTTAGGGGAAAATTTATAAATAATTTAATATAGGTGCATCAAACTGTTTTACTGGTTGCTGTCACAACAACAAACAATATGCTTTGATAAAAACACTTGTTCTAACCGAAAATATGTCTGGAATTAAAACCATGGTTATAATCCTTTTGGTTATAGAAAGCATTTTGTTTGTGCCCAATAAGAACATAAACGTCCTCACCATTCTTCTAGACCCACTTCCAATGAGGAGAACACTTCTTCTTTGAAAGAGATGAAGAAAAACTACTGATATAATAGTTCAATTACCAAGAAGTGGCTAAAGTTTACATCTTGAAACTTTTCTTTTCAAGTGCATTACTGAAGACATATTTAGTAAAAATCCCTACTTACCAAACAAAATATATTGCCTAGGCTGAAGAATATCTTAATGAGATGAACTTTAATGGGTGAAGTTTGCAATGTACCTTTAGAATCTTCAACTGTAAATAAAACTTACCAACATCAAGCACTGGCACATTTGATTATTTGGAAAATATGTAACCACAGTAGGTAAGAGAAAACATAGGTTTTGAAAATACATTGCAGAGTCATATCAGATACCACCATTTATTAGCATTTAGTTGTCATAGTCATTGTCATTGACTGACTCCCAAGTCACAACTGTTTACAACCTCAGTAAAATGTAAAACAGAGACATTAATGTTCATTTTTTTGGTTGAAATTAAATGACGTAATATAAATAAAGATGGCTAACATCTTGAGTATTATAGGGAATCCATATATATTGATAGATTTAGGAAGTAAGGTCTAGTTTAATGATCTAATAGAAGCATTTCAGACATAATCCCATTAACAGCCAGATAGCCAAAATGTGGTATTTTCTTTTCTATTAGAAGATCTTGAAGTTTCAGAGAGTATAAAACCTTTAAGAATCATTTGTTGCCACTGAAATCATCATCAGGACTAGCCTGGCCTTTTAAGGATAATTATTTAATTATAATAATTATTATTGAAATAATAATAAACGATAATTTAATTATTATTGAAAATAGAGCCTTCCAAATTAACTTCTGATGATAATTGGCCACCAAAAAAATGGAGAACCTTCACCAGTTTACTGTCCTAATATACCACCCTGCCTATCTTCAAGTCTGATAACTTCCAGACTGAATCTTGAATAGCTATAACTTCAAGGAGGAAGAATATTTCCAAGCCTTTGAGTTAGTGAGGTTCTGTGTCCTCAGTTCTCCTTTATACATTTTATATTATTCACTGGTTTCAAGTACGCTAGCTCAATAAAGCCCTTTGTTTGGTTCTTATTCATTCCACTTCAAAACAGTAACTTTGCCAGCCAAGCAGGTTTTCCAGAATTCTCCCCTGATACCATAAACTAATTGGATGTTTTAAATTTAAAATGAGAAGTCATTAGAATTGCAATAAGGTAAAATTAGGAGTAGATCATACCAATAAAAGTACCTGGATGTGTCATGCTTCTGGGAAAGACTTGAACAAATTAAGATTTAAATCTTGACATTAAAGGGAATGTTTAGATTTCAGCACTGTTCCTCAGAAATTTTAAAGCATTAAAAAGAAATATTTTGCTGGAAAGACAATCTATGAAATGAGAGACTTTTCACATATCTTGGTCAGAGGTCAAACATACCTATTTCTGGATACTAAATTTACCATGTTTGGCAAGCTATGGGAAAAGTGATATAAATCTCTATTGAGTTCAATTGAGCAATTTCACTAGAATACACATGAGTTTCACAAAGGTGAAAGCTAAATTGCCTTTCCCACTTAATCAATGTGGACAGCCACTTGGGAACATGGTTGCCTTAAAGTTTCTCTTTTTTGTACTCAACAAAGTATATTAGTATCTGAACTATTTGGGTAAATGAATGTTTTTTCAAATCATGCAAATTCTCTTAAAAGCATCCCCTTTTGTCATCTTGGGGCTTTCCTGGTGGCTCAGACTAAAAAATATGCCTGCAATGCAAGAGACCTGGATTCGATCTGTGGGTCAGGAAGATCCCCTGGAGAAGTGAACGGGCTACCCACTCCATTATTCTTGCCTGGAGAATCCCATAGACAGAGGACTCTGGCAGGCTGCAGTCCATGGGTTCTCAAAGAGCTGGACATGACTGAGAGACTAACACTTTAATTTTCACTTTTTTGCTTTAAGAAATCATGCCCCCTTTATTTATTATTTAATATAAATTTATTTAATTGGAGGCTACTTTACAATATTGTAGTGGTTTTGCCATACATTGACATGAATCTGCCATGGGTGTACATGTGTTCCCCATCCTGAACCCCCCTCCTACATCCCTCCCTGACTTCGTGCTTTATGCTCCTTTGATCAGAATATTTTATGCAGGTATTTGTACTTTTTCAGAAAGTATTAATTTATGCAACTTTGGAGTTAGTCCATGACTAAAATATAAATTAACAGTCAGTACTGACTAATATGCTAGTTTATGTAGTATATGCTTGTGCAAGCTGAGATTTTGTTTGGAAAAATAAGTTAGACAAACATGAAAATTGGAGATAAGTAAACAAGAATGCATCATAAATTGTTCTATCTTCTAGAAACAGCTCACTTTCTGTGATAAAACTTAGTCCTAGAAATTTGGAGATAGATAGATAGATAGATACAGGTTCAGAGAGATTTCAAATGTGGGCAAAATTTTTTTTAGCAGCAAAGGAGTGTGGGTATGAAGAGCAGGTTTTTATGCTAAAGGGAAAGCATGACTAAAGGAGAGTGTCAGCTCGAAAGGGAGAAAACCTGTCTGAAGTTAAGTGTTCAGGATGGGAAATAGTCAAAGAAGGTTATCAAGACAGACAGAGGATGTAACAGGAAAAAGCTGAAAAAGTGAACAAATATGTAACACTGTTGGAAAAGCAAGCCATTGTTTTTATTGCTCAAGAGAGTGACATAAGAAAATGATTAATTTTTTGTGAGGCCCATTTAATTGAAATGTAGTTGGCATATAAGATCATGTTACTTTTGGGAATATTACATAGAGATTTGACATTTCCATACATTATGAAGTGATCACTGTGTTAAAGTCTAGTATGTCTATCCCCACACAAAGTAACCACAGTATTATTGAACTTATTCTTTATGCTGTGTATTATATCCATGTAAATTATTTGTTATATAACTGAGATTCATACCTCGTAATCCCTTTCACCTATTTTGCCCAGTCATCAAACCCATCCCTTCTGGCAACCATCCATTTGTTCTCTATGAGTTCCTTTTCTTTTCATTTCTTTCTTTAGATTCCACATGTAAGTGATATTGTGCGATGTTTGTCCTTCCCTGTTTAACTTATTTCAGCTCTATGTGTTATCTTTAAATCCATCTATGTTGTTGCAAATGGAAAGACTACATTTTTTAATGGCTGCGTTTTATGTATTTAGTGGTCCACTGGAGAAGGGAATGGCAAACCACTTCAGTATTCTTGCCTTGAGAACCCCATGAACAGTATGAAAAGGCAAAATGATAGGATACTGAAAGAGAAACTCCCCACGTCAGTAGGTGCCCAATATGCTACTGGAGAACAGTGGAGAAATAACTCCAAAAAGAATGAAGGGATGGAGCCAAAACAAAAACGATATCCAGCTGTGGATGTGACTGGCGGTAGAAGCAAGGTCCGATGCTGTAAAGAGCAATATTGCATAGGAACCTGGAATGTTAGGTCCATGAATCTAGGCAAACTGGAAGTGGTCAAAGAAGAGATGGCAAGAGTAAATGTCGACATTCTAGGAATCAGCGAACTGAAATGGACTGGAATGGGTGAATTTAACTCAGATGACCATTATATCTACTACTGTGGGCAGGAATCCCTCAGAAGAAATGGAGTGGCCATCATGGTCAACAAAAGAGTCCAAAATGCAGTACTTGGATGCAATCTCAAAAACGACAGAATGATCTCTGTTCGTTTCCAAGGCAAACCATGCAATATCACAGTAATCCAAGTCTATGCCCCAACCAGGAACACTGAAGAAGCTGAAGTTGAACGGTTCTATGAAGACCTACAAGACCTTTTAGAACTAACACCCAAAAAAGATGTCCTTTTCATTATAGGGGACTGGAATGCAAAAGTAGGAAGTCAAGAAACACCTGGAGTAACAGGCAAATTTGGCCTTGGAATACGGAATGAAGCAGGGCAAAGACTAATAGAGTTTTGTCAAGAAAATGCACTGGTTATAACAAACACCCTCTTCCAACAACACAAGAGAAGACTCTACACATGGACATCACCAGATGGTCAACAC
>NW_011495049.1:1869614-1870808 GCF_000754665.1 Bison bison bison
AATCAGATTGATTATATTCTTTGCAGCCAAAGATGGAGAAGCTCTATACAGTCAGCAAAAACAAGACCAGGAGCTGACTGTGGCTCAGACCATGAACTCCTTATTGCCAAATTCAGACTTAAATTGAAGAAAGTAGGGAAAACCACTAGACCATTCAGGTATGACCTAAATCAAATCCCTTATGATTATACAGTGGAAGTGAGAAATAGATTTAAGGGCCTAGATCTGATAGATAGAGTGCCTGGTGAACTATGGAATGAGGCTCGTGACATTGTACAGGAGACAGGGATCAAGATCATTCTCATGGAAAAGAAATGCAAAAAAGCAAAATGGCTGTCTGAGGAGGCTAACAAATAGCTGTGAAAAGAATAGAAGTGAAAAGCAAAGGAGAAAAGGAAAGATATAAACATCTGAATGCAGAGTTCCAAAGAATAGCAAGAAGAGATAAGAAAGCCTTCTTCAGCGATCAATGCAAAGAAATAGAGGAAAACAACAGAATGGGAAAGACTAGGGATCTCTTCAAGAAGATCAGAGATACCAAAGGAACATTTCATGCAAAGATGAGCTCGATAAAGGACAGAAATGGTATGGACCTAACAGAAGCAGAAGATATTAAGAAGAGATGGCAAGAATACACAGAAGAACTATACAAAAAAGATCTTCACGACCCAGATAATCACGATGGTGTGATCACTGACCTAGAGCCAGACATCCTGGAATGTGAAGTCAAGTGGGCCTTGGAGAGCATCACTATGAACAAAGCTAGTGGAGGTGATGGAATACCAGTTGAGCTATTTCAAATCCTGAAAGATGATGCTGTGAAAGTGCTGCACTCCACTCAATATGCCAGCAAATTTGGAAAACTCAGCAGTGGCCACAGGACTGGAAAAGGTCAGTTTTCATTCCAATCCCAAAGAAAGGCAATGCCAAAGAATGCAACTCATCTCACATGCTAGTAAAGTAATGCTCAAAATTCTCTAAGTCAGGCTTCAGCAATACGTGAACCGTGAACTTCCTGCTGTTCAAGCTGGTTTTAGAAAAGGCAGAGGAGCCAGAGATCAAATTGCCAACATCTGCTGGATCATGGAAAAAGCAAGAGAGTTCCAGAAAAGCATCTATTTCTGATTTATTGACTATGCCAAAGCCTTTGACTGTGTGGATCACAATCAACTTTGGAAAATTCTGAAAGAGATG
>NW_011495049.1:1870949-1891659 GCF_000754665.1 Bison bison bison
ATCAATAACCTCAGATATGCAGATGACACCACCCTTATGGCAGAAAGTGAAGAGGAACTCAAAAGCCTCTTGATGAAAGTGAAAGTGGAGAGTGAAAAAGTTGGCTTAAAGCTCAACATTCAGAAATCGAAGATCATGGCATCTGGTCCCACCACTTCATGGGAAATAGATGGGGAAACAGTGGAAACAGTGTCAGACTTTATTTTTCTGGGCTCCAAAATCACTGCAGATGGTGACTGCAGCCATGAAATTAAAAGACGCTTACTCCTTGGAAGGAAAGTTATGACCAACCTAGATAGCATATTCAAAAGCAGAGACATTACTTTGCCAAAAAAGGTTCATCTAGTCAAGGCTATGGTTTCTCCAGTAGTCATGTATGGATGTGAGAGTTGGACTATAAAGAAAGCTGAGCACCAAAGAATTGATGCTTCTGAACTGTGGTGTTGGAGAAGACTCTTGAGAGTCCCTTGGACTGCAAGGAGATCCAACCAGTCCATTCTGAAGGAGATCAGCCCTGGGATTTCTTTGGAAGGAATGATGCTAAAGCTGAAACTCCAGTACTTTGGCCACCTCATGCAAAGAGTTGACTCATTGGAAAAGACTCTGATGCTGGGAGGGATTGGGGGCAGGAGGAGAAGGGGACGACAGAGGATGAGATGGCTGGATGGCATCACTGACTCGATGGACGTGAGTCTGAGTGAACTCCGGGAGTTGGTGATGGACAGGGAGGCCTGGTGTGCTGCGATTCTTGGCGTCGCAAAGAGTCGGACACGACTGAGCAACTGATCTGATCTGATCTGATCTGATCTATCACAACTTCTGTATCAGTTTGTCTATTGATGAGATGGTTATCTTGCTTCCATATCCTGGCAATTGTGAATAAAGCTGCAGGGAACATTGGAGTGTATATCTTTTCAAATTAGTGGGTTTTTTTTTTTTTTTTCAGGTAAATACCCTGAAGTAAAATTGTTGGATCATATGAAAGTTCTATTTTTAATTTTTTAAAGAACTTCCATACCATTTCCCATAGTAGTGGCGCCAGTTTATAATCCCACCAGCAGTGTACAAAGATTCCCTTTTTCCACAACCTCAAGAACAACTCATTTTGATGATAATCATTTTGACAAGTGGAGAAGGAAACAGCAACCCACTCCAATATTCTTGCCTAAAGAATCCTGTGGACAGAGGAGCCTGGTGGGCTGCCATCTGTGGGGTCGCACAGAGTCAGACACAACTGAAGTGACTTACCATGCATGCATGCATTAGAGAAGGAATTGGCAACCCACTCCAGTGCTCTTGCCTGGAAAATCCCAGGGATGGAGGAGCCTGGTGGGCTGCCATCTATGGGGTCACAGAGAGTCGAACACGACTGAAGTGACTTAGCAGTAGCAGCAGCAGCATTTTGATAGGTGTGAGGTATATTGCACTGTGGTTTTGATTTGTGTTTCCCTGATGGCTAGTGATGTTGAGAATCTTTTGTGTGCCTGCTGGCCATCTGTACCTTTTCTTTCAGAAAATGTCTATCCAGGTCCTCTGCCCATTTTTAACTGGGTTGTTTGTCTTTTTGATATTAGATTGTTGAGTTCCATACATACTTTGAATGTAAACCCCGTAATATATATACCACTTACACATATCTTCAGTAAGCCGCCTTTCCATTTTGTTAATGAATTTGTTTACTGTGCAAAAATCTTTTTAGTTTGATGTCATCCAATTTGTGTATTTTTGGTTTCATTTATCTTGTCTGAGGACACATAGGCCAAAAAATATTTCTGGGACAAAAGTCATATTACCTATGCTATCTTCTAGGAATTTCATGGTCTTAGTTCTTACATTTAATTCTTTATTCATTTTGAGTTTATATGGTATAAGACAGTAGTCAGTTCAGTTCTTTTGCATGTAGTTGTCCCTCTTTCCCAAGAGCATTTATGAAAGAGGCTCTTTTTTCCCATTTTATATTCTTGCCTCCTTTGTTATAAAGTAATTGAGCATGTAAATGTGGGCTCATTTCTGGCTCTCTATTCTGTTCTATTAATCTTTGTGTCTATTTTTGTGCCCATATCATACTATTTTGATTACTGGAGCTTTGTAGTATAGTTTGAAATCAGGGAGCATGATACCTCTAGCTTTGTTCTTCTAAAAAATTGTCTTTTCTATTCAGGGTAGTTTGTATTTCCATACAAATTTTAAGATTATTTGTTCTACTTCTGTGAAACATGCTGCTGGTATTTTCATGGGGATTGCATTGAATCCGTATATTGCCTTGAGTAGTATGGTCATTTTAGTGATAATAGCTCTTCTGTTCATGAGCATGGTACAACACTCCATTTGTTTGTGTCATCTTCAGTTTCTTCCATCAGTCTTAATTTTCCAGGTACAGATATTTTACTCTCTTAGACTTGTTCCTAGTAGTTTATTCTTTTTGATACAATTATATATTGTTTTCTTCACTTATCTTTCCAATAGTTTGTTGGTAGTATACAGAAACACAGTAGATTTATGTATATTAATTTTGTGTCCTAAAATTTTACTGAATTAATTTATTAGTTCTAACAGTTTTAGGGGGAATCTTTAGGATTTTCTATGTATAGTGTCACGTCATCTGCAAACAGTGACAATTTTATTTCTAATTTGGATTCCTTTCATTTCTTTTTGTTGTCCAGTTGCAGGGATAACAATGTTGAATAAAAGTTGCAAGAGCAGTCATTCTTCTTCTGGTTTAGAGGAAATGCTTCTAGTTTTTCACTGTTGAGTATAATATTGGCTATGGATTTGTCATATATGGTCTTTATTATATTGAGGTATGTCACCTTTATACCCACTTTGGTATAAGTTTTTGTGATAAATGAATGTTGAATTTTGTCAATCTACCCCTTCTGATAGATTTCGTAACTGCGGACTTTCCCTTTCATCACTTTAAGTATATAGTGCCACTCGTTTCTAACCTGTAGTTCTTCCTTAAAAGGCAGCACATGGTCTTATGAGAGTTCCCTTGTATGTAATTAGTTGCTTTTGTTTTGCTGCTTTTAACATTTTTTCTTTAATTTTTTCCATTTTATCATAAGGTGTTTTGGTATGCACCTCTTCAGACTCATCTTATTTGGAACTCTCTGTGCTTCCTGGATGTCTGTTTCCATACCCAGGGTTAGGGAAGTTTACAACTATTATTTCTTCAAATAAATTCTCTATCTCTTTCTCTTCTCTTCTCCTTCTAGGATCCCATTAATGTTAACATTAGTATGCTTGATGTTGTCTCAGAGCACTCTTAAATTATTCTCATTTAATATTTTCTGTTTCATCGGGGTGATTTCTACTACTCTGATTTCCAGTTCACTGGAACCTTTCCTCTGTATCAACTAGTCTATTGCTGATTCCTTCTTGTCATCGTGTGTGTGTGGTCAGTTGTATCAACTCTGTTCAAACCCACAGACTGTAGCCCTTAGGCTCCATGAGATTTCCCAGGAAAGAATACTGGAGAGGGTTGCCATTTCCTTCTTCAGGGGATCTTACCCCCACAGGGATCAAACCTGCATTTCTTGCACTGCAGACAGATTCTTTATCAGTCATCAGGGAAGCCCTGATTCCTTATCATACATTTTAAATTTTCAGTTATTATGTTCTTCACATATTTTTGGTTTTTCTTTATATTTTCTAACTCTTAAAATTCTCACTTTATTCATGTATTCTTTTCCTGAGGTCATTGAGCATCTCTGTGATTATTACCTTAAGCTCCTTATTGGGTAGATTGCTTACCTCCACTGTTTCATTCTTTTTCTGAGATTTGTCTTGTTCCTTTGGGACATATTCCTCTGTCTCCTCTTTTTGCCTAATTTTCTGTGTTTATTTCTATGTTTTAGGTAGGTTAGTTACATTTTCCAGTCTTTATATAGGAGACATCCTATTGGGCCTTGGCAGCACCCTCCCTTCTGGTCACAAGACCGGCATGTTTTAGGGCTGCCTACGATGTTGGCTATGTGGGCCCTTCTGTTGTGGCAGGGCCCTTAACTGTGGTAACTTATTAGCTTCACTCAGTGTCTGGCAGCCTGCTCATGGGTGGAGCCAGGGCTGCACAGACCTGAGGGTGCCAGGTTTGAGGCCAGCCTGCTAGTTGGCAGATAAGATACTGTTGCTAATAGACTAGGAGGTAGGCTTCAAAATGGCAGTCATCAGCATCAGCCTCCTCCTCACAGAACAAGCCTCCTCCTCACAGAACAGCCTCCTCCTCATTAAAACCCCAAATGAATGCCATAAGCATCTATGTCCAGCACAAGTTCCAGTTGCCTCCCTTTTCTCTTTGTGAGTCTCTTCCAGATCAACACATGTGTCTGAACCAGGCTCTTTTCAAATTACTGCACCTGTGCTGGGACTTGGAATGTGTAAGATTTTTATAAACATTCTTGAAAAGCAGAGTCTATCTCTCCTGTAGCCCTCCAGCTTTCCCATATGCAAACCCTGCTGGCCTTCAAAGCCAGAAGTTCTAGGGACACATTTTCTGTAGCAGGCTGAGAGGGTGCCTGATGTGGGGAAGAACTTAGGAAGAACTTATGCAGTTGTGATAAATCTCCTGTTTTATGGATCACCCCTCAGTGGTATGGATCTTGACTATACAACATCACCATCCCTCCTCTCCATTTTTCTGTGATTCTTTCTTTATATCTTTAGTGGTAGACAACCTTTTCTATTAGTTTTTGGGTTGTTATGATAGATAGTTGCTCTTAAACAGTTGTAATTTGGTGTGCCAGTGGGAGGAGGGGAGCTCAGGATTTTTATACTTCCCCAATTTGGCCACACCTCTGAGAGGCATTTTACAGGAGTGATTAAGAGCACAAACTCTGGAATCAGACTTCCTGGTTCAAAACAAACATGTTCCTCCTGCAGACGTGTATGTGTTTGTATGTGTACACATGCTTGTGGTGCGCTTGTCTTAGTTTCTGAATCCAAAAGATAAAAATGATTCCTACTCCTGCTGCTGCTACTGCTGCTAAGTCACTTCAGTCGTGTCCGACTCTGTGTGACCCCATAGACGGCAGCCCACCAGGCTCCCCCGTCCCTGGGGTTCTCCAGGCAAGAACACTACTCCTAGTGTTATGATAAAGCCTAAGTCAGTTAATGCACTTAAAGCATTTAGACAGAGCTTGGATATGGTTGGAATTCAATAAAAGTGGGTTACCCATTCTGTGGAGATAGACTTCATCAGCCAGTGGCATGAAAGATGACTTGCAAGGAGAAGAACCTAGGATGAAATGAACAGTTGAGGTGAGTGTGGTAGGCAGTAGAATTTGGGCTATTTATAGCCATAGATCCTATCGAATTTATCCTTATGCTTCCAATATCCAGCAGAGTGCCTAGTGCATAAAAGATATTCAACGCCTGCTGAATATCACTTTATAAAAAGATGAGCCAGGTGTGGACCTATTGTATAAATATGGAAACAGAAAAAAAACAAGGCATATGTGGAAGATTTTTTAAAGGAAAATCTGTACTATTGAATAATTTATTACACATTCCTAGTTTCATAACTCAAAATCTCTTTCATATTGATTAGTCACTGTAATGCTTCTGAGGCTTTACTTCATCAAATAAGAACAATAATATTTAGAAGATAGTTGTGAGAATTAAGTGAGATGATGCTTATAAAAATGTTTTTTAAGCTCTAACTTATTATAGAAGTATGACGTTAACTGTGAGGAGAAAAATGTAAAGTTTCTGAAGTCTTAGAAAGGGTGCTCATTTGGGAGAAATATTTCATTTTTTTAATAAGTTTGAGATGACATTTCAACTCTTTGCCCCAGACCACTTTAAATGAAAAATAAAAAAGGATTCATTGGACTCCTACTTGATTGTGTAACCTGTCACTATTACATGAATGAAAACATTATTTAATGGAGAGAGTGCTAATACTTTAATGTCAATACTCAAAAATTGATGTCTGATTAACATGAAAAATAATGAATATATATAGGTTTGTGTATATAGGTATACACTGTTGTTGTTCAGTGTGATTCTTCGTGACCCCATGAACTGCATCACACCAGGCTCCCCTGTCCTCCACTATCTGCCGGGGTTTTCTCAGATTCATGTCCATTGAGTTGGTGATGCTCTCGAAGCATCTCATCCTCTGTCACTCCCTTCTGTTTGTGCCTCCAGTCTTTCCTAGCATCAGGGTCTTTTCCAATGAGTCGGCTTTTAGCATCAGCTGGCCAAAGTATTGCAGCTTCAGCATCAGTCCATCCAATGTATATTCAGGGTTGAAAGTGGTTTCATTTCCTTTAGGATTCCTTTTTTGATTCCTTTAGGATTGACTGGATTGATATAGGTATACCTATACAACATATATAGCTTTCCTCATAGCTCAGTTGGTTAAGAATTTGCCTGCAGTTCAGGAGACCTGGGTTAGATTCCTGGGTTGAGAAGATCCCCTGGAGAAGGAAATGGCAACCCACTCTAGTATCCTTGCCTGGAGAATCCCATGGACAGAGGAGCCTTGCAGGCTACAGTCCATGGGGTCACAAGAGTCGGATACGACTTAGCGACTGAAGCACCACCGCCACATATACATATATAAACACACATATGTATACATATTCATAAAAATGATAATCTCTCTGAAGCCTATAGGCCATGCTGAGAGAGCTGGTGCAATACTTTTACACAAACAGATGAAATTATATTCAGATTTGCTATAGTTGAGAATAACAATGCAAGTAACTCTAGATCTGGGCTCTGTGCTATATTGATGTTAAGGCTGGCTTTGAGTCTGGGCCTTAGGTGAGTTTGGTAAGTTTTCTTGTTCCATTTCTAATTTACAACATAAGTTGGAAAAAATTGAGGAGCTCCTGGGCAGAGGAACCTTGTCACCATTAGCTTTATACCTTAATTTTCCTGAAGATTTTTAGATCATCAAGAACTCCACTCTGAAATTCAAGCATTTCTCTGTGAAGTTGAGCCTATTAGGTTAGTTGAGCTATTAGCTTAGTTACAAGCCTCTACCTTAACTGTCTGTAGGGAAAAGATGGGGTGTTGGTGCTCAGCAGTGGATTTAATACTGAACTATACATCCTGAGTATTTCACTAGTTGTTCCCATTTCAGAGGGTATTGTCTACAAGAAGGCCTGAATCTAATTTTAACATTATTCTAAAGATTAATACGGAGAAGGCAATGGCAAGCCACTCCAGTACTCTTGCCTCGAAAATCCCATGGATGGAGGAGCCTGGTAGGCTGCAGTCCATGGGGTCGCTACAAGTCGGATGCGACTGGGCTACTTCACTTTCACTTTTCACTTTCACACAATGGAGAAGGCAATGGCAACCCACTCCAGTGTTCTTGCCTGGAGAATCCCAGGGATGGCAGAGCCTGGTGGGCTGCCGTCTATGGGGTCACACAGAGTCGGACACGACTGAAGTGACTTAGCAGCAGACTTAGCAGCAAAGATTAATAAATCCTTACATAAATTGGGATTTATTAAACTATGGAATATGACTTGTCTTGCAGACTTGTCACTTTAAAATTTCAAGTGTTTTGTTATAATAGTGATGCAGTCAGTAATTTAGAAGGACTTTGTATCTAAAAGCACTTTCAACATGACAAATTGTTTGCATACATAACAACAAAATTGCTTACATTTATTTTTAATTCTACTTTTCCCTCCCTCCCATCTCATAGCCTGCATTCCCTCTTTTCCAATCTGGATAGACACTGTGACTTGCTTTGGATAGAATGACCCAGAAGTGACATGGAGGGATTTCCAAGGCTAGGTCTTAAAAGGCCTTGATGTTTTAATTTCTGCCCTCTTAGAATGCTGAGGATAAATCCTGGTTGCTTAAAGACACTGCATATTAGGGTGACTTGTTATAAAACAAAAGGAAACTGATATTCTAACACATAATTCGTGTGTGAGTCAAGTATACAAACATTTTGGATCAATGAATCAGTAAAGATATACCTATACATTTTGAAGGATTTACATAACAGTTTTTCCTTGTGGAAAACTCATTCTTTCACCAACAAACTTAACCACATCTTCCTAGACTCATCTCTATAAAGATACTCTAACTGAATTGATGCTTTATAATTGTGGTGCTGGAGAAGACTCTTGAGAGATCAAACCAGTCAGTCCTAATGGAAATCAACTCTGAATATTCAGTGGAAGGACTGATGCTGAAGCTCCAATACTTTGGCCACCTGACGCACAGAGTCGACTCACTGCAAAAGACGCTGATGCTGGGAAAGATTGAGGGCAGAAGGAGAAGGGGGTGACAGAGGATGAGATGGTTGGATGGCATCACCGACTCAATGGACATGAGTTTAAGCAAATTCCAGGAATTAGTGAAGGACAAGAAAGCCTGGTGTGCTGCAGCCCATGGGGTTGCAAAGAGTCAGACACAATGACTGAACAATAGATAGCTGTACAGGACACAGAATGCTACATTTCATGGAGGAAATACTAGGCATGATATATTGCCCCTTAACTCCTGTGCCATTTTGCCTTTCTCTTTTTAATTATTCATGCTTTAGATTCTTAAAAATAAACTCAATTATATTTACATTTATGACAGTACCATCTAGATTTTAAGATCGTCAAGGAGAAAATTTTGTAGCATAAAATTCTCTGCTGACAGACAGCTGATTTCCCCATGTAGCAGCCTATCTGTCAGAAGAAGTGGTATGAGTTCCTTTGTCCATAAAGGAGACAACTGCACAAACATGACTGGTGCGGTGAATCAGTAAGGAGAGTGGAAAAATGGTCAGTCACAAATGGTTAAACCACAATTCTTTGCTTTCTGCTTGCACAACTATAGCTTATTTAGAGAGGATTAAGACCCTGAAGGGGAGTATAATATGATACAGAAAAGCAATGGAGTTCCCCTGAGGTTAATTTTTTTTTGCTGTGTATTTTTCAAGTCAGACATAGCCCAATGCCAACTCATCTGGACATATGAGACTGCCCTACATGCATTTTATGTGTTTTCTGTTCTCCTATTTGAATATAATGGAGTGACTCACCTCTATAAGTATATACATTGTATGACATATGCAGTATTAATTCCTGTTTCTTAAATGTTTCTGACTTATGGGCTGAGGTGTGTTGGCAACTTTGATAAAATATTGTGTTTGGGAATATTAACCCCAAACTTTACTAATTTTGAAAGAATAAAAATAGCCATTTAATGTTTTCAGGTTCAGTTACTATATTTTATATTTTGTGTCTATTTCCTAAGCAAAGATAATTTAGATATATGAAAGTCTGCTATATTCTTCTTTGATGTATTTAAGAACATTATCATGGATGAAAAATTCTCACCTTTGAAATCTTATAGCAAGCATATTTAGGTAAAATTGTAATTGCTATTATTTTATCCAACATATACTAGGTACTGTGGTAGAATACATACAAGGAAAATGGCTTTTGGGGAGGGAAGAACTCCTCAAGCTAAGTCATAGTATGTATAGGAAGAAAATTATACAAACCATGATTTTGAAATTAAGTAAAATTATTCTTCTCATTGCTGGCTTCTTTGATGTGACGGTGTGCTTCTGAGCAGCTCCCTACAGTGTTTTATTCAGCCCTATTCAAGAAAAAGTTTATTTTAGATTTTGTCTACTTAGCGCATACACATTTGCTCTATCATATAATTACTGAAGCAAAAATAAAATGTAGCTAAAAATGGATTACAGTGAGGTATTTTATGATAAGTATTTTACTATACACATTTTTCATCATATATGTTATTTCACCATGTAGAAAACACTAGAAGTGGTCATATAGTTAAAAAAAATAAAGCCAGTACCTTTTATGGGGGATGGGGGCAGGTATCTCTTCCCTATTGTCTTGGTAAGGCTGTCACTTAAGCAGCTTGACTCACCTGATCACACATATATATATATATATATTCCACTCCCATTGTTGGATATGAGGTCTGTGATAGATTAACAAAATAAGGACAGTTATTAAAATCTTCCCTGAGATTTGTTAGATGACGTTTTTTTAAAAAATGGGATTCTCTTCTTATATGATCACAAACTATACCTGCCACTCATTATATTTAATGGCACATGGAGAAACCTGCCTAGAATGAATTTCCTATACACAGGGAAACAGCCAAGAGCAAAAGAACCAGCCAAATGGCACTGCTTAAAGTATTTCATCTTCTTTGTGTAAAGTCAGCTCCATCTACACATGGACTTCTAGATATGGAACCCAATAAATTCCTCTTTTGGTTAAATGTATTTGAATTGGTTTTATGTTATTTAAAATAGAGTCCCATAATACAGTGCTCAACTCATCAAAACAAATTGGTAAAACTCAAATATCTTTTTCAGAATAGTCATTCTTTAATCTCTTTATTGTGATCAAACATTTATCTTATTTTACTCTGTCACATATCTGGAGACCAGTCCTTGGAGGTCATGGCTTGCAAAATTCTGGGGAAAAAATCAGATAATGTGTAATAAAGCTAAATGAACTTGGGGGAATCAGATGGGCATTTTTATTCTACAGTTAGATAAGTATTTGTCATTAAAAGCCTGTCAATACAGTCAATTTTACCTGTTATCGTGTGGCATCAGCCCTTTGTGATTTCATTAGACTGCAGGTCAATGGAGCATCTCTGCAGAAATTTCTTTAAGGTTCATGTTTGATTATTTAATTATATAATAAAGTCTATTTGAAATGTTTATGATTAAAATTTTTTGGATGAAGAACTCAAAAAACATCTTACAGGAAACTTTGCTTACAAGTACCACATTTATTTCAAGGCTTGAATGTGTTTAGAATCTATTGCATGAGAGGAAAATTGAACTATTTTTAAAGATTGTCAAATATATAGATATTTTATAAGGATGAATTTAGAAATAGCAAAACTTTCAAAACAAGCACATTGAAAAGATTTGAGAAGACTTGGTAAATGCAGTTTCAAAAAGTATGCTAGACAATGTAGTTAACAAAGACTGTTTATTCACTAGACTTCTGTAATACTTCCATGGCTTTTAATAGGAATTATTTTCATGAAGCACATTAATAACACAGTCTCGGTTAATAAGTCTTTCACTGTTTCCCCATCTATTTGCCATGAAGTGATGAGACCAGACGCTTGCTCCTTGGAAGAAAAGCTGTGACCAACCTACACAGCACGTTAAAAAGCAGAGACATTACTTTGCCAACAAAAGTTCGTCTAGTCAAGGGTATGGTTTTTCTAGTGGTCATGTATGGATGTGAGAGTTGGACTATAAAGAAAGCTGAGTGCAGAAAAATTGATGCTTTTGAACTGTGGTATTGGAGAAGACTCTTGAGAGTCCCTTGGACTGCAAGGAGAGCCAATCAGTCCATCCTAAAGAAGATGAGTCCTGAGTGTTCATTGGAAGGACTAATGTTGAAGCTGAAACTCCAATACTTTGGCACCTGATGCGAAGAGTTGACTCATTGGAAAAGACCCTGATGATGGGAAAGACTGAAGGCAGAGGAGAAGGGGGTGACAGAGGTTGAGATGGCTGGATGGCATCACCGACTCAGTGGAGATGAGTTTGGTTAAACTCCGGGAGTTGGTGATGGACAGGAAGTCCTGGCGTCCTGCTGTCCATGGGGTTGCAAAGAATTGGACACAACTGAGTGACTGAACTGAACTGAACTGATGAGACCAAATGCCATGATCTTAGCTTTTTGAATGTTGAGTTTTAAGCCAGTTTTTTCACTTTCCTCTCATCCTTCACTTTCATCAAGAGGCTCCTTAGTTCCTCTTCACTTTCTGCCATAAGGGTGGTGTCATCTGCATATCTGAGGTTATTGATATTTCTCTGGCAATCTTGATTCCAGATTGTACTTCATCCAGTCTGGCATTTCACATGATGTACTCTGCATATAAATTAAATAGGCAATGTGACAATATACAGCCTTGACACACTCCTTTCCCAATTTGGAGCCAGTCTATTGTTCCATGTCTGGTTCTAACTGTTGCTTCTTTATCTGCATACAGACTTCTCAGGAGGCAGGTAAGGTGGCCTGGTATTCCCATCTCTTGAAGAATTTTCCACAGTTTGTTGTGATCCACACAGTCAAAGGCTTTGGCATAGTCAGTCAAGCACAAGGAGCTGTTTTTCTGGAATTCTCTTTCTTTTATCTATGATCCAATGGATGTTGGCAATTTGTTCTCTGGTTCCTCTGCCTTTTCTAAATCCAGCTTGAACATACATTATATATGCTTTAAGTATTATTACTCTTTATATAATTTATTAACTCCTGGATTTCTAAACAGACAGCTGTACTGTATTTGAGAAGTTACAATGCTCTAACCCATGTTGGATAGTTGCCAAATTGTATTAACTTTAGATGACTGGGATGCATATTTTATTTTGCGACATTTGATGGTAGCAAGTTCTAAGCACCATTTGTCATATAAAGTGGATGACAGTAGGGTGGTATCTAGATGCAGAAGCACAAACATGAATAATGGAACTGAAGAATCGATAATAAGTTACGTCAGGTGGTGACTCTGGAGAAAGTCACTTCTGAAAAAATAGCACCAATTAGTGACATGGATAAAACAAGTACATGAAAATTCCTTTGGCACATCCAGCAGCCTAAGTCATCAGGGCTATAAAATTTTTGAGTATTTTAATATGCATTAAAATTGTAATTTTTTGATTACCCTGAAAATGCTTTAAACATTTTCCGAATCAATAATTTGCATGCTAGGTGAAATACTCTTCCATACTTTTAAGGTTAATTCATTTGGTTCAAGGTCTTATCCAGGGGATACATTCAGTGCCATGGATTGAGGCAAAGATAAGTTTGACTTGTCATGGAATTAAACACACAGTGTGGAAGAAAAAGCTGCAGGAGTGATCAAGCTTATTTATATGTTAAAATATAATTATAATGTGTATTCTATGGTTAATACTTACAGTTGTATAAAGTGTAGCAGCTTATGATATCCTATAAAAATGATGGCTACAACACAATTAGTTTCTCCCTGGGTAGTATTATCTATGGGGCTTTGATTATCCTTCAGGATTCAATTCAGCCTGAAGAAACATCAGAGCAAAGAGGCAAGTGAATTATAAATGTATGGTGATAGGAAACACACATCTCATTGCAGAGTAGAATACCCTAGATTACTATCTGATAAATTATCTGTATTGCTTTAATGACTCAGATTAGTAGACCACAAAGAGTCGGACACGACTGAGCAACTGAACTGAACTGAACTGATGCTAGTCATCTACTCAGTTTAAAATAGCTTCACATATAGTTATCTTGCTTAAGCTTAATTTTTGTAAACAGATAATGAAGCATTATGAAGAATTATATAGCAGAGTGGATGCCAATGATGTCTTTGGATGACAGTTCTGAAACTCAGAAAATTCAATGTACCCTCATCCTCTCCTTGAATCAAACCCATTTTATTTAAAAGTTCTCAAATCACACAAAAGAAAAATGACAACAACCATCATTAATGTATTTCTGCTTCCTATGTTGATTTGGCCCACATGTGACAGACACCCCTTCTGCTCATAGTCTGTTAATGAAAACTAGTCACTTCCCAAACTTAATCATTGAGGAGACTGGGAAATGCATGTCATTTTCCTTTGTGTTTAAGAAGAGAAACAGGATGACATAGGTCTAGTCAGATTCTGCAACACTATACATTAAAGACTGCTTCCACCATCTCATGATGCCAGTATTCTCAGAGATATTTTTAATTTTTCCAATATAGAAGAAACTCTTTTTAAGAAACTATTTAATTGAAGCTTATTACATTGGCTAGTAATTTCACCAGGATGTTTTATTTGTTTAATTTCTGTTTTACACTTATTTACTTGGATGAAGCCACAGTATTAAACTAAGCATCATTCTTCACATACCTCTGATATCAGCTAGATCCTCATACCTCACTGGCTAGTGAAATAACTCATTCAAAGAAGTGATTTGTTGCAGTAACAGTCAATATCTCTGTCAAAGTTCAAACCTCGCAGACTACAATATTCAGAATACAAGGCAAATATTTCTAAGCAGTCACACTCAAGAAGATGTATCTCTTCCAGAATTTTGAAGAATATTTTGAAATGTTACTGATAATTTCCCTTAAAGGGCTATTGTATAAATTTTATATATAGTTTCACTTGGAAATCTTCCTAAAATTGTGTTTTGGTGTCCTCTTCTCTCCAGTGCAATTCACAGCCCAGACTAACAATGTCCGCTTCTCTGTGTTTTCAGGTCCTTAACCTTGCTTGTCATCATCACCTCTCATCCTTCGTTCTTTTTCCTAATAATAATCAAGTACTATGCTTCTAAGGGGTGAATAACCTGCATCTTTCTTTTATAATTAAACATTTAATTGATTAATTTTACAACTATTGGTAGGATATTATGGGAAAATATGTTGTACCTTCACTGAAATAAATTGCTTTTGCAAGAAAAATTTCACTGAGCAAGGTGTTAAATGTATTATCACACAGCACATTCTAACACGTAAAAGTTTTTCATCTTCTTTCTTACATCACCATCTTGCAAAAGACAGTGGTAAATATTTTCCTATGAGAGATTCCACCACCCTAAGGGCATTCTTAATGTTCCTGACTTTCAGTAACATCTATATTTGAAAACTTTTTTCAAATATGCATTTCATTAAAGAAAGGAATAACTGTTTAAATATGTGTTTGTGTTTATATGGGCTTGTTCACTAAAGATTTATACAAGCTAAGTTTTTTCTTATTTTTTAAGTTCTTAGATTACTGTCCATACTTTATATTCAGGAAAAAAAGTCATTTTAATTTTTTAATATTTAAAACATTTTTCTTTTATGATGATTTATAACTGATTTGAAAAATATGTTCAGTTATTTTTCCCTCTATGTTTTAACATGTTTACTTGGTTCTTATCTTAACCATTATATACAGAAATACTAGTTCTATTTTAATAGAAAAATGATTAGAATTTGTAATCAGTCATTTTGAGCTTGCAGTTTCTTTCATATAATCAGTGATATATATATATATATATGTCATAAGAATATTTTTAATACCATCTTTACTCTGAAAAGTAAAAATGAAATAAATAGGACTTACCTAGGGGTCAAATTTGTGTTGTTTTCTTTTTTTTTTTTTTCTGTATTCATGCATTGAGTAACAACCAGAACACAAACCATCAAAAGTGTCCTATGAATACACCAGAATTAGAAATGTCTATACTGGCACCCCACTCCAGTACTCTTGCCTGGAAAATCCCATGGACAGAGGAGCCTGGTAGGCTGCAGTCCATGGGGTCGCTACGAGTTGGACATGACTGAGTGACTTCAGTTTCACTTTTCACTTTCATGCATTGGAGAAGGAAATGGCAACCCACTCCAGTGTTCTTGCCTGGAGAATCCCAGGGACGGGGGAGCCTGGTGGGCTGCCGTCTATGGGGTCGCGCAGAGTCGGACACGACTGAAGCGACTTAGCATAATGACATTACATGTGTCTGCTTGTGGGTGAAATAAAACCTGATAATATCAATCGCCTCCTTCTTATGTTCATCTATAACTGTATTTTTAATTTGGCAGGGGACACAATGAGGTTGGGTCTGGTTAATCTGAGTAGTAGGAATGGAACGCAAATTGGTAGTAGATAGCTTATCATAGAGTTCTCTCTGGTATGAAAGACTGATTTAAAGTAAGACTTTCAAAAATACACACCTACATGATATTTTTTAAATTGAAGTATAATTAACATATATTATTATTAATTTCACATGTACAACATAATGATTCAACATTTATATAATTTGTGAAATGATCACAGTAAATCATTTTACCAAATTGTTTTTCCTTGTGATGAGAAGTTTTAAGATTCACTTTCTTAGCAACTTTCAAATTTGCAATAGAGTAGTATTGCCTGTAGTCACCATGCTGTGCATTATATTGCCATTACTTACTTATGTCATAACTAGTAGTTTGTACCTTTTCATCCCCTTAAACACTTTGCCCAACCCCTCAAATTCCCTCTCCTCAGGCAACCACTAATCTGTGTTCTGTGTGTCTATTGAGTTTTAATTTGTTTCTATTTTAGATTTCACATATAAGTTAAGGCAGGTTTCCCTGGTGGCTCAGATGTTAAAGAGTCTGCCTACAGTGCGGGAGACCAGGGTTCAATCCCTGGGTCGGGAAGATCCTCTGGAGAAGGAAATGGCAACCTACTCCAGTATTCTTGCCTGGAAAATCCCATGGACAGTGGAGCCTAGCAGGCTATAGTCCATTGAGTTGCAAAGAGTTGGACATGACTGAGCAGTTTCAAATTATAAGTGAAATCATAAAGTAGTTATATTTTGCCTAACTTATTTCACTATAGATTAAGACCCTCAAGGTCCATCCATGTTGTCTCAAAATGGCAAGATTTCATTTTTTGTTATCAGATCAGATCAGATCAGTCGCTCAGTCATGTCCGACTCTTCGCGACCCCATGAATCGCAGCATGCCAGGCCTCCCTGTCCATCACCAACTCCCGGAGTTCACCCAGACTCATGTCCATCGAGTCAGTGATGCCATCCAGCCATTTCATCCTCTGTCGTCCCCTTCTCCTCCTGCCCCCAATCCCTCCCAGCATCAGAGTCTTTTCCAATGAGTCAACTCTTTGCATGAGGTGGCCAAAGTACTGGAGTTTCAGCTTTAGCATCATTCCTTCCAAAGAAATCCCAGGGCTGATCTCCTTCAGAATGGACTGGTTAGATCTCCTTGCAGTCCAAGGGACTCTCAAGAGTCTTCTCCAACACCACAGTTCAAAAGCATCAATTCTTCAGTGCTCAGCCTTCTTCACCGTCCAACTCTCACATCCATACATGACCACAGGAAAAACCATAGCCTTGACTAGACGAACCTTTGTTGGCAAAGTAATGTCTCTGCTTTTGAATATGCTATCTAGGTTGGTCATAGTAGTATTCCGTTGCAAATGTTTACCGCATCTTCTTTATATATTCATATATTGATGAACACAGATTTTTTCCATATCTTGGCAGTTGTAAATAAATGTTGCAATGAACATGGGGGGTGTGTATATATTTTTTTAATTGGTGTTTTGTTTCCTTGGATAAATACATAAAAGAAGAATTGCTGAATTACATGAAAGTTTTATTTTTTGTAGAAACCTCCAAACTGCGTTGCAATTTACAGTCCTACAAACAAGTGTTCAAGCTTTCCATTTTCTCCACATCCTCACCAAGACTTCCTAATGTTTGTCTTTTTGTATAAAAACCATTCTGACAGTTATTCTTAATTTGGCAGAAGAAGAGATAGTAAGGGTGGGTCTGGTTAACTTGAGAAGCAAGAATGCAATGAGAATTGGTAGTAGGTAGTTAACCATATAGTGATCTCTGGTATGAAAATCTGACTTAATGAAAGGCTTTCAAAAATACATACCTACATGATTTTTTATTGATGAATAACTGACATAAAACATTATATATCAGATGTACAAAACAGTGATTCAACCTTTGTCTATTTTATTAAAGTGCTATCTCCTTTATGAGGAGATAACTCATTGTGGCTTTGATTTGTATTTCCCTAATGATTAGTGATGGTAAACATATTTCATGTTCTTGATGGACATGTTTAGATCTCCTGTAGAAAAACAGTCTATTCAGATCCTCTAAATTTTTTTATTGGATTGTTCAGTAGGTTGAATGTATTAAATGCATCTTTGACTTAAGTTTTCAACTTATGGGACATAACTTCCTTGTAAGTTTAAAAAGATCTCTGTATAGAACATTCCATACAAAAGCAGCAGAATACACATTCTTCTCAAGTACACATGGAACATCCTCCCAGAGGGAGAAGAGAGAAAGGAGCAGAATTATTTGGAAAAATATTGGCTGAAAGTACACAAGTATTTGGAAAATTTCAGCAATAAATAATTGTAAGTTTTAAATTGTGTACAGGGGAAGAAAACAGACATCCAGATTCAGGAAGCCCAGAGAAGTTTTCGGCGATTATTTTTTTCAAGTAATTCTGCTTCTTTCCCTCTGTAATGTGAATGTTACTCTGATTGACGTTGTCCCACAGGTCCTTAATCTGTCTTCACTTTTAAAATTCCTGTTTCTTTATACTGCTCTGTTCAGGTCACATCCACTGTCCTATCTTCCAAATCACTGATAGGTTCTTCTGCTTATCTAGTGGGCTGTTGAACTGCTCTAGTGTATTATTATTATTTTTCAGTTCATTTATTGCATTCTTTAGCTCTGTGAATTCTTTTTTTATACTTTCTTATATTTTCTATCTTCGTTGACGTTCTGTGTTCACCCATTCTTCTTCACAGTTTGGTAAGCATTATTTTGAACTCTTTATCATGTAAATTACTTAACTCTGATTACGTTTTTTCCCTGGGGTTGAAACATATTCTTTTGTCTTCTCTTTTTGTTTGACTCTGTGTTTATTTTTCTGTGTTACTAATGCTCCTCATTCTTAAAGGAGTATTTTGTACAAGATGAACCTTATTGTATAACCTTGCCTTAGCTCACGGTTGCCTCTTAAACCTTTGTGATAGTATTCACAGCTTGACTTATTTTTGATGGGTCTCAGTTGTTGAGCATGTACCAAGACTTTCTTTGAGTGTTCCAGAGGGAAAGACCTCAGTTAGCTATTAGTTCATGCTGATTGGAGGCCAGACTCACAGGCAGGAGCTTAAGGTTTACAAGTGTGTACAGTCCTGTGGTTCCACAATCTTTGACCCTGCTGGTAGCCAGACGAGGCAATCTGGAGGTGTCCGCTTAGCAACAGTTGAAAATATCTGGGCTCTAGATAAACATATAGACTCCTTTCTGAGAGATACTGTCAATCTGTAGTGAGGTCAAGTAAGAATGCAAAGATGTATTCCCCGGCCTCTGTTCCCTTGGAGGACTTCTGTAGCCTCTAGCTATGTTGTCAACCTGAAGCCTGCCCCTCAGATGGAAGCTTCAGGACAAGGAAATAGGCCTTTTCACAGGAAGACTGAGGGTGTGTTTCAGCCTGGTGTTGGTGCTGTGCCCTGGGGATGGTGGCCCACCGAGAACTGTCTTTCTGATTCTTTCATACCCATGGGGTCCAGACATGTGATTATCCCTGGCCACTCAAGGGGTGACTCCTGGGTAGGCACACACGCCTGCCAGCTTCAGTGAGCTCACAGGAGGTGTGTGTCCCCATTGGTGCTGGCAAGTTTGAGTGAGAGAACAAACATGGTGCTTTTCTATGCAGGTGCTACCAAGGTAGAGGGAGAATGAAAAAAACACAATGCTTCCTGCACCTGATATCCCGAGAGAATTCCAACATACTTCTTCCCATGTGGAAGATGTTTTATTTTTTTAAGATTAACAAATGAATCTCCTTCACATACAGTTTAGGCACTTTTCAAACTGCTACTCTGCACTGGGGTCCAAGGGAAGTGTGTTTGTGTGCAAGCCTTTTAATAGAGAAATCTTCATTCCCTACACATCTCTGGTTCTCCTGGATCTAAGCCCATTTGGTTTCAAAGTCAGATATTTTGGGGGTCACTTCTCTGGTGCAACTGTCAAGAGTGGGGTACCTGATATGGGGACAGACTCTTTGCTCCTCAGAGATGCCTTGTATTTGAGAGTTATCTCTTGATTTTGGGTGACTACACTAGAAGTGAGAATTTTGCTGATACTGTATCTCAAATTCGTCTACCCTTTCATCTTTTCATCTGGCTCTCATCCTTTGTTGTACAGGAGCTGTTCAGTCTTCAGGTCTTTTTCAGAGAGAACTATTTCATATGTAGTTGTAAATTTGTTGTTTATATGGTAGGAGGTGAGTTCAGGATCTTCCTATACAACCATGTTGAACTGCCCTCCACAATATTTTAAATATGTATTATAACTATCATAAATACTAATGATAAACTAAACCATTCATGAATATATTGTTAAATAACAGACTAAAAGTGGTCAGTTTTCTGTTTTTGTTTTTTTTCTTTTAATGCTCTGTTACTTTTATGGTCCTGTTTTCTATGATCACAAAATGTCTATTACAGCCAAGAGAGGATGAAATAAAAAGTCCTTTATATCCTTCTAATTCAACAGCCCTAAACCAAACATTTTGAAAACATCTTTTTCACAGTGAGGAATTAATTCTAGCAATCAAATCCCACCAGTGAATGTGACAAACACAATCAAGCCTGGCATTTGTGTTGTTATAACATCAATATGATACCTCTGTGGTCCTAGAAAACTTAAACCATCATTGGGATTATCAATACTGGCACTTTTGCTTTATTTAAGAAATTGATTACTTTAACAGTGTAGAATGGAAAAATAAACTTCTCACAGATCATTGGAACACTACTCTCTCATGCGCTCGTCCCCCCACCACCCCACGCTGGGTAAATGCTCTTGAAAAATGCTACTTTTTGTCGCTTTCCTAACCAACAGATTCTACATATTAGGTTTGAGCAGCTGTTGCTGACACACTGTTCCATCCTAAATGTCCTGTTTCCTGTTCAGCAACTCAGCAACCGTCTTAGTACCCAACCATGTGCTGAAAACATAAAATTATTTTGATAGGAATTAATAGAGAACATTAGCCACCAGATGATATGTCTGTCTGAATCATGCTCACATGTTGAAGAAAACACTAATTCTTAATGGGAATAATTTCCAAAGCCAGAGAAACTGAGCAATGAGCATTGCCCCTAATACTTCATATCACCTAAAGATGAGAAGGTAAGAAGTTAACATTCTAAAATTTCAAAAGCATT
>NW_011495049.1:1892636-1902947 GCF_000754665.1 Bison bison bison
GTGCAGAGCTCTGAATTACCCTTACAGCAGGTAGTCGGGGGACCCTCACAGCCAGATTAAGGTACTTCACAGTCATCTAAAATGAAGAGATAGTTAAGACTGTCAAGTAGTGGAATGATACAATAAAACTTACCAGTAGTTTGATGCCAATATTTCACTCTATAGACATATGTTTTAGTGACTATTAGTGAAATTTTTAAAATACTTTTGTTAAGACTAATATGATTGGGAATAATTGATTTTTTTCATATGTGAGAATAAGTGTGCATCTGTGTCTGTGTTGGGAAAATGAGAACTGCTCTCTGTGGATTTGAGGGAAGAGATGAATTTGGAGACTAAAGCAATAAGTATGCCATTGGCCTGAAAAACACTGATAACACTGGGAATGGAAGTGGGATAGATGGTATATATGTGGAGGGAAGGATTAGAAAAAAAAACTAAAAATGGAATAGATCTTGAGCTCATAAGCAAAATCTTTCTGTAGTTTCATGTTGGGGAAAGAAAAGAGAGTTCAAATATATCTGTTGGAAACTGTCTGCAGTACCATGGTGTCTTTCTACATACCAACTCGCCATATGCTTCTTATGGCTTCAATTTGGGTGCTTGCCTTTAGGAACTACACAGATTGCATGACAGTCCTCCAGTTTGTTTGTTTTTTTTTTTAATAGGAATTTCTCTTGCCTAGGACCTGCTACAGGACTTGTCTACAGTCTAGCTATTAGAAAGGATTGTTTGATCCATTACCTAATCTGGACAAAATCAGTGAATTAGGCTCAATGAGGGCTGGGGGTGGGGTCGTTTTCTCTATGGCTTCTCAGGATGTAGTACCCAGAGCAGCTGGCAGAGAGGAATGGAGCAGCATATATTCTAATGCGGTTAGCTTATTCTAATGAGCTGCATTCTCTAAAATCAGACTTGCTGATGTTGGCAGGAAATAAATTTAACTCCCCCACACAAATAAATGCAAATCTGAATTCTCTGATACATTTCATTTTCCACAAGGTAATCAAGATTCATAAAACTTCTATTTAGGATCAGGGCACCAGGGAGTCAATGTCCTTGAGGGAAACAAAACCTTCTAATGAAAATTATATTTCAGTGGTGTTAATCTCACAGGATCTGATAAATGGACACAGTGTAGTTGAATCTTATTTGGCTTCATTGTCCTTTCTGCCATACATTTCATTCAACACCAAGGTAATCAAATACATAAAATCTGCATTATTCACTTCTGGCCCAGAAAACACTACCTAGTGCCCTTAATCAAAAGAACAGGAGACAAAGTTGCTAGCACATTATTTTCTAAGGTTATCAATATCATCAAAATTTTTCTAATTTTTCAAATCTCTTCTTCTCGGTCCCCAATTGAACTAACACCTCTCTTCTCTCCCATTTCCTTAGACCTTTATTAATTTCAGACAAAAGGTGATGAGACCACCCCATATCTGTCCTTTCTAACAGTCCTCAGCCCCCAATGCATTATCATCAATAGCTCCCTGAATAACAGCCCATTCCGGAAAAGGAAAGTTTTGGCAGCAAACAGAAGGCTAGTCGAGAGAAGGCTGAGAAGTATGATCACATATAACTTTTTGAACTTGATTTTTAAAGGATGCCATACTTTTAGCAATTCTAATGCAACTCTTACAAAAGCCCTGAGTACATGTTTGGACTAAGGAGCACTCAGGACTTTCAGGACAAGCATTCTGAATTGAAAGTTAAGATTGATGATGGGTTCAGCTGGAAACAAGTTTGCATCACTGAAGTCAAAATAATTAATGGCATATTTAAAATTCTTCCATTCAATGTTGGGAAAAAATAGCTTCTGCTCAAGGAGTCAACTCACCCTGTTAGATGTCATCTGAGTCTAGATGCTTTAAGGAAGGAGCTGCTTGTAACTTTGAAATCACTGGGGGTTCTGTGATCAGGCAAAGGTGAGATAATAGAGGAAAGGACCTTCTTCAGAGGTTGAAGGGGTAGTAGTGTTTGATAGCAAGTAGGGAAATGTGAAAGTGAATTATGAAAGGCAAAATGCATCGTTTAAATATTTGGTTATGGGTTATGGGGAATGTAATTTCTTAAGTTTTGTTATACAAGCTGTTGATCTGATGAGACAGTGTTTGTCAATGTGTTCAGCAAGCGTTTTATCATTTACTGTTAGCTATAAGCCAGAAGACATTGAAGGGGAGATGTGTTGCCATTACATCTGGGATGAAATGCAGAATCCATTCCATGACCTGCAAAGCCCCACAGTACTGATTCAAGTGCAGTGTAACTAGGTGTTGCTAGTTTTAAAAGTCCCGCCGATGGTTCAAACGTGCGGAAAGGATTGAGCAGTACTGCCTTCCATAATAGAAGTCTTGATTCTCTCTAATCTCATAATCACCACGCCCACAATATTCCATCTTTCACTAGTTAATTTAATGTTAGACCAAGCCAAGCTCACTCCTACCTTAGGACTTTTTGCTTGAAATGTTCTGACACTGACTACTCTTTCCTTTCACCCCTCTTACCCCTAGTAGACAGTTACATGGTTGTCTCTTTAATGTCACCTCCTGAGAGGCTATTTGTTGCCTATGTATAATCTAAGAACATTACCCCTCCACATTACATTGTATCACTTCAAACCCTGTATTATTTGCTTTATGGTATCTGTTGCTATTGGAAATCCTCATTAAGTCAGTCCTTTGCTTGAGGTGGACAGTCATCACTACAAACTAGTGAATACTGTCCCTGTCATATTCTTCACCGATATATCCTTTGTACCTAAAACCATGCCTAGCACATAGGAGTGTTCACTCCTATGTGTTAAATCAACAAATACATGATGAATGAATATATCAATGGATGAATGAGTGAGTGACTGAAAGATCAACTGAAAAAGACAATGCATTGGAAAATCTTTCTTGACGATTTGCTGCTGCTGCTAAGTCACTTCAGTCGTGTCCAACTCTGTGTGATCTCATAAATGGCAGCCCACCAGGCTTCCCCGTCCCTGGGATTCTCCAGGCAAGAACACTAGCGTGGGTTGCCATTTCCTTCTCCAGTGCATGTAAGCGAAAAGTGAAAGTGAAATTGCTCAGTCGTGTCCGACTCCCAGCCGACCCCATGGACTGCAGCCTACCAGGCTCCTCCGTCCATGGGATTTTCCAGGCAAAAGTACTGGAGTTGGGTGCCATTGCCTTCTCCTCTTGACGATTTACTGGTCACTAAATTCCAATGCATGCCTTATAATGTGGACTACATTTAATCTTCTTTCTGTTTATAGTAGTTTTCTTTCCTAGGCCTTCTTTACTTTCTCAAGCAATAAATGAAACAGACTTTGGATCAAAGAATATGCGGCACATGTGCCAATGACCAAAACAATTTTCTATCAAAAAATTCAATCAAGGATTCTTTAATCAGAACATAAATCTTTCAGACACACATCACAGACTATAGTACATCAGATCATAACTGCCTTTTTTTCTTTTCCCCCCATCCATTTTGCAATTACAACCTCTCAGTGGTGGAGGAACAGCACTGAAGTAGCAGAGAGAAAGCAATACCCTGAAAAAGCAGTTTTAAACATGATGAACTTGGTACTTTTAGTTTATCTCAGTCTGCAATTTCAACTCTCATGGGACTCAGTGAAATGGAATCGGGCAATATGGATCAATAATGTGAAATTCTGTTGTAAAGGGTATAGTATAAAATAAACATTAAGAGCCAGAGACTGTTTTTATCTGCTCCCCTTCTTCTACCACCTGTCTATGGAATTAAAATAAATTTTTTTTTTCAAACAGGTAAGAACACTTTACCTGTGTTTACCCATTTCCATATCTATTTTCTGTAGCCCGTGGAGAGCATTTCATGAGAAGAACCTAAGTTTATCCAAATTGATCTTTTCAGCAATTGCACACAGTTCTCTTAAAGAGTGGCCATTTGGAAACTGGTTGTATTAATATTTGGTGATAGACATACTTAAAACAGTGAAATCTGTAAAAAGAAAAACAGTATCAGATACTATTTTAAGTGTAAATAAGTAAAATCTTATCAAGGAGATTTTAATGAAAATATTTGCTTCCTTTAAACTAATGTTCCAAAGATAGATAAACTCAGTTTCTAGTTTTTGAAACGAGAAGTTTAGGATATGTAGTGGTAAAAATCATGAAAGTGGAAGTTACAAGGAAGATATACCATATTCCATAAGTGAATTGTAAATTGGCTCAAAAGATCTCTTAATACTTCCCCAAAGTGATACATAAAGTTTTCTACAATCTAGCCAAACTGGAATTGATGCCCAGAAATATAATATGTCTGAATCAAAAAACATACCTTGAGTTATGGATGGAATACTAAAGCCATACCAAATGTTCTTTACAGAAGCATCTTATAAAAAAGCATTTACAAAATGAAAAAGCATCTACCAAATGAAAAAAATAAAAAAGATGTTTCTGTAGTTCTTGTATACATGTAATATATTTTGACCAAAAAAATATATACATTATGTTCTGCATTTCACTTTGAGGTTTTTTATACTTTAATTTTCATGACTTTTTTCTGAACATCAGGAGACTCAAATATCTATCACTCAAATTTAACATTGTTACCACCTTCCTACCTGTAGCTATAGATACCATTAAACCCCATTCTTAATAACTATGCCCTGCTTTTTAGAATTAACCATTTTTGGAAATTAGAGGCTATCAGTCCCCAAGTTCCTGTCAATCTGTACCCTAAATCTTTCAATTGCTCTCTCTTGCTTTTTATTTCTTTGTCTCTGTGAGCAGTGCTCTGGGTGAATTCTTCACTTACTACCTGTACAATCTTGAGCAAGTTAATTAACCTCTATACATCCGCTTCCTCATTTGTAAAATGTTGACAATAACAGTGCCTACCTCATAGGGTAGTTAGAATAATCATTTATGAAACATTTAGAAAAGAATGGTATAAATTTCTCAATAATATGTCTCAATTCATTAATCTTTCTTTGGCTGCAAACTAGAGGTTATCATAACTAGTGTAACTTTATAACTTTATTTTTTGTTTCTTTGCCAATAATTCTAATTGTTTTTTTCCACATCCTACTATTTTTACTTCTGCCTCTGTTAGTGTCACAAATTCTTGTCCTTTTAAAGGGATATTATCCCTTAGTTTACTGTTTTATAGACTTTTTCAGAAGCTCTATGAAATTTATTTCATCTGGCTGGAATAAATTTTTATTAATATTTTTGTTGGCCATACTTTTTGGTTGACTTTTACTTTTTATTCATTAAAAAAATTTATTTTATATTGGAGTATAGTTGATTAACAGTGTTGTTAGTTTCAGGTGTACAGCAAACTGATGCATGTATCTCTTCAAGTTATTTTCCCATTTAGCTTATTACAGAATATTGAGCAGCATTCCGTGTGCTATACAGTAGGTCCCTACTGGTTTTTTGTTTTAAATATATCAGTGTGTAATATCAATCCTAAACTCCCCATCTGTTCCTCCCATCTACCCTGGTAATCATAAATTTGTTCTCTAAGTCTGTGCGTCTGTTTCTGTTTTCTAAGTAAGTTCATTTGTAACATTTTTTTAAGATTCTGGATATAAGCAATATCATATTTGTCTTCTCTATATGACTTCACTTAGTATGACAATCTCTAGGTCCATCCATGTTGCTACAAGTAGCATTATTAAATTCTTTTTATGGCTGAGTAATATTCCATTGAGCTTTACAGGTGGCTCAGTGGTAAAGCATCTGCCGGAAATGCAGGAGGCTCAGGTTCGATCCCTGGGTGGTGAAGATACCCTGGAGAAGGAAATGGAAACCCACTCCAGTATTCTTCCCTGGGAAATCCCACGGACAGAGGAATCTGGTGGACTACAGTTCACTGTAGTCACTCTGTGACTCTAGGATCACAGAGCCGGACAAGACTTAGTGACTAAACAACAACAAATATTCCATTGTATATACTTACCACATAGTTTTTTAACCCATCTCTCTGTTGATGGACATTTAGGTTCTGACTGGTGTGAAGTGATATTAAAGCTTTGATATGCATTTATCTGATAATTATGCTGAGCATCTTTTCATGTGCTTCTTGGGCCATCTGTATGTCTTCTTCTGAGAAGTGTCTATTTAGATCTTCTGCCCATTTTTTGATTGGGTTGTCTGTCTAGACACCATGTGATTTCTTAGGGAATTGTTAAAGTTCTGTGATTTTAACATATATTAGATTTTTATTCATGACAAAGTGAAAGACCCTGTTGAGAAAGGATTGAGAATTGTTTTGAAAAATTAGAACTGTGGTATTGAGGAGAGAAGGGAAGTTTGATAGTTTGCATGTTCTATTCTAACACATTGTCTTGCATTGATTGGGAATAATTGGCAAATGCATCTCTTTCAGATTTATTGATCATTTTGAAGACAGCTCAATTAGGCTTATATGTGGATGTAATCATGTGGTAGTAACAATCCTGAGGAATATATGACTTTCTATCACTATGCAGTATGCAAAGCTTTGTTCCGATTTACCTTCCTGCTTCATCTTTTAAACAATAACAAAACTTAATGCTGCATTCTTAATTGTACCAGTAGTTTGTTATCCCCCCATCTATGGCAAAACTTGTACTGAGTTTTGTGTCTAAATTGTCTATTGTTGAGATACTACTTATTTGCACTGCTAGTTAATTATTTTTTAAGCATCCTTGCTTCCCTGTAGTCCAAAGTCACGTTCAAAGGTGAGAAATGTACACTTGACAGAGGAACACATTTTGTAATTGACCAGTCTATATTTCTTGGAATTTACTGCGCTTATAAATAGTTGAGCTATTTCAGATCCCAAAAGATGATGCTGTTAAAGTGCTATAGTCAATGTGACAGCAAATCTGGAAAACTCAGCAGTGGCCACAGGACTGGAAAAGGTCAGTTTTCATTCCAATCCCAAAGAAGGCAATACCAAAAATGTTCAAACTACTGCACGATTGCACTCATCTCATATGCCAACAAAGTAATGTTCAAAATTCTCCAAGCCAGGTTTCAACAGTATGTGAACCATGAACTTCCAGATGTTCAAGCAGGATTTAGAAAAGGCAGACGAACCAGAGATCAAATTGCCAACATACACTGGATCATCAAAAAAGCAAGAGAGTTCCAGAAAAACATCTATCTCTGCTTCAATGACTATACCAAAGACTTTGACTGTGTCAGTCACAACGAACTGTGGAAAATTCTTCAGAAGATAGGAATACCAGACCACCTGACTGGCTCCTAAGAAATCTGTATGCAGGTCAAGAAGCAACAATTAGAACTGGACATGGAACAACAGACTGGTTCCAAATCGGGAAAGGAGTATGTCAAGGTTGTATATTGTCACCCTGCTTATTTAACTTCTATGCAGAGTACATCAGGCGAAATGTTGGGCTGGATGAAGCAGAAGCTGAATCAAGATTGCTAGGAGAAATATCAATAACCTCAGATATGCAGATGACACCACCCTTATGGCAGAAAGTGAAGAGGAACTAAAAAGCCTCTTGATGAAAGTGAAAGAGGAGTGTGAGAAAGCTGGCTTAAAGCTCCACATTCAGAAAACCAAGATCAGGGCATCCAGTCCCATCACTCTATGGCAAGTAGATGGAGAAACAATGGAAACAGTGACAGACTTTATTTTCTTGGGCTCCAAAATCACTGCAGATGGTGATTGCAGCCATGAAGTCAAAAAATGCTTGGTTCTTGGAAGAAAAGCTATGAGCAACCTAGACAGCATATTAAAAATTAGACCTTGCTTTGCCGACAAAGGTCCATCTAGTAAAGTTATGGTTTTTCCAGTAGTCATGTATGGATATGAGAGTTGGACTGTGAAGAAAGCTGAGCACTGGAGAATTGATATTTTTGAACTGTGACGTTGGAGAAGAGTCTTGAGAGTCCCTTGGACTTCAAGGAGATCAAACCAGTCAATCCTAAAGGAAATCAGTCCTGAATATTCATTGGAAGATTTGATGCTGAAGCTGAAGCTCCAATACTTTGGCCACATGATGCGAAGAACTGACTCATTGAAAAACACCCTGAAGCTGGGAAAGATTGAGGGCAGGAGGAGAAGTGGATGACAGGAGAGATGTTTAGATGGCATCACCAACTTGATGGACATGCGTTTGAGCAAACTCCGGGAGTTGGTGATGGACAGGGAAGCCTGGCATGCTGCAGTCCATGGAGTCTCAAAGAGTTGGACATGACTGAGTGATTGAACTGAACTGATTGACCTCAGTTTCTGCAAGAAATTTTGAGTATTTGCCTGCTACCCAGATCATTATCTAGCACCTCCATTTCTCCTTTGCTTAAAGAGAATATTCTCTAAATATTGTTGACCATACAAAAATACCAAACTTAAAATATGATCAGAATATTTTCTTGAAAAAGTAATGACATGTTTGATGCAGTCACTCTTGTAGAGACTGGAGACAGCACGAGAAGACAGGTAGTGTCTACCTGCTTAGAATGTGATATGGCTTCTCTTAATTATAGCAAACCCCTTATATTACATGCATATCTCCTATTAAGTGAGAGTTGATATGGAAGAAGTATAGCTTAGGGAGTAGAATAAGGGCTCTTTATCAGCTTTCAGGGTTTGAATACCATCACTTTCATATACTAGGTATGTGACCCTAGGCAACTTCATAGGATTTTTGTGATTATTACATAGCCTAAGTATGTAAGATACCTAGGGCGGTGGTTGGCATCTAATATAGGATCCATAAGATTTGGAACATTTCACTGTTCAAGTTTGCATGCTACTTGGAGGTATATTAGGTTACCGCTAAACATGATTATACTTTAAGAGATGTGAATTGATCTGTAAAAGTATCACAGGTTTTTATGTGATCCCACCATGTTGCCAGGCTCAATATTATAAATAAATACTGGCTATTTAAGTTTGTTTAAAGATTGAAATGTGAGCTAAGATTTGTTGCCTATACTGTACCAGCATGCCCTGATATTTTAATTCATTTAATCTGGAAATCAAATATAAGGAAGACTAAAGATAGCTAAAAAGGAAAAACCTTTTAACTCAGGATATTTCCCTATTTCAATAAATATCCAAGGCAAAATGTACTTCCTCTATGACCCTATATTTTTCCTCTTTAATCAATTTTATACTCTCTTCTGAAATTATGTACTGATGAGAGGTACACAGAAATGAAGACCTGGATATCATAGCAGCTTGTGTACTGGGGAATATGAGGAGGAGACAGTCATTATTAGGAGGACCAGAATGTAGACCAGGCTACATGGCGCTGGAGCAGCAAGCAGCCTAGTGGAGACACACCACATCCAAGGTCAGGAGTGGGAGTGGAGAGGACTTACACCATGTCCAATGTAAGAGAAACCTCACTAAGATGGTAGGCACTGAGAGAGGGCATCAGAGGGCAGACAGACTGAAACCACAATCACAGAAAACTAGCAATCTGATCACATAGACCACACCGTTGTCCAACCTAATGAAACTAAGCCATGCCATATGGAGCCACCCAAGACAGATGGGTCATGGTGGAGAGGTCTGACAGAATGTGGTCCACTGGAGAAGGGAATGGCAAACCACTTCAGTATTCTTGCCTTGAGAACCCCATGAACAGTATGAAAAGGCAAAATGATAGGACATTGAAACATGAACTCCCCAGGTCGGTAGGTGCCCAATATGCTACTGCAGATCAGTGGAGAAATAACTCCAGAAAGAATAAAGGGATGGAGCCAAAGCAAAAACAACACCCAGTTGTGGATGTGACTGGTGATAGAAGCTAGGTCTGAAGCTGTAAAGAGCAATATTGCATAGGAACCTGGAATGTTAGGTCCATGAATCAAGGCAAACTGGAAGTGGTCAAACAGAAGACGGCAAGAGTGAATATCAACAATTTTAGGAAACAGTGGACTAAAATGGACTGGAATGGGTAAATTTAACACAGATGACCATTATATCTACTACTGTGGGCAGGAATCCCTTAGGAGAAACTGAGTAGCCACCATAGTCAACAAAAGATTCCAAAAGGCAGTACTTAGATGCAATCTCAAAAATGACAAAAAAATCTCTGTTCGTTTCCAAGGCAAACCATTCAGTATCATGGTAATCCAAGTTGATGCCCCCAACCAGAAATGCTGAAGAAACTGAAGTTGAACAGGTCTTTGAAGACCTACAAGACTTTTAGAACTAACACCCAAAAAAGATGTCCTTTTCATTATAGGGGACTGGAATGCAAAAGTAGGAAGTCAAGAAACACCTGGAGTAACAGGCACATTTGGCCTTGGAATATGGAATGAAGCAGGGCAAAGACTAATAGAGTTCTGCCAAGAGAAC
>NW_011495049.1:1903047-1912582 GCF_000754665.1 Bison bison bison
TTGGATGCAATCTCAAAAACAACAGAATGATCTCTGTTCATTTCCAAGACGAACCATTCAATATCACAGTAATCCAAGCCTATGCCCCAACTAGTAATGCTGAAGAAGCTGAAGTTGAACGGTTCTATGAAGACCTACAAGACCTTTTAGAACTAACATCCAAAAAAGATGTCCTTTTCATTATAGGGGACTGGAATACAAAAGTAGGAAGTCAAGAAACACCTGGAGTAACAGGCAAATTTGGCCTTGGAGTACAGAATGAAGCAGGGCAAAGACTAATAGAGTTTTGCCAAGAGAACACACTGGTCATAACAAACACCCTCTTCCAACAACACAAGAGAAGACTCTACACATGGACATCACCAGATGGTCAACACCAAAATCAGATGATTATATTCTTTGCAGCTAAAGAGGGAGAAGCTCTATACAGTCAGCAAAAACAAGACTGGGAGCTGACTGTGGCTCAGGTCATGAACAACTTAGGGCTAAATTCAGACTTAAACTGAAGAAAGTAGGGAAAACCACTAGACCATTCAGGTATGACATAAATCAAATCCCTTATGATTATACAGTGGAAGTGAGAAGTAGATTGAAGGGACTAGATCTGATTGACAGAGTGCCTGATGAACTATGGACGGCAGTTCATGACATTGTATAGGAGACAGGGATCAAGACCATGTCCAAGAAAAAGAAATGCAAAAAAGCAAAATGGTTTTCTGAGGAGGCCTTACAAATAGCTGTGAAAAGAGAAGTGAAAAGCAAAGGAGAAGGGAAATATATACCCATTTGAATGCAAAGTTCAAAGAATGGCAAGGAGAGATAAGAAAGCCTTCCTCAGTGATCAGTACAAAGAAATTGAGGAAAATAATAGAATGGGAAAGACTAGAGATCTCTTCAGGAAAATTAGAGATACCAAGAAAACATTTCATGAAAAAATGGGCATAATAAAGGACAGAATTGGTATGGACCTAACAGAAGCAGATGATATTAAGACAAGGTGGCAAGCATACACATAAGAACTTTACAAAAAAGATCTTCATGACCCAGATCATCACAATGGTGTGATCACTTACCTAGAGCCAGACATCCTGGAATGCAAAGTCAAGTGGGCCTTAGGAAGCATCACTACGAACAAAGTTAGTGAAGGTGATGGAATTCCAGTTGAGCTATTTCAAATCCTGAAAGATGATGCTGTGAAAGTGCTGCACTCAATTTGTCAGCAAATTTGGAAAACAGCAGTGGCCACAGGACTGGAAAAGGTCAGTTTTCAATCCAATCCCAAAGAATGGCAATGCCAAAGAATGTTCAAACTACTGCACAATTGCACTCATTTCACACGCTAGTAAAGTAATGCTCAAAATTCTCCAAGCCAGGCTTCAGCAATATGTGAACTATGAACTTCCAGATGTTCAAGCTGGTTTTAGAAAAGGCAGAGGGACCAGAGATCAAATTGCCAAAATCCACTGGATTGAAAAAGCAAGAGAGTTCCAGGAAAACATCCATTTCTGCTTTATTGACTATGCCAAAGCCTTTGACTGTGTGGATCACAATAAACTGGAAAATTCTGAAAGAGATGGGAATACCAGACCACCTGACCTGTCTCTTGAGAAATCTGCATGCAGGTCAGGAAGCAACAGTTAGAACTGGACATGGAACAACAGACTGGTTCCAAATCGAGAAAGAAGTATGTCAAGGCTGTATATTGTCACCCTGCTAATTTAACTTATATGCCGAGTACATCAGGAAAAATGCTGGGCTTGATGAAGCACAAGCTGGAATCAAGATTGCCGGAAGAAATATCAATAACCTCAGATAGGCAGATGACACCACCGTTATAGCAGAAAGTGAAGAAGTAAAGAGCCTCTTGATGAAAGTTAAAGAGGAGAGTGAAAAAGTTGGCTTAAAGCTCAACATTCAGAAAACGAAGATCATGGCATCCGGTCCCATCACTTCATGGGGAATAGATGGGCAAACAGTGGAAACAGTGGCAGACTTTATTTTGGGGGGCTCCAAAATCACTGCAGATTAAAAGAAGCTTATTCCTTGGAAAGAAAGTTATGACCAATCTAGACAGCATATTAAAAAGCAGAGACATTACTTTGCCAATAAAGGTCTGTCTGGTCAAGGCTATGGTTTTTCCTGTGGTCATGTATGGATGTGAGAGTTGGACTGTGAAGAAGGCTGAGCGCTGAAGAATTGATGCTTTTGAACTGTGGTGTTGGAGAACTCTTGACAGTCCCTTGGACTGCAAGGAGATCCAACCAGTCCATCCAAAAGAAATCAGTCCTGAATATTCATTGGAAGGACTGATGCTGAAGCTGAAACTCCAGTACTTTGGCCACCTGATACGAAGAGCTGACTCATTTGAATAAGACCTGATTTTGGTAAAGACTAGGGGCAGGAGGAGAAGGGGACAATAAAGGATGAGATGGTTGTATGACATCACCAACTCAATGGATGTGTGTTTGGGTAAACTCAGAGTTGGTGATGGTGGACAGGGAGGCCTGGCTTGCTGCGGGGTCACAAAGAGTCAGATATGACTGAGTGACTAAACTGAACTGAACTGTATGTAAACCACTTGGGTTTCAGGTCAGTACTTCCAGGTCTTGGGAGGACAATTCATGTCAAAGACTTGGACAGGAAACTAAGATAGATGCCTGGTTTCTGATTCTTAGGTTTTACACAGAAGGCTTGGTTATAAGGCAAGAGGATAAGAACACAGGCTCTGTATACAAAATAAGAAGCTACAGTAGAGTTAATATTAATATGTGGCATCTTGGGCCCTTGAGTTAGAATATACCTGCTCTCCAAATGGATGAAAGCTGAATTTACAGTTAAAGAGTAAATGAAATTCATGGCAAGTTTGGTCAAGTGTTCCCAAAGTCTGTCCCTCAGAACAGCAGTACACTAATTTCCTCTTTAAGAGCTTCATTGTCAAATGATTTGGAGGAATACATAGCTTGCACACATAAATGCACTTAGAAGTCTGGCAGTAGATAACCATATTCAATTTTTGTGATCCAGTGTTTCCCAAAACTATTTGATTGCAGGATATTTTTCTCATATAACATCTCAATATTTTCCACAAATGTTCTACAAAATATGTCATTTTATAAAAATGTGTCCAAAAATCTGTGTGGGTGTGTGCATGTTAAGTGAAACTTGGAAAAGACACACTAGGTGGTAGGGGATAAATTGGAAGATTATGAAGCCAGTTACTAAGTTTTCATTCTGTCCTCAGTCAGCTTCTTGTATGATATTAGAAATTAATTCATCATTCAGTTGACTGGGGCTAATTTCTTTCCCTCCCTCTCCCTCTTTATCCCTCTCCCCACCCCCAGCATAGGAAATTAAGGGGAATAGCTTTGCAATAAACAGAGTGAATATATTTTTTCCTGTGCTTTAAAAAAATCTTTGTATGTATGCAAAAGCATCACAGTCCAATTCTATTGGACATCTCTTAAACTATAAGCATTAAAATAATAGACCGAAGACATAATTAAGACATAAGTTATTTATGATTATTGACCTGTTAACTACATGCTAGTTTAAATGTAGAAGTAGAGTTTTCTTTGCAGTGTGTTCATGTTTTATATCATTTACGTTTAATTTTAATAATACAAATGAAAAAAGAAGATGTAATAGAACAATGTTATAGAAAGTAAATTGATTTTATACAGTGATCTAAAGCAGCATTGGCTTTAAACCTGAGGGAGAAAAAAGTAGAATCTGAATATAATGTTATCTAATAGCTCTCACATTGATGGTGATTTAAGGTTTTGCATATGGAATTTGGAGAAGTTTGGTGGTTGATGCTTATAAGTTGAAAATCAGTAAGCCCTGCAGCCCACGTTTATCTGTCTGCTTAGCATAGCAATAATGGTAATCCCCTGGCCAGCCATATTTGACTTGAACCTTTCGACCTATCTTGAACTCTAGTTCAATGTTCATGGTAAACATCACTTAATTACCTTTTCTCTTTTGCTTCAGTTTAGCAGCCAGTATGCCAGATCATATTGTAGAGTTCATTTTGTAGAAAAAGACATTCTCTTATCAGAAATTCATATGACTTTAATTATATAATATCTTAGAAAAATTTTCAGAAACCTTGTCTCTGTTTACTTACTGAATGTTCATTTTATCTTTCTGTAAATCACACATTTATAAGGGCTTCATTCTACTTACATCTCCCTGTCATTTACATATTTGTGTCTGTATACCAAGACATAGAAAATGAATAGTATTTTGGGGCTTAGCAATGTTGTATGACTTTAAAACATAAAAGCATGTTCAGTTGCATAATCTTTTTTTTTCTCTTCATTTCCAATGCCCAGTATAAACAAATTTTAAAAGTCCAATTGAACAGAAAATGTCTTTTTGAGATAATAGCAGGGTAACCTCATTTCTATTGTTACCTTCAGATTCAGCGCTGTCATTGTTTCTTATATGGAAGCAGACTGGATTTCCTCACTTTTCAGTTGCCCAGGTTTTGCAGATGCTTTTTGCTTCATTTTGAACTCAGCTGGGGAAAACACTGCTTTTCCAAGATTCTTTTTTTTCTTGAACCTGTGATAAAAATGAGTCAAGTACATCTGAATAGTGATGCTGTTTATAAAAATAAAGTTAATCAAGGTAGTGTAAGGAATTAGAGGGGGAGGCTAGTAAATGTTAGTGATGAGCACATTTTTCTTCTGATGAGTACATCACCTATTCATTGTACAGACTCAGGAATGCACTGAATCTCAATACCACCACTAAACGGTTTGGCCAAATTACAATGATACCAGTGTGTGTGTGCTAAGTCTCTTTCATGGTGTCTGACTTTTTGTGACCCTACGGACTGCAGCCTGCCCAGCTCCTCTATCCATGGGATTTTCCAAGGCAAGAATATTGGAATGGGTTGCCATTTCCTCCTGCAAGGGATCTTCCTGACCCAGGGGTTGAACCTGCGTCTCTTATGTCTCCTGCATTGGCAGGTGGGTTCTTTACCACTAGGGTCAGCTGGGAAACCCTATTATGATACCCGAATACAAGACAAAGTCTTTACATGTAAAACAAAGTGTTTTTACTCTATCTCATAAAGTGTGATAATCCAGGAGGGACAAGGTATTTATTTCTCCTAAGCAATCCTTTTATCTCCTGCTGGCTCCTCAGTGGTGTCCACCCTAAGCCGTTTCATCCCTTTTCTCTCCTCTAGGATCTAAGATCTTGTTCTTCTGAGCTTTGGTCCTCCTCCCACGTGCTTGTGGAGGCTGAGTTCATGAGTTTCAGTTTGCAGCTTTGTCCCAACTCAACATTTTGTTGTTTGCACCTCCCTTTCATCTTCCTCTCAGGTCTCAGAGAATTCTTCATCTCTCTTTATGTCGAGAATCAAACCTTCCTTTCTGCCTCAGATTCCATCATGGCCCAGCTCCAGAGGCACTCTGCTACCATTCTAACCCTTCTGATTTTGAGCTCAAGTTCTTCCTCTTAACTGGAGCAAAAGCTGTTGGCTTCAGACACACTTCCACTTTCCCTGCTGTTCTCACACTCATTCTATTTTTGTGGCATGTGAACACTCTTAGAACATATTTCCTGTGAAACTAATCGACAAAGATTCCCTCCTTTATTAATGATGACTTTCTTGCTTGCCCAAAATTCTATTAAGAACTACATATAGGTCCAAGTTATTTTCTGATTCCCAAGTTAACCTCACTCAAGTCTAAAATCTAAGCGCTAGTCACTTCACTCAAGTTAATATTCCCACCATGCCTCACACATTTCAGTTTTCCATACCTTCTGAGTCAACATACACAGGATGGTTCTATCATGCAAAACATCTAGTTTAGTAATTAAAGATATTAAATTGCCAACTCACTACTGTATCTGGTTTTAACTCTAATTTTAAGATGCTACAGACAGGTAAGCCTTGGTTTCTTCCAGGTTTCTGAACTTCTAGATTTTGTGTGCATATAAATACCATTGAAAGATGACAGAATTTTCTATTTGATACTGTTAAACTTACTCTAAAAGCAATAAAATTTTGGTGGACGTGACGAGGATTCAGACCCCTCTTACCTCTATAACTCAATACCATGTTTCTAAGTACTCTGTCCTTAAGTCTGAATTTATATAATGGTTAGTTCATGTTACAAAAAATTAAAGGGCAGGAATATTTTAAAATGTAGGAGATGCTTTTTGGCATGTTATATACCACTTTTTGAGAAATATTAATTTGAAAAATATATAATTTGAGGATAAAGGTTAGATACAAAAGTTCTTTTATGAAATAAAACTGATTTCTAATATGTTTATAATTATTAACTATTTTTGTGTAACTTCATTATATACATTTATTTATTACAAACTACATCCTTTCAGCAAGATGATACAGGACCCCTATTTTGACCCCAAAGTTCATCGCCTTTCAGTATTTCTTTACATTGAGGGACTCCCTCAGATTCGTCTCATGCATAATTTATTTTAAATATTTTCAAAAAGAGTATACTTGACCCCAGAATCAATGGAACACCATCTCATGGACAAGAAAATCTTTCATCATGCAGGGAATAGAGTCCTACTGCTATTCTTTGTCCACCCCAAATCTTTGCGCCTACCCTGTTGGCAAAGGCCCCAAAAGGCCCCAAAAGGAACTTCAAAATATGTTTCACATAAGTTCACATGTATTTTTATAAAGTATTCATTTCTTCACTGCTATATCCTACAAAATTCATGAATAATTTATGCTAACGTACATGCAGAATTTTATTTTTTATAGAAGAATCTTTCTGTAAAAAACAGACACTGAAGTGTAATCTTAACTTTTATCAATTACTTCTTAATCTAATCCTTGTCATCTTAGCTGATTTTATTGTGGAATACTTTTTAAAACTTTATCTCAGAATATTTTAACTAGAATAACACTTAAAAGGAATTTATTATTCAAACAGACATATAGTGTCTTCATCTCAAGGGGCAAACTGTTCTCATTATTCACTTTCATCACTTTCCTCTTCTTCCAAGTACTGAGTCTTCATTCTTTGAATTCTATTGTATTTCATAATATGTACTTCATCATTCAGGACTAAAAAATGTAGCTTTACACTGAAGATAGTTATTTCACAGCTGAGTAATGTTTTTCAATAGACCTAATATGTACTTGAGGATGGAATTTACCTTATACATTGATGTCCCTATAAAAATGAGTACATTATTGAGCTCACATAATGTATGTATTTGAACAATGTAATATATTTAACAGAAACAGGTAATGCAACAAATTATAACCAAGTATCCACTTGTACTCCATGAATATCAAATGCTGGACAAATTTCAGCGATATGAGCCACAATGTTTTAACCAAAACAACAGCATAAGTTTGACTTCTATAGAACATGACCTTCATCTGGCAACAAATGAAGATTTTTTTTCGTATTGCCACTTCATGGGAAATAGATGGGGAAACAGTGGAAACAGTATCAGACTTTATTTTTCTGGGCTCCAAAATCACTACAGATGGTGACTGCAGCCATGAAATTAAAAGACGCTTACTCCTTGGAAGGAAAGTTATGACCAACCTAGATAGCATATTCAAAAGCAGAGACATTACTTTGCCAACAAAGGTTTGTCTAGTCAAGGCTATGGTTTTTCCTGTGGTCATGTATGGATGTGAGAGTTGGACTGTGAAGAAGGCTGAGCGCCGAAGAATTGATGCTTTTGAACTGTGGTGTTGGAGAAGACTCTTGAGAGTCCCTTGGACTGCAAGGAGATCCAACCAGTCCATTCTGAAGGAGATCAGCCCTGGGATTTCTTTGGAAGGAATGATGCTAAAGCTGAAACTCCAGTACTTTGGCCACCTCATGCGAAGAGTTGACTCACTGGAAAAGACTCTGATGCTGGGAGGGATTGGGGGCAGGAGGAGAAGGGGACCACTGACTCGATGGACATGAGTTTGAGTAAACTCCGGGAGTTGGTTAGGGACAGGGAGGCCTGGCGTGCTGCGATTCATGGAGTCGCAAAGAGTCAGACACGACTGAGCAACTGATCTGATCTGATCTGATTATAGAGCCAAAAGAAAAGAAATAGCTTGACCTAATTCTCCTTGCTTGGAACAGTCACAGTTCTTCTCTTTCATATCTATCTAGGTTTGGGAACCTGGTACTGTTGCATCGTCTGTCATTGTACCTGTCCAGACTCAGGGGTGTGCTAAACCACAAGAGATTCATTCAGGTCAGTGTAGGAGGGGTGGGGAGGACCCATCTGCTGAATGGAAGTAAAACAGAAAGAGACCAGATGGCAGAAGTGATGAGGGTGGAGAGCAGAAAGGGAAATTCCCCAAAGACCTACCAGTGGCATCACTACATCTGCTGAAGGGAAAGTGGCTAAAAAGGGAGTCAGCATGGTTTCAGGACATCTGAGTGAGCTGACTCAGTCAGGGGTTACTCTGCAGGCTTAGATTAAGAGATAGTTAGGAATGGGGAAGTAATGAACAGGAGATGTGGACATTTTGCCTGATTTCTTTTGTGAGATCATGTCTTCATCTTTGGAAACTATAGCTATTTACCAAGAATTTATGTGCTCTGCTCCCAATCATCATAAACACTGTTAAAAAAAAAAAGGGCAGGGGTTTTCTTTAAAAAGGTCCACCAGCACCATCAAAGATCCCCTGCCTTCATTAAAGCCTTTTCCAGCTTGCTACAACTTATGAAAGAAATGAAATAGCGTACTTAGTTTGCCACAGTCAGCAAAAATGAAAGGAAAATATTCAGAGATTCTAAAGATATTAAGTGATTATGGGTTTTGCATCATTTACCTGGATAGAATTCACAGGTAACAAACACTTTCTTAGTTATTTTTACATATAAAAATTAGGCACTAAGGTAAAAGGTATCAGATATCATTTAAAATTAAACTATTTAGAACATGTAAAAATAGAACTTTTGATCTCTTTATCACAAGAGATTGCTAACACAAGGCAATTGCTAACATTGATGACCAGTGTGTGCTTTGTCGCTCAGTCATGTCTGACTCTCTGCGACTCCATGGACTATAGCCTGCCAGGTATGTCTGTCCATGGTTTTCTCCAGGCAAGAATACTGGAGTGGGTTGCCATGCCCTCCTCCAGGGGATCTTCCCAACCCAGAGAGAGATCAAACCCACATTGTATGCTGATTCTTCACTGTCTGAGCCACCATGACCGATAGAGGACAATAAAATAGTTTAAATGTGTATTTTTATATATGTATATATGTGGGAAGGAAGACCATGCCCATAAAAAAAGAGAAGAAAGAGATAAGTCAAAATAATCTCACTGCTCATTCATCCCTAAAATTTGGATTGTGGAAACTTCAATTCAGTTCAGTTCAGTCGTGTCCGACTCTTTGCAACCCCATGAATAGCAGCACACCAGGCCTCCCTGTCCATCACCAACTCCTGGAGTTCACTCAAACTCACGTCCATCGAGTTGGTGATGCCATCCAGCCATCTCATCCTCTGTCGTCCCCTTCCCCTCCTGCCCCCAATCCCTCCCAGCATCAGAGTCTTTTCCAATGAGTCA
>NW_011495049.1:1912682-1913150 GCF_000754665.1 Bison bison bison
CCTCTGTCGTCCCCTTCTCCTCCTGCCCCCAATCCCTCCCAGCATCAGAGTCTTTTCCAATGAGTCAGTTCTTCGCATCACATGGCCAAAGTATTGGAGCTTCAGCTTCAGCATCAGTCCTTCCAATGAATATTCAGGACTGATTTCTTGAGGATTGACTGGTTTGATCTTGCAGTCCAAGGGACTCTCAAGAGTCTTCTCCAACACCACAGTTCAAAAGCATCAATTCTTCAGCACTTAGCTTTCTTTACAGTCTAACTCTCACATCCATACATGACTACTGGAAAAACCATAGCTTTAATTAGATGGGCCTTGGTTGGTAAAGTAATATCTCTGCTTTTTAATATGCTGTCTAGGTTTCTCATAACTTTTCTTCCAATGAGCAAGCATCTTTTAATTTCATGGCTGCAGTCACCATCTGCAGTGATTTTGGAGCCCAAAAATATGAAGTCTGTCACTGTTTCCATT
>NW_011495049.1:1913250-1924061 GCF_000754665.1 Bison bison bison
AAGAGGCTCTTTAGTTCTTCTTCACTTTCTGCCATAAGGGTGGTATCATCTGCATATCTGAGGTTATTGATATTTCTCCCAGCAATCTTGATTCCAGCTTGTGCTTTATCTAGCCCAGCATTTCTCATGATGTACTCTGTATAGAGGTTAAATAAGCAGGGTGACAATATACAGGCTTGATGTACTCCTTTCCAGATTTGGAACCAGTCTGTTGTTCCATGTCCAGTTCTAACTGTGCTTCTTGATGTCCATACAGATTTCTCAGGAGGCAGGTAAAGTGGTCTGGTATTCACATCTCTTGAAGAATTTTCCACAGTTTGTTGTGATCCACAAAATCAAAGGCTTTGGTGTACTCAATAAAGCAGGAATAGATGTTTTTCTGGAATTCTTGATTTTTGGATGATCAACAATTGTTGACAATTTGATCTCTGGTTCCTTTTCTAAATCCAGCTTGAACATCTGCAAGTTTTTGGTTCACATACTGTTGAGGCCTGGCTTGGAGAATTTTGAGCATTATTCTACTAGCATGTGAGATGAGTGCAATTGTGCAGTAGTTTGAACATTCTTTGACATTGCCTTTCTTTGGGATTGGATTGAAAACTGACCTTTTCCAGTCTTGTGGCCACTGCTGAGTTCTCCAAATTTGCTGGCATATTGAGTGCAGCACTTTCACAGCATCATCTTTCAGGATTTGAAATAGTTCAATTGGAATTCCATCACCTCCACTAGCTTTGTTCGTAGTGATGCTTCCCAAGGCCCACTTGACTTCACATTCCAGGATGTCTGGCTCTAGGTGAGTGATCACTCCATCGTGATTATCTGGGTCGTGAAGATCTTTTTTGTACAGTTCTTCTGTGTATTCTTGCCACCTCTTCTTAATATCTTCTGCTTCTGTTAGGTCCATACCATTTCTGTCCTTTATCGAGCCCATCTTTGCATGAAATGTTCCCTTGGTATCTCTAATTTTCTTGAAGAGATCTCTAGTCTTTCCCATTCTATTATTTTCCTCTATTTCTTTGCATTGATCACTGAGGAAGGCTTTCTTATCCCTCCTTGCTATTCTTTGGAACTCTGCATTCAAATGGGTGTATCTTTCCTTTTCTTCTTTGTCTTCCTCATCTTTTCTTTTCTCAGCTATTTGTAAGGTCTCCTCAGACAACCATTTTGCCTTGTTGCATTCATTTTTCTTGGTGATGGTCTTGATCACTGACTCATATACCAAGTCACGAACCTCTGTCCATAGTTCTTCAGGCACTCTGTCTATCAGATCTAATCCCTTGAATCTATTTCTCACTTCCACTGTATAATCATAAGGGATTTGATTTAGGTCATACCTGAATGGTCTAGTGGTTTTCCCTACTTTTTTCAATTTAAGTCTGAATTTGGCAATAAAGAGTTCATGATCTGAGCCACAGTCAGCTCTTGGTCTTGTTTTTGCTGACTGTATAGAGCTTCTGCATCTTTGGCTGCAAAGAATATAATCAATGTGATTTCGGTATTTACCATCTGGTGATGTCCATGTGTAGAGTCTTGTGTTGTTGGAAGAAGGTGTTTGCTATGACCAGTGCATTTTCTTGGCAAAGCTCTGTTAGCCTTTGCCCTGCTTCATTTTGTACTCCAAGGCCAAATTTGCCTGTTACTCCAGGTATCTCTTGACTTCCTACTTTTGCATTCCAATCCCCAACAATGAAAAGGACATCTTTTTGGGGTGTTATTTCTAAATGGTCTTGTAGGTCTTCATAGAAAACTGTTCAATGTCAACTTCTTAAGCATTACTGGTTGGGAATTAGACTTGGATTACTGTGATATTGAATGGTTTGCCTTGGAAACGAACAGAGATCATTCTGTCATTTTTGAGACTGCATCCTTATCACACAGTTGCCTGCTAAACACACCCTTGACACATCCCTGCCACCAGAGGGACAAGACCCAGCTCCACCTATCAGTGGGCTGGAACCAGTCCCTCCCACAGGGAAGCCTGCACAGCCTCTTAGACCAGCCTCATCCACCAGAGGGTAGAGAGCAGAAACAAGAAGTCACTTGAATGTCTAGACAATAACTCTGCTGCTGCTGCTAAGTCGCTTCAGTTGTGTCTGACTCTGTGCGACCCCATAGACGGCAGCCCATCAGGCTCCCCTGTCCCTGGGATTCTCCAGGCAAGAACACTGGAGTGGGTTGCCATTTCCTTCTCCAATGCATGAAAGTGAAAAGTGAAAGGGAAGTCGCTCAGTCCTGTTGGAGTCTTAGCAACCCCATGGACCGCAGGCCACCAGGGTCCTCTGTCCATGGGATTTTCCAGGCAAGAGTACTGGAGTGGGGTGCCATTGTCTTCTCTGAGACAATAACACTAAAAAATCAGAAAAGAGAACAAAACATACCATTTATCATCACACCAAAGAGAATAAAATACCTAGGAATAAACCTAACTAGGAGGCAAAAGACCTGTATTCCAAAACTGTAAGATGCTGATTAGAGAAATCAAAGATTATGCAAACACATGGAAAGATATATCATGTTCTTGGATTAGAAGAATCATTATTTTCAAAATGACTATCGTACCAAGGTAATCTATAGATTAATGCAATCCCTATTAAATTACTGATGGCATTTTTCACAAAACTAGAACAAAATTCTTAAAATTTGGGTGGAGACACAAAAGACCCTAAGAATTCAAAGGAATCTTGAGAAAGAAAACACAGAGCTGGAGGAATGGACATCGATATGTATTCAGATGGACAAAAGGCACATGGAAAGTTACTCAACATCACTACTTCTTAGAGAAATGCAAATCAAAACTACAATGAGGTATCAATCACCTCACACCAGTCAGAATGACCATCATCAAAAAGTCTACAAATGGTAAATGCTAGAGAGGGTTTGGAGAAAAAGGAACCCTCCTACCCTGTTCATGGGCATGAAAATTGTTATAGCCATTATGAAGAACGGTATAGACGTCCCTCAAAATCTAAAACTAGAGCTGCCATATGATCCAGCAATCCTGCTGACACGCATATATCCAGAGAAAACCATATGTCAAAAAAAAAATACATGCACTACAGTGATCACTGCAGCACTATTTCCAATAGCCCAAGCATGGAAGCAGCCTAAATATCCACTAACAGAAGAACTGGGTAAGGAGGTGTGCTACATACATACAGTGGGAGGTTAGCCACAAAAAAATGAAATAATGCCATTTGCAGCAACATGAATGAACCTGGAGATCATCATACTAAGTGAAGTAAGTCAGGCAGAAAAAGACAAGTATCATATGATATTGCTACTGCTGCTGCTGCTAAGTCGCTTCAGTCGTGTCTGACTCTGTGCGACCCCATAGACGGCAGCCCATCAGGCTCCCCCGTCCCTGGGATTCTCCAGGCAAGAACACTGGAGTGGGTTGCCATTTCCTTCTCCAATGCATGAAAGTGAAAAGTGAAAGTGAAGTCACTCAGTCGTGTCTGACTCTTAGCAACCCCATGGAGTGCAGCCTACCAGGCTCCTCCATCTATGGGATTTTGCAGGCAAGAGTACTGGAGTGGGGTGTCATTGCCTTCTCCGATCATATGATATTACTTATATGCAAAATCTAAAAAAAAATGATACAAATAAATTTATTTCTAAAACAGAAACAGACTCACAGACTTACAGAATGCATTTATGCTTACCAAGAGTAAGGGTAGATTGAGGGATAGATTGGGAGTTTGGGCTAGACATATACACACTGCTATATGTAAAACAGTTAGCCAACAAGGACCTAATGTATAGCACAGGGAACTCTGCTCAATATTCTGAAATAAACTAAATGGGAAAAGAACTTGAAAAATAGATACATGTATATGAATAACTGAATTATTCTGCTGTACACCAGAAACTTATATAACATTGTCAATCAACTATAATACAATATTTTAAAAGTTTTTTAAAATTCACATGTATATTAATTTTGTTGTTTGGCTGCTAAGTCCAACTCTTTTTGCAACTCCTTGGGTTCTAGCCTGCCAGGCTCCTCTGTCCCTGAGATTTCCCAGGTAAGAATACTGGAATGAGTTGCCATTTCCTTCTCCAGGGGATCTTCACCACCCAGGGATCAAACCTGTGTCTCCTGTTTGTCAGGCAGATTCTTTACCACTGAGCTACCTGGGAAGCCTGCATATTAATTTAGTCAATATTTACTATCATGATCATAGTCATACAATAATTAATCTATGCAATGAAAATAAAAAATTCTAAACTAAAGACACATATGAGGACTTAAGTTATTGAGAACCTCAGCTCTCTGTTTCATAAATATATTACAAAATATAATGTACCTGAAAGACTAAAACTACTAAAGAGCCAGTCACAGAAATACATAAATAGGAAAGAACTATCTTTGTTTAGCAAAAGAGTTCAGAAAAATAAACATCTCATACGCTTGACCAGAAAACACTAGATTTGAGGCAAAAGACAGCAATAACTCAAATGTTTTAAGTAATAAAGAAAGAGGGGTTTTGGGTTGCCCAAGTCAGTCCTTCAGAGAGGGGTAAAGGAACCAGGAAAAGGGAAAACCGAATGAGAATACCTAGTCCTACTTGGAATATGACAACTGAGAAATTTTTGAAGGTAGAAATGATTGAGGACTTTTAAAATCAGAAAATCTGTTTTTTCAATTTTAAGTTACCTGCATGGTAAAACAACCCTCCCTTGACTCTGCCTTTATTACTCTAAATGAGTGTTTCCCAAAGGGCATTTCTGTGACCAGCAGACCCAGCAATATGCAAAACCCTGTTAGAAATGACAGTTCTCAAGAACCACCCTGAACCTACTGAATCTGAAATTCTGGGCATAGGGTTCAGGAATCTGGATTTAGCAAGCTCACCAGAGGATTATAATGTGTGCTCAAGCTTGAGAACATCTGCCCTAAACTTAGCCAAAGTCTGCTATTAATATTTCCTCAGCCTTGTGTGGTACTTCAGGAAATGAAGAAACTGAGTCACAGTCCATCAGAGGTGTCATAAGCAAGAAGTGAGATGCAAAGTAAAGGAAAAAGAATTCACCCAGGATCAGGGAAAGAGCCGACAGCAATGAGGTGTTCAAGTCAATGATATGTGTCACTTTCCAAACATATTGTGAGGCACACTGAGTTTACCAGATTCTGTGTGACAGGGATTTGAGATAAGTTTATAAGTCTTAAATGATGGATTGACTAATGATATCACTCTAATATGAAAGCTTTTTTTGCTTTTGTCTCAATTGCAGAGATAGACACAACACTTACTTCAGGTTGAACCCAAGAACTTTGTTGTTGCTTAGTCACTAAATCATATCTGACTCTTGAGACCCTATAGAATATAGCCCATCAGGCTCCTCTCTCCATGGAATGCTCCAGGTAATAATACTGGAGAGGATTACCATCTCCTCCTGCAGGGGATCTTCCCTACGCAGAGACTGAGCCACCATCTTCTGCATTGGCAGGCTGGTTCTTTACCACTGAGCCACCAGGGAAGTCCTCACCCAAAAACTTACTTTATGTTTCCTGCATGCTTTACTCTATTGTCTATTGACTCTGCTGTTGGACAGACCGACACTTATTAGTCAGAATCCACACTGTCTTCGTATGGAGAATCAAATGACAGAAAATACAGTTCAACCTGAGCCCTGCTCCCCTTCTCAATCCATAACTGGAAAAGCTAAACTCGACCCCTCCTTCCTTTCTCTTACTGCCCCCTACACACCCACTCATTGTCAGCGTAGGCTCATGACCCTGGTATAGATAGTAAGAAATCCTTTTTGCAAGTGATAGTGTGTCTCTCAGATAAACTATCTCCTCACAATGCCAAAATGGCAACCATGAGCTCTAGGCATTATACTCACAGCTCTGAATTGCCACAAAAAACTTCATTCCCACAAATAGTTAAAATGAAACTCTAAACACAGCTACACTGTGGGGACCATTTCCAAATTAGAGGTAGAACTTAGAAGCCAGAGTTGTTCTTTACTGGGCCACTGTATTGCTTCTTCCCCTTTCTTACCTCTTGTTATTCAGTCGCTCAGTCGTGTCTGACTCTGCGACCTCATGGACTGAAGCACACCAGGCTCCTCTGTCCTCCACTATCTCCTGTTTGCTAAAATTCATGTCCACTGAGTCAGTGATGCTATCCAGCCATCTCATCCTCTGCCCTCCTCTTTTTGCTTTCTTACCTCGATCAACACTTACAAATAGATCTAAGCAAATACAAAGCTTTCCATCCCAATCATCCATGGAAGAACAACTCTGACTTACTGTGCTTCAGCCACACCTGAAGTTAGAACTCTCATAGAACATTCTAGTTTTTTGAATTAAAAAAATCCTTATTACTTAAGCCAGTTCAAGTTGTATCTTCCAGTATACTCTTATATAAAAGAAATCCAACCAATATATGTGTGAGAAAAGAACAGCAAAACCCTTGACAGGTTGATCAGTAAAACATCTAACATTGGGCTCTGAGAAATGTGGGAAGAATGCTTTATTCAAAATAGGCTGTGTGGATGAAAAGTTATAGGTTTTGAGCACAGATTTCTGTGTTTGTTCATTAGGGATTCTTGAACACACTGCCTACACTGGCATGCCCATTATTGGGCTAAGTGGGAAACATCAGTCTCCCAAAAATCAATACATTCTCTTAAGTTTCTGCAGGCCAGATCCTTAGCTGATGCGTTATACTTTGTTTCCAATAGCTTAGAATCACAGGTGTGGAAAAGGGAATCCTAGTGTTGGTAACCATTGCAAAGTTGTCTGTGTCTCCACCCATTTTTGCTGATTTTCACTGTTGCTGTGCACAATGATAACTGCTTTTACCAAATAACTGCAGCTTTCCACCTACAGGCTTTATCTGGCATCCTGAGCTCAATCACGAGAAAAGATTAAAGGGTTAGGGAATCAAGAAGCAATCCTCAAGCAATGATAGAAAGGAACAAGAGGATAAATGCCCCCAATTCTGCACTGTTGTAGTGACAGTTCTGAAGCACTTCTATTCCATCTCCCTGAGGTCCCCAACAGGCTTTAGCCTCAGTCATCAATAACACAGTAACTAATTCATCCCTTTTTGGCCTTAATTCCCTTTCATATCTCATGGTCTCAGTTCTTATTTTCCTACCACTGCTCCTAAAATCACCTCCCCAAAAATTTCTTACTCTCAAATCCTTGCCCCTGAGTCTGATTCTATTATTATGTGGGTAACCAAAGTAGATGAATATATGGAAACAGAAAAAGTAACAGGTGCCATCACAGGAGACACAACAAAGTTTATGGTCAGAGAAGCCTGAAGACAATTTAAGTGAAGCTGGAAAGTTCAGAAGCTAGTCCTCACACGAAAAGCTATGTCTTTTAAGTAAAAATACCTACTTAAGATACCTTCAGTGAACAGACACCCAAATATGCAACCACTCACACTTTATTTTCTTATTCATATTCTGTCTTATTCCATAGTTCTAGAATTTGGTCTCAGTTAAAGAAACTGACTTTAATTCATTTAAAGAACTGATGCTGAAACTGAAGCTTCAATACTTTGGCCACCTGATGTGAAGCACTGACTCACTGGAAAATGAGTCAATGATTCTGGGGAGATAAAAGGCAGGGGGAGAAGGGGATGACAGAGGATGAGATGGTTGGATGGCATCACCGACTCAATGGACATGAGTTTGAACAAACCCCAGGAGATGGTGAAGGACAGGGAAGCCTGGTGTGCTGCAGTCCAGGGGGTCGCAAAGAGTCGGGCACAACTGAGCCACTAAACAACAACAAACAAACTGACAAAGGCAGCTTGTATTTTTGCAAAACTGTCCAATAATATTATCTGTAGTAGAAGGATATACATTTTCCAGGAGATAATAGTCAAAGAGTTTCAATAAACTTAGGCCAACTTTGCTGTCAAGAATCTGGAAAAACCTCAGCCTGAAGTTTAATAACTTGTAAACCATAATGTCTTTCCAGTAATCAGTTTTGCTGGGTAACTTTCTGCTATAGGACTCACAAGAGCAATGCATGCTAAGTTCCCAATTTTTAGGAAGTTGGTAAGAAAATCCCAGATGAGTAAAAGAGCCCCAAAATATCTATGTTTGAAATAAGCAGAAATTTGAATACTTGTCCTCAGGAATAATAGGCTAAATCCTAGATGGGAAACATTCACCATAGAATAATAATAATACTAGCAATAGGAAAAAAAAAACACAACATACTGCCTAAAGGAAAAGATTATATTTATTGGTCAACAAGACATTAACTGAAAAATGCTCCTCTACCCTATCCCCTGCCGATAGTGTGTTCATATTTTACTTTAATTTCAAAAGAAGAATATATATCATATCTTCTGCCACCTACAAAAAACAAACAGTAATAAAACCTAATTTCAACAGCCAATGACTATTACACTTTCCACTTTGAAATTACATTACATTCTGTTTTTTTTTTTTTTTTTTTTACTCTCTGCTCTTTTAAGTTGACACGTTGATTTGAAATTCAATGAAAATCTCATTAAAAAATATGTTTGGAGGCAATCCAGAGAGGGAGGAGAGAATGACCTGTGGGTGGTCTTGACTATGCTGGATATGATGCTGATGTAGATTCATTCTTTCTAAACAAAGCTGCCCTGATCTGTAATTTATGTTCATCGTTATTCCTGGGGCTTGGATGACACATCTGTCCCGTAAAAACAGGAAACTCTTAAGCTCCCAGGGTCTTGTGTGATGTCCTTTAGTGATCTGCAATCAAGTCTCAGTACTTGACTTAGTGATTGCCATCCCCCCACCCCTACCCCCCACCCCAGGGTGATCCTCGTCAAGGCTCCAAACTGAAACCTTGCAATCTTATGGCGCCTGCATTGAAAACACAGTGTGTGTCTAATAGGTTGGTTGGATCAGTCTTGTTCCATAGCATGCAATGTGTGTACACATGATAAAAAAAAGATGAAAGAACTCCAATCTAAGTTGGAAATAAATATGCAGAGGGACATATTTCACCTAATTCTTACAGCTCTGTGGGAAAGTAAATGGTAACTGTTTTTTTCACTTTCATAAATGTTCAGGTAGCACTGCTGTTAACTCAATGCAACACACACACACACACACACACACACACACACACCCACCCCTGGAAGATTTTAATCCAAAACTAAATCCTTTAAGGGGGAAGGAGAAGAGATTGTATTAAAGTATAGATAAAAAAAATTAAGTTTGTTCAAAAGAAGGACAATCACAAACTATCATAAATTAGCTCTCTTTTGAAGGACAAGAGGCATAAGAAGTTGTAGGTGGTCTTATGCATTTCTTCATTATTGAATTTATATTCTTCAAGATTGGGCAATTTATACTCAGGGAGTGTTCTTGATCTTTTATTCAAAAGAAATTGAAATCTTTTTCCATTTTAGAAGTGGAGAAAATGAGTCATAAAATGTACTGTTCCCAGACCATTATCCATCCAGGAATAATTCAAACAAGTTATTTACCTAATTCTGGTGCACGGTATATTAAACATGAAGATTTTAGAATTTTAACAATTTTTTTTAAAGAAATTGATCTATTATTTTTAGAATAACTAAGTTGTCTGGCCAAGACAATATACACCCAGATTCATTCTGGAGATGCTGAAAACTATTTTTTTTTTTAATGTCAAACACATCTTAGTTTTCAACATACTTAGTTCAGTAAATCTCTGAATTCACAGGGAATTGGAACCTTTACAATTAAATCTACTACTCCTTACTGAAATGCTACCACATAATGCTGATTTCTACTTAACACACACACATTTTCAGAAAAACTAGTAGTAAGAGTCATGTGGCAAACAACACCCTCTTTTAAGTTACTTTAGGGTCCCTATAGTAGAGATCAGTGTGAAAATACTTCCACAAACTTTATCTTGTTTAACTTGCATGACATATGGTAATATATATTTATTTTCCAACAGGTTTATCAAAATGCTCAGAGATATTGATCAGCTATAGTCTCAGCTTCCCATCCTTCCTTGGCATGCTTTCCCTGCTGCCCCCCCTCCCAACCCCACGACAGCTTAAATATTTTCCATTTTCCCTGTTTTCAAGGTGTTCTTATGTAGTAACTTCATATGCTCTTGGAACAAATAGAAAGTAATCTATTGCTACCTATAAATTCATCAGTTTTTCTTACTTGCCATATGATGGACACATTTCATATCTTGTTTCTGCAGCATTTTTCTTTCTTTCTATTCTATAGCTCTTCTAATTTTATTCTTAACTCTCTAAGTGTTCATCTCCAGTCTCCTTAAACAACCATTTTTTTCTACACTTAATTTACTAATATTTCCCAAGTCCTGACTTTAGCTTTCTTCTTACTCTGTAAGCTGTAATATAAAACCTATGCTGTTGATATCTATTCTCCAGTTTTATAAATGAAGACAGTGATACATCAGTTCAGTTCAGTTCAGTTGCTCAGTCGTGTCCGACTCTTTGCGACCTCATGAATTGCAGCATGCCAGGCCTCCCTGTCCATCACCAACTCCTAGAGTTCACTCAGACTCACGTCCATCGAGTCAGTGATGCCATCCAGCCATCTCATCCTCTGTTGTCCCCTTCTCCTCCTTCCCCAATCCCTCCCAGCATCAAGTCTTTTCCAATGGGTCAACTCTTCACGAAGGTGGCCAAAGTATTGGAGTTTCAGCTTTAGCATCATTCTTTCCAATGAACACCCAGGACTGATCTCCTTTAGAACGGACTGCTTGGATCTCCTTGCAGTCCAAGGGACTCTCAAGAGTCTTCTCCAACACCACGGTTCAAAAGCATCAATTCTTCGGCGCTCAGCCTTCTTCACAGTCCAACTCTCAC
>NW_011495049.1:1924553-1934764 GCF_000754665.1 Bison bison bison
CTCTGGTTCCTCTGCCTTTTCTAAAACCAGTTTGAACATCAGGAAGTTCACGGTTCACATATTGCTGAAGCCTGGCTTGGAGAATTTTGAGCATTACTTTACTAGCGTGTGAGATGAGTGCAATTGTGTGGTAGTTTGAGCATTTTTTGGCATTGCCTTTCTTACATAGGAACTAATAAATTTCTGAAGATCATATATTCAGTAAGAATCACAGCTTTTATTTTAACAATATTTACTTTCCTTCTGTCGCACCACTTATGTCCCTAGGATTGGCTGGGCAGCAAAACCCACAATATCTCTGACTTTGACAGTGCTGTTTTTGTTTTGGTTGTGTCTCAACCTTTAGTGAAGAATTCTACATGGCTGCTTACTGGGACAACAATGGACATAGGCTTTACCATCTAGAAGGCTGTAGGTTTTGGTGACAGGAAAAGGAAAACTAACAAGTTGAGCATCAATAATTAAAAACTGAAATGGAGATATGAAACACAACTCACTTTTGCTTACATATCTTTGGCTGAAGCAACTCATATGGTCATTATCCCAGAGAATGAAAGTTTAGGAGAGCCAGGTAATTATGAGTGGAAGGTCAGGTTTCATTCCAATCCCAAAGAAAGGCAATGCTAAAGAATGTTCAAATTACCACACAATTGCACTCATCTCACACGCTAGCAAGGTAATGCTTAAAATTCTCCAAGCCAGGCTTTAACAGCACATGAACCATGAAATTCCAGATGTTCAAGCTGGATTTAGAAAAGGTAGAGGAAACAGAGATCAAATTGCCAACATTTGCTGGATCATCGAAAAAGCAAGAGAGTTCCAGAGAAACTTCTGCTTTATTGACTATGCCAAAGTCTTTGACTGTGTGGATCACAACAAACTGTGGAAAATTCTGAAAGAGATGGGAATACCAGACCACCTGACCTGCCTCTTGAGAAACCTGTATGCAGGTCAGGAAGCAACAGTTAGAACTGGACATGGAACAACAGACTGGTTCCAAATAGGGAAAGGAATACATCAAGGCTGTATATTGTCACCCTGCTTATTTAACTTCTATGCAGAGACAATCATGAGAAATCCTGGGCTGGAGGAAGCACTAGCTGGAATCAAGATTGCCAAGAGAAATATCAATAACCTCAGATATGCATATGACACCACCCTTATGGCAGAAAGGGAAGAATTAAGAGCCTCTTGATGAAAGAGAAAGAGGAGAGTGAAAAAGTTGGCTTAAAACTCAACATTCTGAAAACTGAGGCCATGGCATCCAGTCCCATCACTTCATGGCAAATAGATGGGGAAACAGTTGAAACAGTGACAGGCTTTATTTTCTTGGGCTCCAAAATGACTGCAGATGGTGACTGCAGCCATGAAAAAAAGATGCTTGCTCCTTGGAAGAAAAGCTGTGAGCAACCTAGACAGCATATTAAAAAGCAGAAACATTACTTTACCAACAAAGGTCCGTCTAGTCAAAGCTATGGATATGAGTTTGGACCATAAAGAAAGCTGAGCACTGAAGAATTGATGCTTTTGAACTGTGGTGTTGGAGAAGACTCTTAAGAGTCCCTTGGACTGCAAGGAGATCCTACCAGTCCATCCTAAAGGAAATCAGTCCTGAATATTCATTGGAAGGACTGATGATGAAGCTGAAACTCCAATATTTTGGCCACCTGATGTGAAGAGCTGACTCATTTGAAAATACGCTGATGCTAGGAAAGATTCAAGGTGGGAGGAGAAGGGGACAACAGAGGATGAGATGTTGGATGGCAACACCGATGTGATGGACGTGAGTTTGAGTAGGCTCCTGGGGTTGGTGATGGACAGGGAAGCCTGGTGTGCTGCAGTCCATGGGGTCGCAAACAGACACAACTGAGTGACTGAACTGAACTGAATGCCTATCACAATGTCCTTATAAGGTAGAAATTTGTTGTTGTTCAGTCACTAAGTCGTGTCCAACTTAGAATACTCATATGTTTTATAACTGCAGTGGAATACTTTAGTTTTTGGCTACTTATTTCAATTATTCCTTCTCAATAGTACCACAGTTATTAGTGAGGTAAGATTTCCTCTATTTTACAGGATGGATGCAAAAATGAACAGACCCGCCCTGTTACCTTAGGCAGCATGTAGCCCAGATATACAATTCAGGTCCAGATATACATTCAGATGTACATTCTGGACTCAAACCTACACACACTGCTTTGTGAAGTTGTAGGATGTTTGTGTCTTTATATAAAATTTATAGAAGATTCAGAACTAAGCTAATAATAGTGTTGGCATTAATGTATATAACTTTTTAAAGTAATGCAGTAAAAGGTGTCAAGAAGCCATAAGAAAGCCAGTGATAGCCTCCTTCTAACACAGTATGAACACCTTTGCTATGGGATGCTTCAACTAAGATTACTTAGCACCTAGGTTAGAATCGCCTTGCTGATAATAAGATAAGCACTTCACTAATGTGATTCTGAATGAGCAATTTTCATATTAATGGATTTTCCACTGTATTAATGAAAACACAATTTGCCACTATAATGGGGACATCACTTAAATTAGAACAAAATTGCTAACATGAACAGGGATGTTAATACAGCAAAGCTTTTGTATGTGCTAATGGTTCTTCTATTATATTAACAATGTCCTTATATCCCCAAATTTCTATTACATTAAAAAATCTGTCATTTATTGACTGCTTGATAATGTCACTTACTGTATGTGCAAGCCATTGCTATCCCATTACCTCTGCATACATCTGTCAGTAACTGAGCAGAAGTCACCAACAAAGGGAAATTCTACACACTGGAACTAACAAGGAATATCTATCAGCTAAGCATCCTTAACCTGGAACTAGGTTAAGAAAGAGAACAAAGCATGGAAAGAAAATTTAAACATGAATCATATATATTATATATGTGTGTGCATATTCCCTGGTGACTGAGATGGTAAAGAATCTGCCTGCAATGTGAGAGATGTGGGTTCAAGCCCTGAGTTGGGAAGATCCCCTAGAGAAGGGAATGGCTCCCCATTCCAGTATTATTGCCTGGAGAATTTCATGGACAGAGGAGCCTAGCGAGCTACAGTCCATGGGGTCACAAAGAGTCAGGCATGACTGAGCGACTAAGCGCCGTGCAACACAGCATATATATGTGTGTATACACACACACACACACACATATAAAATGACATTTCATATATATAAAATGAAAAACATTATATATATATAATATATATAAAATATATATATTTATGAAATTAAAAGACTCCTGTTCCTTGGAAGAAAAGCTATGAGGAACCTAGACAACATATTACTAAAGCAGAGACATTACTTTTCTGACAGAGGTCCGTATAGTCAAAGCTATGGTTTTTCCAGTAGTCATGTATGGATGTAAGAGTTGGACCATAAAAAAGGCTAAGTGCTGAAGAACTGATGTTTTCAAACTGTGGTGCTGGAGAAGGCTCTTGAGAGTCCCTTGAACAGCAAGAAGATCAAACCTTCAATCCTAAAAGAAATCAACCCTGAATATATTCATTGGAAGGACTGATGTTGAACCTGAACTGCCAATTCTTTGGCTATGTGATGCAAAGAACTGACTCATTGGAAAAGACCCTGATGCTGGGGAAAGATTGAGAGCAAGAGAAGGGGGGCAACAGAGGATGAGATGGTTGGATGGTATTATCAACTCAATAGAGATGAGTTTGAGCAAACTCTGGGAGATGAAGGACAGGGAAGCCTGGCATGCTCAGTCCATGTGATCACAAATAGTTGGACACAACTGAGCAACCGAACAACTATCTATCTATCTATCTATATATGTACATGTATATACATTTATATATACATAGGTAAAATGACTTTTGTTTTTCTATTTTAGTTTGCTAAGGGTGCTTTAACAAAGTGCTGCAGACTGGATGGCTAAACTGCAGAAATTTATTTTCTCACAGGCCTGGAAGCTGGGAGTTTGAGATCAAAGTGTCAGCAGAGTTGGTTCTTTCTGAGAGCCATGAAAGAAGGTTCTGTTCCTTAGAACCCTCTTCTTGGCTGCTGTGTCTTCACTTAGTATTCCCTGTATGCATCTACGTGTCCAAATTGCCTTCTTTTAATTACATTAGACGTCATGGACTAAGGCCTACCCTAATGACCTTATTTTAGTTTAACTCTGTCAATACCCCATGTCCAAATATGCTTATAGTCTGAGGTATTAGGATTTACAATTTCAACATAGGAATTTTGTGAAGAGAGGTTCAATCCAGCATATAACATCCTTAAGTTTAAATTTTCCAAGCATATAATAAAAATGTATACTGTACATAAACATCCACTAAACTGAGATTGAACATAAAATCAGGTAACTGTGGTGAAGTACTTAGCTCACTACTTATATAGCAAAAGATAACTAAAGGTCAGTAGTAGTAATAACAGCTATACTGTGTGCACAGAAAGTGAAAGTGAAGTCACTCAGCCGTGTCTGACTGTCTGCCACACCGTGGACTGTAGCCCACCAGTCTCCTCCGTCCGTAGGATTTTCCAGGCAATAGTACTGGAGTGGGTTGCCATTTCCTTCTCCAAGGGATCTTCCTGACCTAGGGATCGAACCCAGGTCTCCTGCATTGTAGGCAGACGCTTTTACTGTCTGAGCCACCAGGGAGGAGGTGCACAGAAAAGGAAACCCCAAAAGAGGAAACATTTAAATGATAGCTGGTATCATCTCATTTAGTTTTATGGATATTCCTGCTCCCTGAAATGTAACTTTTTACTGGGTTAAATAAAAGAGCAACAATGACAACAGCAAAAACAAAATCCACCCAAACAACACAACACCTAATAACGTTCATTAGGAATAATAATAGATGGCCTTACCCCCACTAGCTGAGATGAGTCATGAATTTCTAAGAAAATGTAACATCTCGTAGTATGGTGCAGACCTAGCCTGAACTTCCGTGAGTCACTTTCCCATGGTGGGAAGTAAGTCATGTGCACTTGGCTACAGTCTACATTTATTCTTTCAATTAGACAAATATTTAGTTGGCACTTACTGTGTGCCTGATGCTGCTTTCAGTAATGGGCAAAAGGAGTCAATAAAAGCCTATGCATTAAGATATTCTACATATTTTTAAATGTATGCTGGTATTTCTTCATATTGGTAGAATTAAAAAGAAACATCATGTAATTTTAAATTTGTTGCCAGTCTTGGTTTCAAAAGTAATTCATTAAAATTAATTGCTATTTAGCTAAAGAGACTACATGTCTTAAATATTCTCACTTCAGGTAGTCTATTCCATTCTATTCTAATAAACATTGAATTATCTAAGAAATCTCAATATGCTGGTGTTTAGTATTTGAAATCTTGTCAGTGGAGGCAAAATAACTTAATTTTTGCCTCAGAATAAATGGTTGAATAGTTATCTATTCTGAACACCTTTTTACCTAAAGCTGTGAAAGATGAAATCAATAATTAAGTCTTTAAAACAATTTGTTTCAAGCTCCTTTCAACATTTTATCTGTCCTGATGAAAGTAAAAATGAAATAGTTTTTAGCATTATTTCTTTCATTTCTAATTCTTTTCTATTTTATACAATCTGGGGATATTACTAAATAATTAAAAATGGCACAAAAACACCACCAGGATGAAGAAATGAGAATTTTAGATGATGTACAAACAAAAAAAATCAGATAATATTAATTTTAAGCATATTTTTAAGTTGATTTTAAGTTATATTTTTATGCAAATAAATAGCAATATATATCTTTTTAGTAATGCACTTTTTTTTTTTTTACAAACTTTTTATCATTAACACCCATGGAGAATTATTATAGTGCTTTCTTAATTCACAGAAAAGATCTTGGTTATTGACTTGAACCAACCTATATAAAACACTTGTAATTTGAGAAAACTGGATGTAAGCTATTTAATTGTGAAATGATATAAAATAACATAATCCTCAAAGCATGTACTTGAATATAGTTCATATGTATTTGCATAGTAATGAATCCACAAAATAAAGTATAACGAACTAGGTGGAACCTAAAAATGAAAATAAGATATTGCCAACAAGAAAACATGTGGCTGCATCACATTAAATTTAAATGAAAACTCTTCCTCTGAAATTCATTCTAAATGCATTTTTGTACTTGAAGAAACAAGTATTTGGAGAAAATATTTTCTAATCTTAGCATGTGACAAATAGTATTATATTGTACATTGTATTCCTGACTGGAATAAGAATCAATAAATGTCTTAACTAATAATATTTTTCACTAATAAAGTCCTTCCTTTCATAAAGCATTTTCTTATGTAAAATGAACAGAAATACATCTACAGAACATTCATTATACCCTAGTATTTGCCTTGGCTTTTTAAATGCATTACTTCATTTCATTTTCATAACTCTGTAAAAATAAAAACAATCCTCAATTTCTAGATAAGAAAAACCAGGCCCACAGAGAGATTAAATTGCTTTCTCAAAGTCATACAACTCTTAAGTATAGAGTATGGGTTTAATCTTGGCAGTCTAACTCCAGAGCTGAAGCCCGAAACCATTAAACCATGTTGTCTGTATACTCAGATTCTGTTGATCCTAGGGAAAAGCCTGTATCATTATTGTGAGTTGATACTACAGTAGACTCTTCCAGAGAATTTTTGACGCTTCTCCATGTCACACAGTGAATAGTAGAGCCTTACTTTGGTACCAAATGTTAATGGTCCAGATTCTTGACAAAGTAGACTATCTAGTCAACATGATTCTTCTTCCCTTATGCTCAGGGCTCAATGTACAGATACTTCCCTCAAATGTTTCATATTCTCCAGGTCCTAAGCTCTGAGATCTGTATTACAGAGTGATATACACAGAGCACCATTTCAATGCTCCAGATTTCCTTCCAGACAACTCAAATTTTATGTGGACATACAAATTAAGGAATGCTTTGCACTATAACAGCAAACAGCAAATGGGACATTTTAAGATCCTTTTCTTTGAATTTATAGAAGTATTTGTTCCCTACTCCCAGGCCTTTCAGAAGTACATGAAAACAAAGCTTTAACAGAGCCTGAGTAGTAAAAGTGATGTATCACAATAGGGGGCAAGATCAAGTTGGAACAGGAGGATGTAGGACTCACCTCCCTCCAGGAACACATTAAAAATACATCTATATTGTTCACTGGAACAATCCCCAGGGAAAAATAACTGGAGACTGACAGAAAGACTCCTCTTCTACCAAGGCTGTAAGGAATATCCACATGGAATTGGTATCAAGGCGAAGATACCCATCAGGTCAAGCCTCTTGAATGGGACTCAGAAGAGGAGGGAGATTACATGGGCAGAGATCCTCCCTGGGGAATGAGTGATTTGAGCCAAATATTGGGCTCTCCAGCACTGGAATCCAACACCAGGAAGATGAATCCCCTTGGCTAGTTGGAGAGCTGGTGAGATTAACAGGAGGGCTAGGGGAAGCCTAGACTTTGCCTGTGAGGAGCACATGCATGCTTGCTTTCTCCTGGAACAAGGTGGAGAGTGTGAATTGAAATTGCACAAGACACTGGCCAGTTTCTGGCAACTGCCCAGGCACCTCAGCATTCCAGCCATGCTTGCTTCATCACACAGCTGCCCACTAGGGTAAGGGCTGCAGCAGCCAAGGGGAGAGCTCCATTGTGAGGACAAGGCAACTCAGGCTTGAAGTGGCATCTGAGTTGGCATTGGGGGAAGGACAGCCATTACTGATAGCAACCAGAGCCACCAGAACTCATACTCAAATGCATGCCAAGCCTCTGTACCAGCCCCTCTTGTTCAAGCACTGATCCCTTCTAGGGCAAGGGTCCCAGTGCTGGGAGTAGGGAGAGCAAGCACTTCAAGGGAACAGAGCCAGCTTGGACCCACTCTCTGGGCCTCAGCCCCAGCAACTTAGTACTTGCCGCTACCCCCAATAGAGTGGCGCTGCCTCTTGAGCAGGGAAAGCTCTGACCCATACCTGGCTCTGGCCCTAGCCAGTCCATCTCCAATCCTACCTCCTCCAAGGTGATAGCAACCTAGGGAAAGACATGACTCACACTTATATAAGGATGCTCCCACACAAGTATACCCTTTTAAGACTGCAGTAGGTAACTGTTTCACCTCATTTGACAGAGACAGTTAATCAAAATGAGAGGACAGAGAAATTTGTTCCAATTGAAAGAAGAGAAAAATTGCAGAAAAAACAACTAATGAAATGGAAACAAATAATTCTGATAAATAGTTCAAAGGATTATAAATAAGAATGCTAACTGAATTAGGGGAAAGAAAAAATTAACAGTGAAAATATTAAAAATGAACTGAAAATACCATAACTGAAATGAAAGGCACACTAGAAGGAATTAACATAGACTAGGCCATACAAAGGAGAAGGCAATGGCACCCCACTCCAGAACTCTTGCCTGGAAAATCCCATGGACAGAGGAGCCTGGTGGGCTATAGTCCATGGGCTCGCTAAGAGTCGGACACGACTGAGTGACTTCACTTTCACTTTTCACTTTCCTGCATTGGAGAAGGAAATGGCAACCCACTCCAGTGTTCTTGCCTGGAGAATCCCAGGGATGGGGGATCCTGGTGAGCTGCCGTCTATGGGATCGCACAGAGTCAGACATGACTGAAGCGACTTAGTAGCAGCATCAGCAGTTGTTTAAATCAAGTAGCTATAGTTATACATCAGCATATATAAATCTCCTGGTAACCACAAATCAAAATGCTATAGTAGTGATGTAAAAACTAGACAGAACGGAACATAAGCATTCCACTAAAGAAGATCAATCAGAAGAAACTGGGGGAAAAAAAAGAATAGGTAAGAACTACAAAAACAACCAGAAAACAAGCAACAAAATGGCAATAAGTACATACCTATCAGTAATTATTTTAAATGTTAAAGGACTAAGTGCTCCATTCAAAAACATAGGGCAACTGATTGGATCTTTTAAAAAGACCTATTTAAATGTGCCAACAAGAGACTCATTTTAGAGCTAAAGACAGACTGAAAATGAAAGGATAGGAAAAGATACTTCATACAAATAGAAACTGTAAGAAAGCAGGGGTAGCAATACACAAACCAGAAAAAAAAAAATAAAGTTTAAAACAAAATCTATATCAAAAGACAAAGACAGGCATTGAATAATGATATAGGAATCAGTACAAGAAGAGAATATTACACTTATATAATAAACACGTCCAGTGCAGGGGGACCTAATATTTAAAGCAAAGATTAACAAACATAAAAGAAACTGACAATAATGCAATAATAGTATGGGTTTTAACATCCAATATACATCAGTGGATAGATCATCCTGAAAGAAAATCAGTCTGGCAACACTAGTCTTCTATGACAGATTAGATCAGTTGGACTTAGAGATCCCAAAACACCAGAATACATACTCTTTTCAAATGTACATGGAAACTTCTCCAGAGTAGATCACATGCTGGACCACAGGACAACTCTAACCAATTTTAAGGGGATAGAAATGATAAAGTATTTTTTAACTACAACAGTATGAAATGAGAAACCAATTACAAGAAGAAAACTGGGAAAACACATGGAAAGTTGTGTTTCCATTTTCATTTATCTCAAGGTATTTTCTGATTTCCTCTTTGTTTTCTTCATTGATCTATTTTTTAAGTGAACATGCTGGCCAATCTATAGCCAGGTTCATCAAGAAATAAAAGAGGATCCAAATAAGCAAAGTAGGAAATGAAAGACATAATAACTAATACCACAGAGATATTAAAAAAAATTATAAGAGAATACTACAACCAGTTATACACCAAAGTGAACAATCTATAAGAAAAGGCTAATTTTTAGAAACATAAATCTTTCCAAGACTGAATCATAAAGAAATAGAAATCAGAAGAGATCTATCAATAGGAATGAAATTGAATCTAGAAAAAAAAAAAAAAAAAAGTCCAGCAAACAAAAGTCTAGAACTAGACAGGAGAATTCTATCAAACGTCAGATCAGATCAGATCAGTCGCCCAGTTGTGTCTGACTCTTTGCGGCCCCATGAATCGCAGCACGCCAGGCCTCCCTGTCCATCACCAACTCCTGGAGTTCACTCAGACTCATGTCCATCGAGTCAGTGATGCCATCCAGCCATCTCATCCTCTTTTGTCCCCTTCTCCTCCTGCCCCCAATCCCTCCCAGCATCAGTCTTTTCCAATGAGTCAACTCTTCCCATGAGGTGGCCAAAGTACTGGAGCTTCAT
>NW_011495049.1:1934864-1940064 GCF_000754665.1 Bison bison bison
ACTGGTTGGATCTCCTTGCAGTCCAAGGGACTCTCAAGAGTCTTCTCCAACACCACAGTTCAAAAGCATCAATTCTTCGGCGCTCAGCCTTCTTCACAGTCCAACTCTCACATCCATACACGACCACAGGAAAAACCATAGCCTTGACTAGACGAACCTTTGTTGGCAAAGTAATGTCTCTGCTTTTGAATATGCTATCTAGGTTGGTCATAACTTTCCTTCCAAGGAGTAAGCGTCTTTTAATTTCATGGCTGCAGTCACCATCTGTAGTGATTTTGGAGCCCAGAAAAATAAAGTCTGACACTGTTTCCACTGTTTCCCCATCTATTTCCCATGAAGTGGTGGGACCGGATGCCATGATCTTCGTTTTCTGAATGTTGAGCTTTAAGCCAACTTTTTCACTCTCCACTTTCACTTTCATCAAGAGCCTTTTTAGTTCCTCTTCACTTTCTGCCATAAGGGTAGTGTCATCTGCATATAATGCTGAGCTAAAAATTTCTACCCTTCTGTATTCCAAAATATAGAAGAGGAACAAAGACTCCCAAACTCACTGTACAAAACCAGGTAAGATACAATAGCAAAACCAGATAAGACATGACAAAAAAAGAAAACTACAGGTCAATATCTCTGATTAATATACATGCAAAAATTCTCAGCAAAATACTAGTACACACTGCTATATTTAAAATAGATAACTAACCAAGGACCTACTGCATATCACAGGGAACTCTGCTCAATATTCTCTAATGACCTGAATGGGAAAAGAATTTGAAAAAGAATAGATTTATGTGTGTATGTCTATATATATATAGACATATGTGTGTGTATATGTATATATATACATACAACTGAACTTTACACCTGAAATACATTAGTAATCAACAGTACTCCAAAGTAAATTAAAAATTAAAATGTAAAAACTAAAATCTCTAACAAGCTGAATTTAATAATATATAAAAAAGTATCACACATGATGATCAAGTGGTATTTATTCCACAGATACAAGAATGGTTCAACACAAAAATCAATGTTATATACCACAATAACAAAAAGAACCAAAATCACATGATCATCTTAAAAGATTCAGAAAAAGCATTTGATAAAATTCAACCTCCATTCACAATAAAAACTTTCAAAGTGAGTATGGAGGGAACACATCAACCTAATAAAGGCCACAAACTACAACTAATGTACTCTGTGGTGAAGAGAAGAAAGCTTTTCCTTTTAAATCAACAATAAGACAAGGATGCCCGCTATCACCACTTCTATTTAACACAGTATTAGAAGTCCTAGCCATAGCAGTCATATAAAAGAAGAGTTAACTAAAGGTATCCAGATTGCAAAGGAAGAAGTAAAACTTTCACTATTTACATGGTACAAAATATAGAAATCCTTGAAGTCTCCATCAAAAAACTATTAAAACTAGCAAATATATTCAGTAAAGTGACAGTATATAAGATTAATAAACAGAAACCTATTGCTTTCTATAGATTAATAATATACTACCAGAAAGAAAGAGAAAGCAATCTTATTTAAAATCATATCAAAAAGAATAAAATACTTAGAAACAAACCAATGAGATGAAAGACATCTGTATTCTGAAAACTATAAAATATTGATAAAAGAAATTTAAGATGATACAAAGAAATAGATGTTTTATGTTCCTGGATTGAAAGTATATTATTTAAAATGTCCGTATATTAAAAGCAATCTACCCTATCAAAGTACTCATGATATTTTTCACAGAATTAGAACAAACTTGAAAATGTATTTTAAACCACAGAAGACTGAATTGCCAATGAAATCTTTAGAAAAAAGAGCAAAGCTGTAGGTATGATGGTCCCTAACTTCAGACTATACTACAAGGCTACTCTAATTAAAACAGCATGTTACTGGCACAAATAAAAGGCAAGGCATGTAGATCAATGGACAGACTAGAAAGCCCAGAAATAAAAACAGAAAACCCAGACATTCACAGTCAATTGATCTATGACAAAGGAGGAAATAATGTACAATGAAGAAAGACAGTCTCTTCCTTAAGTGGTGGCAGGGAAAACTAGATAGCTACATGTAAAAGAATGAAATTAGATCATTTCCTCACATTACATTAAAAAAAAAAAAAACACACACTCAAAAAGGATTAAAATGTAAGACCTGAAAGCATAAAGCTCCTAGGAGAGATATAGGCAGAGCAGTTTATAACATAAATCATAGCAATGTTTTTATATGCATAGTGGAATATTACTCAGCCATAAAAAAGAATGAAGTTCTGCCACTTTGCAACAACATGGATGGACCTAGAGGGCACTATGCTTAGTAAAATAAGTCAGAGAAAGACAAACACTGTTATCACTTTTTGTTGAATCCAAAAACCAGAACAATGAATGAATATTGCAAAATAGAAGCAGACTCACAGAGAACAAAACTAGTGGTTACCAGTGAGGGAACCAAAGGGAAAAAGGCAAGATAGGGGTATAGGGGTATGAGATGAAGAGATACAAACTACAATGCATAAAATAAATAAGCAAAAAGGACATATTGTACAGCACAGGGAAATACATCATTATTTTGTAATAATTTTAAATGGAATATAAAAATATTGAATCACTATTATACACCCTAAAACTAATAACAGATTATAAATTTAAGTAAACTACACTTCAGCATTTTTTTCTCTAAAGGTGACTTCTGACTATTATCACAATCTCTAAGTCAAATATCACCCATCTATCCATTCATTCAAGAGATATGTATTACTATGTAAAGGCATTTTCTAGGCTCTACATGTATAGCAGTGAAAAAGTAGTCAGAAATACCTATTTATATAGAACTTACTTTTTTAAAATTATTTTTTATTGAAGGATAATTGCTTTACAGAGTTTTGCTGTTTTCTGTCAAACCTCAACATGCATCAGCAATAGGCATACATATATCCCCTCCCTTTTGAACCTCTCTCCCATCTCCATCCCCATCCCACCCCTCTAGGTTGATACACGCCCCTGTTTGAGTTTCCTGAGCCAGACAGCTTTAACAAGGGTAGAGAGTTGATAAACACAATATACAAGTACAAAATGTAGAGTGTCAGATGTTAGTAAGTAGTAAGAAGAGAAATAAAGCAAGGCAATGGGATAGAAATGTCAGGGACATTGCACTGTAAGGTCATTTCATTATTGACAAGGATTTCTTCCTGTGGCCAGCGATTTTTATTTTGGCCAGCCAAAAATTAATTCAATTATTTCACTAACACTTCGTGGTATTACATTCAGTAGTTGCACCCGACACACCTGTAAAGTCTGCTGTAGCACTGCGAGTTTCATTTTCACTTTCCATATCAGAATCATTCACACCATATGGATCAGAACTATAGTCCGAAGAATTATCATCACCTGAGACACTAGTAATATATGTTGCTCAAACAATCAAAGAAAAAAATCTGTAAGATTCACTGAAAAATTCTTCACTCAGAATTTCATGAGGTGTCATTTTTAAAATGTTACTGTAGTAAACTTTCGTTTATTATGTACACAAGGTTGGGATGAAAACCTAACACATAAGCAAAATATGACTGATAATGATAATCATAAGGTGTATGATGAAACTTTTATCAATTTTAAGGTCAAATAACTTCCCACAGTGATTGTTCATTGTGTGTGTGGGTGTGTGTGTATTATACACTCAGTTGTGTCTGACTCTTTGTGATCTCATGGATTGTAGCCCACCAAGTTTCTCTGTCCATGGAATTCTCCAGGCAAGAATACTGGAGTGGGTTGCCATTTCCCCTCCAGGGATCTTTCCCACCCTGAGATTGAACCTAGGTCTCTGGCATTGCAAGTGGATTCTTTACTGCTGAGCCACCAGGGAAACCCTGATGTTAATTGTATCACTCTCTAAAAACATGTATCTCCTGTCAGTAATGTGTTAAATAATATGATGAATTCATTTCCTACTGCTGTATAAAATTTACTACAAATCTATTGGCTTAAAGCAACCCCTATTTATTATCTCAGAGTTTCTGTGGGTAAGGAGTCCAGGCATGGCTTTGCAGGGTTTTCTGCTCAGGATATCACAAAACTGAAGCTAAGTTGTTAGCTGGGCCTCAGTTTCATCTGACAGCTTAACTAAGTAACAGTGTAAAGTTTATTTGCCTGAAGCTGTAGAATTCATTGTAACCTGTTTCTTCAAAGTTAGTGATGGAAACAGATGGAGTCTCTGCTGCCTAGTGTCTGACTGTGGACAAGGCCTGCTGCTGCTGCTGCTAAGTCGCTTCAGTCGTGTCCGACTCTGTGTGACCCCATAGACAGCAGTCCACCAGGCACCTAGGTCTTTTTAAAATGTCATCTATTTAGTTACGTTCAGGCATGATTATCTCCATTTTGGCTGCATTGACATCAACTGATTAGGGATTTAATTACATTAGCAGACTCCCTTTATCTTTGCTATATAACATGACATGATAACAAGAAGAATATCCCATCATTTTTGCCATAGTCTATGGGTTAGAAGAGAACGGGAAAGACTAGAGATCTCAAGAAAATTAGAGATCCCAAGGGAACATTTCACGCAAAGATGAGCTCGATAAAGGACAGAAGTGGTATGGACCTAACAGAAGCAGAAGATATTAAGAAGAGGTGGCAGGAATACACAGAAGAACTGTATTAAAAAGATCTTCACAACCCAGATAATCACGATGGTGTGATCACTCAGCTAGAACCAGACATCCTGGAATGTTAAGTCAAGTGGGCCTTAGAAACCATCACTACAAACAAAGCTAGTGGAGGTGATGGAATTCCAGTTGAGCTATTTCAAATCCTGAAAGATGATGCTTTGAAAGTGCTGCATTCAATATGCCAGCAAATTTGGAAAACTCAGCAGTGACCACAGGACTGGAAAAGGTCAGTTTTCATTCCAATCCCCTAAGGCAATGCCAAAGAATGCTCAAACTACCGCACAACTGCACTCATCTCACACGCTAGTAAAGTAATGCTCAAAATTCTCCAAGCCAGGCTTCAGCAGTACGTGAACTGTGAACTTCCAGATGTTCAAGCTGGTTTTAGAAAAGGCAGAGGAACCAGAGATCAAATTGCCAGCATCCGCTGGATCATCGAAAAAGCAAGAGAGTTCCAGAGAAACATCTATTTCTGCTTTTATCGAATATGCCAAAGCCTTTGACTGTGTGGATGACAATAAACTGGAAAATTCT
>NW_011495049.1:1940164-1958083 GCF_000754665.1 Bison bison bison
ACTTCATGGGAAATAGATGGGGAAACAGTGGAAACAGTGTTAGACTTTATTTTGGGGGGCTCCAAAATCACTGCAGATGGTGACTGCAGCCATGAAATTAAAAGATGCTTACTCCTTTTAAGGAAAATTATGACCAATCTAGATAGCATATGAAAAAGCAGAGACATTACTTTGCCAACAAAGGTCCGTCTGGTCAAGGCTATGGTTTTTCCAGTGGTCATGTATGGATGTGAGAGTTGGACTGTGAAGAAAGCTTAGCGCCAAAGAATTGATGCTTTTGAACTGTGGTGTTGGAGAAGACTCTTGAGAGTCCCTTGGACTGCAAGGAGATCCAACCAGTCCATTCTAAAGGAGATCAGTCCTGGGTGTTCATTGGAAGGACTGATGCTAAAGCTGAAACTCCAATACTTTGGCCACCTCATGCAAAGAATTGACTCACTGGAAAAGGCCCTGATGCTGGGAGGGCTTGGGGGCAGGAGGAGAAGGGGACGACAGAGGATGAGATGGCTGGATGGCATCACCAACTCAATGGACATGAATTTGAGTGAACTCCAGGAGTTGGTGATGGACAGGGAGGCCTGGCATGCTGCGCTTCATGGGGTTGCAAAGAGTCAGACATGACTGAGCAACTGAACTGAACTGAACTGATGGGTTAGAAGCAGATCACAGGTCCACCCACAGTCAAGGGAAGGGGTTATACAGGGGTATGATCACCTCAATCTGCCACCACTGGTGGTCAGTGAAGGTCTCTTAGAAGACAATGTTTGAGCTAACCCTTAGAAAAGATGAGGCACAGAGGCATGTGGATATCTGAGGGAGGGAGATTTTAGACATTAGGAACAGTATACAGTTCTTGAGGCTGAAGCTTCCCTATGCACTTTAAACAGCAAGAGGGCAAGGTGGCCAGCTCAGAATGAGTGAAAGGATATATAGAGAGGGGATTGATTCAAAGCGATAATACAAAGAAGATAATGCAAGGCTCCTCTTTTTTTTTAAGGATTTGGGGTTCTACTCAATGGGCAAAAGGACTCCATTAAAGCCTCTTATTTCAGGGGTGACAAGATCCCATCATGCAGACCAGTGTTCACAGAAGCATTATTTACCATCTCCAGGATATGGAAGCAACCTAAGTGTCCACCAACAAATTATTGGATAAAGAAGATGTAGCATATATACAAATATGCACACATATAGAGTGGAATACTCCTCAGCCATAAACAGTGAAAATTTTGCCATTTGCAGCAATATGGATAGACCTGGAGGGTATTATTCTAAGTGAAATAAGTCAGACAGAGAAAGACAAATGCTGTATGACATCACTTATATGTGGAATCTAAAAAATAAAACAAAACTAGTGAGTATAATGAAAAAATAAGACAGACTCAGATACAGCAAACAAACTAGTGGTTACCAGTCAGGAGACAGAACAGGGGAGGGGATTAGGAGGTACAAGCTATTATGTATAGAATAAGATACATGGTTATACAACACAGGGAATATAATCAATATTTTTTAATAACTATAAATGGAGTATGGAGAAGGCAATGGCACCCCACTCCAGTACTCCTGCCTGGAAAATCCCATGGACGGAGGAGCCTGGTAGGCTGCAATCCATGGGGTAGCTGAGGGTCGGACACGACTGAGCGACTTCACTTTCACTTTTCACTTTCATGCATTGGAGAAGGAAATGGCAACCCACTCCAGTATTCTTGCCTGGAGAATCCCAGGGACGGGGGAGCCTGGTGGGCTGCTGTCTATAGGGTCACACAGAGTCGGACACGACTGAAGTGACTTAGCAGCAGCAGTAGCAGCATAAATGAGTATAATCTTTAAAAATTGTGAATCACTAAATTGTTCACCTGTAACATAAAAAAAGAAACACATATGAAACTCCATGGCTGTCAGGTGCTTAATTTCTTTGAACAGATGTCTGTCTGATGCACCCAAGGACATATATGTACATTGAAAAGCCAGTATGTGTTCAGTTCCCTGGTACTATCGAGGAGGAAATGCTTCAGAAATGAACCAAGGGGCTCTGTGCTTTTCCTTCCTGACTTCTCTCTTACAGAATATGGAGCACACTATGTCGGTAGCTTCTTAGAGTCCTCTGTTCACTGGCATTTGGAAGGGTCTTAACTGACTCCATCTATTTGGTCACCTCTGAGCAAAACTGAACCCACCAAGGGTATCTGTGTGGCTTCTGGAGTTGTTGCTAAGTATTACAAGCTTCAGTTCCCTGGTATTAATCTTGTGTCTTAGATGCCCTTCTCACCAGTCTCCCTCCCACAGGTTTGGGGGCAGTTACTTGTTGCCTTTCCCTGTCTATCAAGCTTTTCCGTCTTCAGTGACGAGATCTTTAACATTCATTCTCAAGTTGACTTCCATCGCCTTTCCCTTTGACCAGTGGATGGCACCTTTCCCTCCAGGGAAAAGGGAGAAGAAAGTACAGTAGCGCATTCCTGCTTTGTATAGAGTAGTGCATAGGGCAGCCTGGTGCCCTAGGAAGGGCTGGGGATCAAGAAAATATGGGGCTGTAATGGCAGCTGTTTCTCAACTCATCTGGGGGATCCTGGGCATGTCACATCGCTCTCTCCCCTCTGTTTCTTCCTGCAGAAACAGAGGACAAACCCTCCCTTAAATAAGACAATCCTTTCCAAGGTTCCAGCCATCAAGGGCACAACACACTCAGCATTGTGTGTTTCCTTCAGTGGACATTTTATACATATAGTGATCCTAGCGAAGGGCATCACTAACTGTATTTCACCCAGGAGGATGCTGATTTGGGGACAGATGACATAAATTACTCAAACTTGTGCAGAAAAAAGGCCAGAATTTGAGCTCAAGGCTGCTTGGCTCCAAACTGCACTCTCCCTCTGCTGTGCCCTGCCTTCGTCCAAGACCCTCACCCTTCTCATCTCTCTTTATTGTTTTCTTTCCTTCTTCTTATAATATACTCAGGGCTATGCCACTGTTAGAAATAAAACCCCACAGTCTTAACACATTATTGACCAGGAGGTTTTTGCCCGCACCTGTGGCTGGCAATTTGTTATGTAAGTATTAAAACATCTCTGGTCAATAACATTCAGATAACAAAGATTAATACATCTCTGGTCAATAATGAGTTTAAAAGGAAGGACATTCTGACACATGCTACAACATAATTGAACCATGAGGACATTATGCTTAACGAAAGAAGCCAGTCCCCAAAGGACAAATACTGTATGATTCCCCCTTACGTGAGCTTCCTAGAATAGTCACATTCACAGACGCAGGGAGGAGAATAGAGGGTGCCAGAAGTTGGGTAGAGGGGGAAGTGGGGAGTCAGTTGTAATGGGTATGGAGTTTTTGTTTGGGAAGATGCAGAGTTCTGTAGATGGATGGTGATAATGGTTGCATAACAGTGTGAATGCACTTACTGACATTGAACTGTACATCTTAAAATGTTTAAATAATTAAATTTAATGTTATGCATATTTAACCACAATTAAAAAATAAAATAAAACAAATACATTTAAAAGCCTCTCTTTCCATTTTAGGAATATCATTCTGTCTGTTGGTAAACAGTAAGAATAGGAATCACGAGTGAAAGCAAATGGCTCAGGGAAAGACTAGTATAAGATAGGCATACGCCACAGCAGTGGGCTTCCCAGTGACACTAGTGGTAAAGAACCCTCCTGCCAATGCAGGAGACTCAAGAGACACGCAGTGGTAGTGGCAGTCGTGTGTGCTAAGTCCCTCCAGTCATGGCCAGCTCTTCGTGACCCTATGGACCATAGCCCGCCAGACTCCTCTGTCCATGGGATTCTCCAAGAAAGAATACTGAAGTGGGTTGCCGTGCCCTCCTCCACAGGATCTTCCTGACCTAGGGATCAAACCCACATCTCTTGAATTTCCTCCATTGGCAGGTGGGTTCTTTGCAACTAGCACCACTTGGAAAGCCATAATTGTTAGTTTCTGACACCCTTTGAAGGAGAATACAAGAGTATTTCTGAAATGGCTAGATGTAGGAGACAAAATAAATAAAGGAACCAGAGATGACATCAAGGATATTGCTTAAACCCTCTGATGTAACTATTTTGCTTAATATACTGAACACATCATAGTATATACTATAAATATGATATAATTTATGATGTTAATTTTGATTAGCTGGCCAAGTTAGTTTTGCCAAGGTTTCTCTTCTATAAAACAACTTTCCGTCCTTCACATACTGTACTCTGGAAACATATTACTAACTGCTTTTTAAAATCAAAGAAAAGTAAAGTCTTCTTCATTTGGGAAGTTAGAGGTGGGAAGGATTTCCTCTCCACAAGAGATTTGTCTGCATTCTATATCTATTCATTCAGTCATTTATTTGCATTTGTGCAGATATTTATTTTATGCTTTCTTTATGAAACACAAGAGATTCAGGTTTGATTCCTGGGTAGGAAGATCCCCTGGAGGAAGAAATAGCAACCCACTCTAGTATTCTTGCCTGGGAGATCCCATAGACAGAGAAGCCCGCAGGCTGTAGTTCATGGGGTTGCAGCGAGTCAGACACAACTAGGCACACACACGTATACCTTATATACTTTGCATACGAGGTACATGTAATGCTTTATGATTCAGGACTACATTATTGATTTTGTATAAAGAGCAGAAACCATAGAGACCTAGTAGACATGGAAGAGAACAAGAAGAGATGGGAAGAATACACGGAAGAACTGTATAAAAAAGATCTTAGTGAACCAGATTACTACAATGGTGTGGTCAGTCACCCAGAGCCAGACATTCTGGAGTGCAGAGTCAAGTGGGCCTTAGGAAGCACTGCTGATAACAAAGCTACGGGATGTGATGGAATTCCAGTCAGTCAGTCAGTTCAATTCCTCAGTTGTGTCCAACTCTTTGCAACCCCATGGGCTGCAGCCTGTCAGGCTTCCCTGTCCATCACCAACTCCCAGAGCTTGCTCAAACTCATGTCTGCTGAGTCAGTGATACGATCCAGCAATCTCATCTTCTGTGGTCCCCTTCTCCTCCTGCCTTCAATCTTTCCCAGCCTCAGGGTCCTTTACAATGAGTTAGTTCTTCACATCAGGTGGCCAAAGTATTTGAGCTTCAGCTTCAACATCAGTCCTTTCAATAAATATTCAGACAGATTTCCTTTAGGATTGACTTGTTTGATCTTCTTGCAGCACAAGGGACTCTTGAGAGTCTTCTCCAACACCACAGTTCAAAAGCATCAATTCTTTGGCGCTCAGCTTTCTTTATGGTCCAACATTCACATCCACACATGACTACTGGAAAAACCATAGCCTTGACTATATGGAGTTTTGTCAGCAAAGTATTGTCTCTGCTTTTTAATATGCTGTCTAGGTTGTTCATAGCTTTTCTTCCAAGGAGCAAGTGTCTTTTAATTCCATGGCTGCAGTCACCATCTGCAGTGACTTTGGAGCCCAAGAAAATAAAGTATGTCACTGTTTCCATTGTTTCCCCATCTATTTGCCATGAAGTGATGGGACTGGATGCTATGATCTTCGTTTTTTGAATGTTGAATTCAAATATGAACTCAATATGAATTAATTCAGTGTGAATTCAATGTTAAATTCAAATGTGGGAATCCAGTAAAACTATTCAAAACCCTAAAGGATGAGGCCATCAAAGTGTTGCATTCAGTATGTCAGTAAATCTGGAAGACCCAGTAGTGGCTACAGGACTGGAAAATATCAGTCCTTATCCTAGTTCCCAAGGAGGGTAGTACTAATGAATGTGTTAACCATCAGACCATTTCACTCATCTCTCATGCTAGTAAGGACATGCTTAAAATCTTGCATGCTAGGCTTCAGCATTATGTGAACCAAGAACTTCCAGATGTCAAAGCAAGATTTAGAAAAGGAAGAAGAATCAGAGATCAAAGTGCTAACATTCACTGGATCATAGAGAAAGCAAGGGAATTACAGAAAAAAACATCTACCTCTGCTTCATTGACTGTGCTAAAGTCTTTGACTCTGTGGATCATAAGAAACTGTGGAAAGCTCTTAGAGAGATGGGAATACCAGACCATCTTACCTATCTCCTGAAAAACCTGTATGTGGGTCAGGAAGCAACAGTTAGAACCCTGTATGGAACAGATGATTGGTTCAAGATTGAGAAAGGAGTATGACAGGGCTATCTGCTATCACCCTGTTTGTTTAACCTATATGCTGAGCACATCATGAAAAATGCCAGCCTGGATGAGTAACAAGCTGGAATCAAGATAGGCAGCAGAAACATCAACAATCTCAGATATGTGGATGATACCACTCTAATGGCAGAAAGCAAAGAGGAACTAAAGAGCCTGTTGATGAGGGTGAAGGGTGAGAACCTTCTTAAAACTAAATATTAAAAAAAAAAAAAAAAGATCATAGCATCCAGACCCATTACTTCATGGCAAATAAAAGGGGAGAACGTGAAAGTAGTGACAGATTTCCTCTTCTTGGGCTGTAAAATCATTGCATATGGTGACTGCAGTGATGAAATCAAAAGATGACTGCTTCTTGGCAGGAAAGCTATCACAAACCTAGACAATGTGTTGAAAAGCAGATATTACTCTGCCGACAAAGGTCCATATAGTCAAGGCTATGGTCTTCCCAGTGGTCGTGTATGGCTGTGAGAGCTGGACCATTAAGGAAGGCAGAACGCCAAAGAATTGATGCCTTTGAACTGTGGTGCTGGAGAAGACTCCTGAAGAGTCCTTTGGACAGTAAAGAGATCAAACCAGTCGATCTTAAGGTAAATAAACCCTGAATACTCACTGGAAGGATTAATGCTGAAGCTGAAGTTCCAGTATTTTGGTCATCGATGTGAATAGACAACTCACTGGAAAAGTCCTTGATGTTCGGAGACATTGAAGGTAGAAGGAGAAGAGGGTGTCACAGGATGAGATGGCATCACTGATGAAATGGACATGAACTTGGACAAGCTTCAAGAGATGATGATGGACAGGGAGGTCTGATATGCTGCATTCCATGGGGTTGCAAAGAGTCAGACACAACTGTGCGACTGAACAACAACTACATTATTGATTTTGTTGCTGAGGCTGTCCAAACTTGCTATTTAGAGAGATTTCAGGTTTACTCCTGTCTTGCCCTAGTCATTTTTCTTTTTGAGCATTTTCTTTCTCTTGGGATACTCTTAAGATATTTCTGCCTTATCTTAAATATTCCTTCTCTTATCTATAGAAGCAGCCATTTCTCCAGGGAATCCTAGGGGTTTTTTTAATTGAAGAGTGGTATTAGAAATGAAGATACCTAGCATTGGCTGCTGGGTGTGCTTATTGCTAGACAGCACTGTTCTTAACAGGGAAAATAAAGTTGTATATATGTCCAGTTATGGTGGATTAATCAAATATGTATGAAAATCTATATACAATGAAATGCTATGAAGTCATAAAATAAGAAAGCTCTATCCTCTTCATGGATTACACACAGCCTGGTTGTGGCAACGGGGCTTCTGTAACTCAGTGAAGCTATGAGCAATGCCATGCAGGGCTACCCAAGACAGACGGGTCATAGTGAAGAGCTCTGAAAACACATGGTCCAGTGGAGGAGGAAATGGCAAACCACTCCAGTATTCATGCAGTGAGAACCTCATGAACAATATGAAAAGGCAGAAAGATATGACAACTGGAAGATGAGCCCCCAGGTCAGAAAGTGTCTGGTGCTTTCAACTACTATTACTGGGAAAGAGTGTAGGGCAATTACTAATAGCTCCAGAAGGCTCCTGGAAGAATGAAGTGGTTGGGCCAGAGGAGAAACGAAGGTCAGTTGTGGATCTGTCTGGTGGTGAAAGTAAAGAAAAATGCTATAAAGAAAAATATTGCCTAAGAACCTAGAATGTTAGGTCCATGAATCAAGGTAAATTGATGGTCAAGTAGGAGGTGACAAGAGTGAACATTGACATCTTAAGAATCAGTGAACTAAAATGGCCAGGAATGGGCAAATTTAATTCAGATGACCATTGTATCTACTACTGTGGGCACGAATCCCTTACAAGAAATGGAGTATCCCTCATAGACAACGAAAGTGTCTGAAAATGCAGTACTTGGGTGCAGTATCAAAAACAGAATGATCTTGGTTTGTTTCCAAAGCAAACATTCAATATCACAGTAATCCAGTCTATGCCCCAACCACTGATGCCAAAAAGGCTGAAGCTGACCAGTTCTAGGAAGACCTACAAAACCTTCTAGAATTAACTGCAAAAAAAGATATCATTTTCATCAAAGGGCATTGGAATACAGAAGTAGGAAGTCAGGAGATACCTGGAGCAACAGGCAAATTTGGTCTTGTGTGTGTTAGTCACTCAGTCATGTCTGACTCTTTGCGACCCCATGGACTGTAACCTGCCAGGCTTCACTCTCCATGGAATTCTCCATGCAAGAATACTGGAGTGGATTGCCATTCCCTTCTCCATATATGCAGGGTGAAAAGAAAGTGAAGTCGCTCAGTCATGTCCGACTCTTTGCGACCCCGTGGACTGTAGCCTACCAGGCTCCTCCATCCATAGGAATTTCCAGGCAAGAGTACTGGAGTGGTACTTCTCCAAGTTTGGGCTTAGAGTACAAAATAAAGCACACAAAGGATAACAGAGTTTTGTCAAGAGAACACACTGGTCATAGCAAGCACCTTCTTCCAACAACACAAGAGACAACTCTACACATGGACATTGCCAAATGGTCAATTCCAAAATCAGACTGATTATGTTATTTGCAGCAAAAGCAGGAGATGCTCTATACAGTCAGCAAAAACAAGACCTGGAGCTCACGGTGGCCTAAATCGTGAACTCTTTATCACAAAATTTAGGCTTAACCTGAAGAAAGTAGGAAACACCATTAGGCCTTTCAGGTATGACCTAAATCAAATCCCTTATGATTGCACAGCAGAGATGACAGATTAAGGGATTAGATCTGGTAGACAGAGTGTCTAAAGAACTATGGACAGAGGTTGGTAACCTTGTATAGGAGGTGATGATCAATACCATCCCCAAAGCAAGACGGCAAAGTCGTTGTCTGAGGAAGCTTTACAAACAGCTGAGCAAAGAAGAGAAGTGAAAGGCAAGAAGAAAGTGAAAGATATTCCCAACTGAACACAAAGTTCCTGAGAATAGCAAGGAGAGACAAGAAGGCCTTCTTAAAGGAACAACGCACATCAATAGAGGAAAACAATAGAAGGGGGAAAACTAGAGATGTCTTTAAGAAAATTGGAGATATCAAGGGAATATTTCATGCAAGGATGGACAAGATAAAGAACAGAAACAGTAAGGATCTATCAGAAGCAAAAGAGATTAAGAAGAGGTGGAAAGAATATATATAAGAACTATACAAAAAAGGCCTTAATGACCAGATAACCACAATGGTGTAATCACTCACCTAGGGTCAGACATGCTGGAGTGTGAACTCAAGTGGGCCTTAGGAAGAATTACTACAAAGCTAGTGCAGGTGATGGACTTCCAGCTGAGCTGCCTAAAAATCCTGAAAGATGATGCTATTAAAGTGCTGCACTCAATATGTCATCAAATTTGGAAAACTCAGCAGTGGCCACAGGACTGGAAAAGGTCAGTTTTCATTTCAATCCCAAAGAACAACAGGGCCAAGGGATGTTCAAACTACCAGACAATTGTGCTAATTTTGCATACTAGTAAAGTTATGCTCAAAATCCTTCAAGCAAGGCTTTATCAGTAGGTGAACCTAGAACTTCCAGAGTCCTCTTAGAAAAGGCAGAGGAACCAGAGATCAAATTGCCAAATTTCATTGGAACATAGAGAATGTAAGATAATTAATTCCTTAAAAACATCTACTTCTGCTTCATTGACTGTGTAAAAGCCTTTGACTGTGTGGATCACAAAAACTTGTGGAGAATTCTTAAAGAGATGGGAATACCAGACCACCTTACTTGTCTCCTAAGAAACCTGCCTGCAGGTCAAGAAACAACAGTTAGAACCGGACATGTAACAATGGACTGGTTCCAAATTGGGAAAGAAGTATGATAAGGATGTATATTGTCACCTTGCTTATTTAACTTACGTGCACAGTACATCATGTGAAATGCTGGACTGGATGAATACCAGGATAAATGTCAACAGCCTCAGTAATGCAGATAATAACACTCTAGTGGCAGGAAGCAAAGAGGAACTAAAGACCCTGTTGATGAGTGTGAAAGAGGAGACTGAAAAAGCTGGCTTAAAACTCAACATTCAAAAACTAAGATTATGGCATCTGGTCCCATCACTTCATGGCAAATAGAAGGGGAAAAGTAGAAGCAGTGACAGATTTTATTTTCTTGGGTTCTAAAGTCACTTTAGACGGTGACTGCAGCCACAAAATTAAAAGACTCTTGCTCCTTGAAAGGAAAGGTATGACAAACCTAGGCAGCATATTAAAAAACAAAGATATCACTTTGATGACAAAGGTCCACATAGTCAAATGTATGGTTTTTCCATAGTCATGTATGGATGTGAGAGTTGGACCACAAAGAAGGCTGATCACAGTCGATACTTTCAAATTGCAGTGCTGGAGGAGACTCTTGAGAGTCCCTTGAACTACAATGAGATCAAACCAGTCAATCCTAAAAGAAATCAACCCAGAATATTCATTAAAAGGGTTGATGTTACAGCTAAAGCTCCAAAACTTTAGCCATCTGATGCAAAATGCTAATTCACTGGAAAAGACTCTGATGCTGGGAAAGATTGAAGGAGAAGAGGATGGTAGAGGATGAGACAGTTAGAGAGTATCACCAACTCAGTGAAAATGAATTTGAGTGAACTCCAGGAGATAGTGGAGGACAGCAGAGCCTGGTGTGATGCAGTACATGGGCTTCAAAGATTTGGACATGACTTAGTGACTGAACAACAAGAAATGTTAGTATGAAACAAACTTCAGGATATATAGCATTACATAAAAAGAAAGCAGCATGTACGTGTTACTTATGTTTAGATATGCTAACATTTGTGTAAGAGTAAAGAATAATGAGGTACGTGTCCATACAATATCTCTAGGAAAGTACCCATAAAATTGCTATAGATAAACTTGGAAACTACTAGGTGAGAGGAGTGGGAGAATTTTACTTTATATACAGTTTTCTACCTTTTCAATTTTAAAACCTATTACCTGTTCAAAATATTCTGACTGTAAAGCAAACACAGAATACCTATTGTACATATGGCTGTGTACTATTTGATATACCAAGATAATAGGTACAGAAAAGGGGACAGAATCATGGTATACCACAGATCACACTTCATTATTGCTATTATCTCTCAAACTAGGTTGTATATCATTTTACGGCGTGGACTGCTTTGATTTGTTTTTTTTTTAATGTAAACATCAAGTCCCTTGTTCCATATCACATCTTCTGTGAAAATAAACCAAATTAATTATCTTTTCTACAGTAGGCAATGCATTTTTTCTTTTATTTAACATTATAGGGAAGTGTGAAGATTCCTTTTAGGAAATTATGTCCTTTCGTTTGCATAAATCTTAATTGCTCAGAAGGATCTTATCTTGAACAGAAATACCAGAGAAAATTATAAGCACACAGATTTGAGGGTGCCTGAGACATATAAACCAGTGACATGGAGAAGCATACAGGATGTAAGAAGACAGATCATCCACAAGGGAACTGTCGCTTGTGGTAATGCAGTTTGGGGTTGGCAGCCAAATATCTGCTAAAAAGGATCTCAGATCTTGGAAAACTTGGTGATGTTTTAGTTACAGAAGAAAAGTAGGCCTCTAAAATGTATTCCAATGAATGAAAGCCAAGAAAAAAAAATTTTTTTTAAACTGAAATCATCCAAGCCCCTTTCCTAGAAATCTTCCACTCAGAACCTAGTGCCCTGTCACTTGCTTCGAATTGTTGCCAGTTCCACTTACAGGTGTCTATGTTTTTGCCCTTGATCTCTGATCATGCTGAATTGTGATTTATCTATCCATATAACCATGTCCTTGTCAAACTGGGACTTCTACATGTCAGGGGCTAAACTTGATCTTCTGTTATAGAATTAAGGCTTAGCACATGCCTGAACATTCTCTAAACATGAAGAGTGAAGAAATGTAAAAAGGGGAAAAGAAACCTAAAATGCAATTTTTAACACAAACATCAGCCTTGGGAAGAAAAAATATTTGGAATATGTCTAACCCTTTAAAAACATACAAAAGATAAAAGACAAGAGAACAAAGCAGAAGTATTGAAAAAGAAGGAAAGTTTAAGAGAAAACAATGTAGAAAAGTGGTAAGAGAATGAATGAAAGAGATAATTGTGTGGGAAGTGGTAAGATGTCACTATCAATTATTTTGCAATTCCATTCTTTATTTAAGAATAATCACATAAGTAAGATAACAAATATAAAAATAGTGGCTATAATTTTAGTGCACTTACTATGCAATCCCTTTACCTGAAAAACACAATTTAGTTCTTACAGCAGCCTTTTATGGGAGTAAATATCAGCATCTTATTTAATAAATGAAGGAATATAGTCAATGTATAGTCAAGAGGAAGCAGAGATAGTCACTCTTTATCTAACACCCTTCTTTCTGATACACTTTTGGGATGAAAGAGGTTTTGATATATGCAATCTGCACTTATACAGCTTCCTGTTCATCCCAAATCATTATCCTTTTTGTCAATAAAAAATAATAATTTCTTAGTGTTGAATGTGTATACCATAGGCAATGAACATACCATTTCAGTTTCAAACTTTTATGCCTAAACATTGCCTCTAAATTCCTCCACGGAATCTTCACATTTCCTGAATTGGTTCTAGGGCTGACTGCAGCCTGGTTGCATTGGCATAACCAGAATCTACTCTGAAGAGCTGCTGACCTAACTAGTCATTATATGTTGCATGGTCCTAGATCTGGCCTAACAGGCTAACCCAGGTGGTGCTAGTGGTAAAGAACCTGCCAGCCAATGTAGGAGACACAGGAGGTGCAGGTTAGATCCCTGGGTTAGGAAGATCCCCTGGAGGAGGGCACGGCAACCCACTTCAGTATTCTTGCCTGGAGAATTCCATGGACAGAGGAGCCTTGCAGCTATGATCTGTAGGGTCGCAGAGTCCAACATGACTGAGGCAACTTACCACACACTCAGATCTGGCCCTAATACAGTCTCTTTATTTTATAGCTCATCACTTGGAATTCTGTCCTTTTGCCTCTTTACTTGCCTCACGTACCCTGTGAACTCACTCCTTTCTTTTCCTTTGCTGATGGCATTCTCTGAAAGTTATTCTGTCTCTATTCATAAGTTTCCAGGATTAGTGTTTCATCTGTTATGCAGTGCAAACCCCAACATTTATTTATATGTTAAATCCCTACTCTCAAGTCTCTTAGATTCGAAGACTTAGAACTGCCAGTCCAGGTTCGATGCACGATACTGGATGCTTGGGGCTAGTGCACTGGGATGACCCAGAGGGATGGTATGGGGAGGGAGGAGGGAGGAGGGTTCAGGATGGGGAACACATGTATACCTGTGGCGGATTCATTTTGATATTTGGCAAAACTAATACAATTATGTAAAGTTTAAAAATAAAATAAAATTAGGGAAAAAAAAAGATTATCCACCCAAAAAAAAACAAAAAACAAACAAACAAAAAAAGAACTGACCTTATTTGGAAACATAAACATACAGGGTCACTGCAGACATAATTAGTTCAGATGAGCAGATGAGGTCTTACTGCTGTAGCGTAGAGTCCTTATCTAATATGACTGATGTCCTTATTAAAAAAACAAAAACAAAAACAAAAAACACCTCACAGAGAGAACACCATAAAGAGATTGGAGTCACGGTGCTACAATCCAACAATCTTACCAGAAGTTAGGAAAGACACTGGGAACAGATCCTTTCCTAGTACCTCCAGAGGGCAGATGGCCTTGCCTACACCTTGATTTCAAATTCCTGTCCTCCATAAGTATGCGACAAAAGATTTCTGTTCTAAATCACCTGTGTGGTACTTTGTTTCAACAGTCCTAGGAAGCTAATACACCATCCATGAAGCCATAATTTTGGCTCTCTCTTCCCTTATTAACCTCATTTCATGCCCAATGATAATACTACTTAAATAGAAAAACCAAGTCAACAATTTTTGAGCTTTACTAAGTATCAAACACTGTGTCAAGAGCTTGATATATTCAATATTTTAGATCACCCTTATGCAGACTTGTAAAACAGTTATATTGTACAGCTAAAATCTTTGATAGTTATTACTCAAAAAAAGATTATAAATACTCAAAAAAAAAAACACCCCATCTTCCAACAGGGGTAAGAGATGGGAAGGTGGGGACATATGTACACCTATGGCTGATGCATGTTGATGTATGGCAGAAACCAACACAATACTGTAAAGCAATTATCCTTCAATTAAAAATAAATTTTAAAAAATCTTCCAACAAACAAAAGTCCAGGATCAGATACCTACAGCATAATTCCACCAAATATTTAGAGAAGAGCTAACAGCTATCCTTCTCAAACTCTCCAAAAAAAAAAAAAAAATTGCAGAGGGTGGAACACTCCCAAACTCATTTTACAAAGCCACCATCACTCTGATACCAAAACCAGACAAAGATACAATCAACAAAGGAGAATTACAGGCCAATATCAATAATGAGCATAGATACAAAAATTCACAACAAAATACTAGCAAACCAAATCCGACAACACATTAAAGGATCCTACAACATGATCAAGTGAGATTTGTCTCAGGGATGAAAGGATTCTTCAATATAAACAGATCAATCAAAGTGATACATAACAAGTTGAAGAATAAAAACAATATGGCCATCTCAGAAGATGCATAAAATGCTTTTGACAAAATTCAACACCCTTTTGTGATTAAAAAAAAATAAATAAATAAATTCTCCAGAATGTGGGCATAGAGGGAACCTACCTCAACATAATAAGAGCCATACATCACAAACCCACAGCAAAAATTATTCTCAAGGATGAAAAGTGAAAGCATTTCCTCTAAAATCAGGAACAAGACAAGGGTTTCCCCTCTAGTTACTATGATTTAGAATAGTCCTTGAAGTCCTAGCCACAGCAATCAGAGAAGAAATAAAAGGAATCCAAATTGGAAAAGAACTAAAACTGTCATTGTTTTCTGATGACATGATACTATACATAGAAAATCCTAAAGTTGCCACCAGACAACTACTGGAGTTAATCAATGAATTTAGTCAAGTTGAAGGATACAAAACTAACACACAGAAATCTCTTGCATTTGTGTACACTGACAACAAAAGATCAGAAAGAAAAATTAAGGAAACAATCCCATTTACCATTGCAACAAAAAGAATAAAATACCTAGAAATAAATCTTCCTAAGGAGGCAAAAGACTTGAATGCAGAAACCTGTAAGACACTGATGAAAGACATCAAAGATGACACATGGAGACATATACCATGTTCTTGGGTTGAAGAATCAGTATTGTGAAAATGACTATACTACTCAAAACAATCTATATATTCAATGCACTGCCTGTCAGATTACCAATGACATTTTTCACAGAACAGAGCAAAAAATTGAACAATTTGCATGGAAATACAAAAGATCCCAAATAGCCAAAGCAATCTTGAGAAATAAAAATGGAGCTGGAGGAATCAGGCTACTTGACTTCAGAGTATACTATAAAGCTGTGGTAATAAAAGTAGTATGGTACTAGCACAAAAGCAGAAATATAGACCAATGGAACAAGATAGAAATGGTCACCTAATCTATGACAAAAGAGGCAAGAATACACAATGGATAAAAAATCAGTCTCTTTAATATGTGGTGCTGGGGAAACTGGACAGCTGCATGTGAAAACATGAAATCAGAACACTCTCTAAACACCATTCACGGGGCTTCCCTGGTAGCTCAGATGGTAAAGAATCTGCCTGCAAAACAGGAGAACCAGCTTCAATCCTTGGGTCAGGAAGATCCCCTAGAGAAGAGAATGCCAATCCATGCCATATTGTTGCCTGGAGAATTCCATGGAAAGAGGAGCCTGGTGGCTATAGTCCATGGGGTCACAGAGAGTCGGCCATGACTGAGTGACTAACACTTGCTTTCACTTTAACACCATACATAAAAATAAATTCAGAATAGATTAAAGTAAGGTTCCTTTCTCCATGGGTTTTCCCAAGCAAGAATATTGGAGTGGATTGCTGTTCCTCCTTCAGGAGATCTTCTAAACCCAAGAAGTGAAACAATATCTCCTGCATTGGCAGGCAGATTCTTTACCACTGAGCCACCAAGGAAGCCAAATATAAGGCCAGGTACTATTAACAAAAATAAACTCAGAGGAAAATGTAGGCAGACCACTCTTTTACATAAATCATAGGAAGATCCTTTTTGACTCATCTCCTAGAGTAATGAAAACAAAAATAAAAATAAATGGGATCTAATTAAACTTAAATGCTTTTGCACAGCAAAGGAAACCATAAATAAGATGAAAAAACAACCTTCAGAATAGGAGAAACTATTTGCAAATGAAGCAACTGACAATGGATTAATTTCTTAAATATACAAACAGCTCAGGGAGCTCAATTTCAAAATAGCAATCAGCCCAATCAAAAAATGGGCAGAAGACTTAAATAGGCATTTCTCCAAAGAAGACATACAGATAGCCAACACATACATGAAAAGATGCTCAACATCACTAATTACCAGAGAAATGCAAATCAAAACTACAATGAGGTATACCTTCATATTGGTTAAAATGCCCACTATGAAATAAATGCTGGAGAGGGTGTGGATAAAAGGGAATCTTCATGCACTCTTGGTGGGAGTGTAAACTGATATAACCACTATGGAAAGAGAGTATGTAAGTTCCTTAAAAAACTAAAAATATTATTACCATATGAACCAGTAATCCCATTCCTGGGCATATACTCAGGGAAAACTGTAACTAAAAATGATACATGCACCCCCCAGTGTTCATGTTTAGAATATCCAGGACATGGAAGCAACCTAAATGTCCATTAGCAGAGGAACAGATAGAGAAGACATGGTACGTATATACAATGGAATATTACTTAGCCATCAGTAGGAATGAAATTATTTGCAGAGATGTGAATGGAGCTACAGAGTATCATACAGAGTGAGGTAAGTCGCAAAGAGAAAGACAAATGTCATATATTAATGCATATAAGAAAAATGGTAAAATTATCTTATTTGCAAAGCAGAAACAGAGGCAAAGAGGCAGATAACAAATATATGGATACCAAGGGGAAAGTCGGGATGGGATAAATTACGAGACTTGTATCAACACATATACACTATTGATACTATGTACAAAATAGAAAACTAAAGAGAACACACTGTATAACACAGGGAACTCTACTTGATGCACTGTGGTGACCCGAGTGGGAAGGAAGTCCAAAAGGGAGGGAATATGTATATGTATGACTGATTCTTTTGCTGTACAGTAGAAACTAATACAACACTGTAAGGCAACTACACTAATAAAAAGTAATTTAAAAACCCTATAAGGACAATTATGAATATCCCCTTCTAAAGAATACATGTGTGTGTTATCAATAACTACCTTAAATGTAAACGGATTAAATGCCCCAACCAAGCTGGCTGAATGGATACAGAAATAAGACCTGTGTATACACTGCCTCCAGAGAAGGCAATGGCACCCCACTCCAGTACTTTCGCCTAGAAAATCCCATGGATGGAGGAGCCTGGTAGGCTGCAGTCCATGGGGTTGCTAGAATCCGAAACGACTGAGCGACTTCACTTTCACTTTTCACTTTCATGCATTGGAGAAGGAAATGGCAACCCACTCCAATGTTCTTGCCTGGAGAATCCCAGGGACGGGAAGCCTGGTTGGCTGCCGTCTATGGAGTCGCACAGAGTCGGACACGACTGAAGCGACTTAGCAGCAGCAGCAGACTTAGCAGCGTACACTGCCTCCAAGAGACCCACAAAG
>NW_011495049.1:1958183-1958328 GCF_000754665.1 Bison bison bison
AGACCCACAAAGGACACATATAAACTGAAAGTCAGGGACTGGAAAAAGATGTTCCAAGCAAATGGGAATGAAAAGAAAGCAGGACTAGTAATACTCATTTCAAACAAAGTAGACTTAAAAATTTATAAGAGAAATGCAAGTGGTT
>NW_011495049.1:1958428-1960723 GCF_000754665.1 Bison bison bison
GTGATTTCTGTGTATTGATTTTGTTTCCTGTGACTTTGCTAAATTCAGTGATTAGCTTTAGTAATTTTCTAATAGTATCTCTAGGGTTTGCTATGTAGTATCATGTCATCTGCAAACAGTGAGAGTTTTAGTTCTTTTCTGATCTGGATTCTTTTTATTTCTTTTTCTTCTCTGATTGCTGTAGCTTGAACTTCCAAAACTATACTGAGTAATAGAGGTGAGGTGGGCACACTTGTCTTGTTCCTGATCTTAAAGAGAATGCTTTCAGTTTTTCACAATTGAGAATAATGTTTGCTGTGGGTTTATGGCCTTTACTTTGTTGAGGTAGATTCCTTCTATGGCCATTTTTTGAAGCGTTTTTCTCATAAATGGGGCTGAATTTTGTCAAAGGCTTTTTCTGCATCTTTCAGGTTATTATTAGGTCTTTATTTTTCAATTTGTTAATATGGTATATCACATTGATTTGCATATATTGAAGGATCATTGCATCCCTGGGATATACTAACAATGAAAAATCAGAAAGAGAAATTAAGGAATCAATCCCATTCACCACTGAAACAAAAAGAATAAAATATCTAGGAATAAATCTACCTAAGGAGACAAAAAACTTTATACAGCAAACTGTAAAACACTGATGAAAGAAATCAAAGATGAGATAAACAGATAAAGAGATATTCTATGTTCTTGGGTTGGAAGAATCAATATTGTGAAAATGACTATACTACCAAATGCAATCTACAGATTCAACATGATCCTTATCAAATTACCAATGACATTTTTCATAGAACTAGAACAAGAAATTTCACAGTTCATTTGGAAACATAAAAGGCCTCGAATAGCCAAAGCAATCTTGAGAAAGAAGAATGGAGCTGGTGGAATCACCCTTCCTGACTTCAGACTATACTGCAAAGCTATAGTCATCAAGACAGTATGGTACTGGCACAAAAAAAAACAGAAATATAGACCAATGTAACAAAATAGAAAGCCCAAAGATTAAACCCATGTGCCTATGGGTACCTTATTTTTTACACAGGAAGCAAGAATATACAATGGGACAAAGATAGCCTCTTCAATAAGTCATGCTGGGAACTGGACAGCTACATGTTAAATAATAAAATTAGAATACTTCCTAACATCATACACAAAGATAAAGTCAAAATGGATTCAAGACCAGAAACTATAAAACTCTTAGAGGAAAACATAGGAAGAATACTCTATGACATAAACCACAGCAAGATCCTCTATGACCCACCTCCTAGAGTAATGGAAATAAAAGCAAAAATAAATAAGTGGGACCTAATTAAACTTATAGGCTTTTGCACAGCAAAGGAAATTATATAAACAAGATGAAAAGACAACCCTCAGAATGGCAGAAAATAATAGCAAATGAAACAACTGACAAAGGATTAATTTCAAAAATATATAAGCAGATCATACAACTCAATACCAGAAAAACAAACAACCCATCGAAAAGTGGGCAAAAGACCTAAACAGATATTTCTCCAAAGAGGACATATAGATGGCTAACAAAGAGATGAAAAGATGCTCAATATCACTCATTACTAGAGAAATGCAGATCAAAACTACAATGAGATATCACCTCACACTGGTCAGAATGGCCATCACTAAAAACCTACAAACAACAAATGCTGGAAAGGGTATGGAGAAAAGGAACACTCTTGCACTGTTGGTGGGAATGTAAATTCATACAGCCACTGTAGAAGACAGTATGGAGATTCCTTAAAAAACTAGAAATAAAACTATATATGACCCTGCAATCACACAATAGGCATATACCCTGAGGAAACCAAAACTGAAAAAGACATATGTACCCCCAATGTTCACTGCATCACTATTTACAATAGCTAGTATATGGAAGCAACCATCGACAGATGAATAGATAATGAAGCCGTGGTACATGTATACAGTGGAATATTATTCAGTCATAAAAGGAATGCATTTGAGTCAGTCCTAATGAGGTGGATGAACTTAGAGTCTATTATGCAGAGTGAAGTAAGTCAGAAAGAGAAAAAACAAATATTGTATACTAATACTTTGCCAGCAAAGGTCCATCTAGTCAAGGCTATGGTTTTTCCAGTGGTCATGTATGGATGTGAGAGTTGGACTGTGAAGAAAGCTGAGCGCCAAAGAATTGATGCTTTTGAACTGTGGTGTTGGAGAAGACTCTTGAGAGTCCCTTGGACTGCAAGGAGATCAAACCAGTCCATTCTAAAGGAGATCAGCCCTGGGATTTCTTTGGAAGGAATGATGCTAAAGCTGAAACTCCAGTACTTT
>NW_011495049.1:1960823-1992429 GCF_000754665.1 Bison bison bison
ACTTTGGCCACCTCATGCAAAGAGTTGACTCATTGGAAAAGACTCTGATGCTGGGAGGGATTAGGGGCAGGAGGAAAAGGGGACGACAGAGGATGAGATGGCTGGATGGCATCACTGACTCGATGGACGTGAGTCTGAGTGAACTCTGGGAGTTGGTGATGGACAAGGAGGCCTGGCGTGCTGCGATTCATGGGGTCGCAAAGAGTTGGACACAACTGAGCGACTGAACTGAACTGAACTGAACTGATAGATACATATTAATTGATTTCTCTAAGTATGCCAGCCCCAAAAGCAAGAAGTGTTATAAATATTACACAAAGAAACTAAAGGTGCACTTCTTTCATCCAACTTTTCCTCAAGAAAACTTTTAATTACTGTAGCTGTTACTCCTGTGTACTCCCTAATTTCATTTTTAAGCCAACAGGAAATATATTTCCTACTGTTGTTATGAAACCTCCAAAGGTAATTACTGAAGATAGTTGGATTATTTTTTGCTTATCTTTATTCTATTGGGACTATATACCATTTGCATGTACAATGTAGGGTGAATTCACTTCTGACACAGTCAATTATATAAGTCTATCAACAGCTATTTTATCATGGGAACAATAGAGACAGACGGCTTGGACTTGTGATGAATGTAGATTAGAGAGAGGTCACCCTGACATACATAATTAGTTTTAGAATGTTAAATTAATAGGTAGAATGCCCCTAAGGCAACCATACATTAAGGCTGAAGCTGCAGGATTTGGAGTCCGGCCCCTGTCTGCTGTTGTCAGCACGGACATGGCTCAGTGCACTGCTTGTGAAATGGCATAAGGTATTATGGCATAACTAAATGGCTGTAAAAACAAAATTTGCATAATACTGTGGTCATACTACATCTATTTCCCTTCAGAAACATTCGTGCAGCTAAATTATTATGTAAATTCCTAATTGGGGTTGGTTCAGATAGATAAATCTTTGAGTGCCTTATGAGAAGTAAGTAGATGTTTAAACAAGGGTTCAATAAGCAATCAATGACAATATTCAGAGAAATATTAAATTCCTAGTCTGTACTTGCTGTTGATATTAGCTTAAAATGTGAAGGTGAAATAAAAGACATTTTTCCAGTTATAAAGTATTTGCTTTTCCATCCATGTGTAAGGTGAAAAATAATATCTACAGAAGAGGGATGAAAGATGATATCCAAACTTCACTTTAATTTTAATCAATGGCTGGTAATAGTTTGCATTATTATTACTGTTATTAACCTGTCTGAATGAAGAGAAGGATGAGTTTTATAGAGAACAAATAACATTTTTTAGACACTTCTAGGACACAGTTACCTAGTAAGCAATGTAGAGGCACATCTGCAGTATAATTTGTGACATACATTACACTGCTATATGTCAATAGTACAATTATTTGTTCACATTTAGTGTTTACTTTGTGGTAGACACTAAAGTAGATCTATTATGCTAGCTACTTTAATATGCAGAACATACGTGGAAGGTAAATATTATTATCCACATTGTACTGATGAGGGTAAATTAAGCACAAATTGGTCGAGACTCTGATCATATAACCAAAATGTAAGAAATCGAGGAATCTGAATGTGAAGCTCCTATTCTAATGGGTTTATATATATATATTTTTAATATCATTCAGATCTCAAATGTGATTGAACTAGGCCATACACATTTAGGTTTAGATTAAAGAACTAGTATTAAGATATTATTTATCTCCAGCACCAAGATAGATATTTTCTCAGTAATCTATGGGACACTTTCTCAATCTATAACCTAGAGAAGTTAAGCAACTTATTTAAGGTCATATGCTTAGAGTGCAAAGATCATAATTTGTACAAGTTCATTTCCACTTTATCACAGCTTCTGAGAATTCAGTGGAATCTCACCCACTGAAAACTTTAGTGTTTCTAAGGCTGTTATAAAAATACTAGGCTTTCATTTGTCTATAATTCAGTTTGCACTGGGGTACCAGTAACAGTCCTCAGTAGAATGTGTAGGATGAACAACGATTGCATGTATCCTGCACTTGTCAAGAAGGCCAGACACAGAATTTCCAAGCTGCTTCAGCAGCTCAGGAAGGCAGACAAGAACTCTAATCTTCTCATCTGTCTACTCTGCCCCTACAGGATGCTGACAGTGTCCTACTTATGGTCACGAGATGATGACTGCACTCCTGGGTGCCATAGGCTGACACCACCAAATCCAGAGGGTGTTCCATTCCTTGGTGAGATAATACAATGTAAAACACTTTAGCACAATAAAAGTGCCTCAGCAGGCTCCCTTCAGATGTTCTCAGCTATGAATGGGTTGCTTGAATAAGCAGGTCTTAGTTTCTGGGAAAACTGGAAAAGTGAGTAACTGGTATTTTCAACACCTTAGGGTGAAAGTTCGGAGAAGGCAAAGGCACCCCGCTCCAGTACTCTTGCCTGGCAAACCCCATGGGTGGAGGAGCCTGGTGGGCTGCAGTCCATGGGGTCGTGAAGAGTCAGACATGACTGAGCGACTTCACTTTCACTTTTCACTTTCTTGCATTGGAGAAGGAAATGGCAACCCACTCCAGTGTTCTTGCCTGGAGAATCCCAGGGACGGTGGAGCCTGGTGGGTAGCTGTCTATGGGGTCGCACAGAGTCGGCCATGACTGAAATGACTTAGCAGCAGCAGCAGGGTGAAAGAGGCTGTATGAACAAAAAGAGAAGGTGGACACGGCAGATAATGAAGAGCAGTGACCATCTGGTATACAACCGTTAATGTCTGTTCCACCATCATGTCTTGATGTTTAATTCTATAGATGTAAGATATGCTGAGCTTTAAACCACATAGACCCACACCTAGTAAGACATGGAAGGAAAGGCTATGAAGTTCCAGCCACACAGATAATGTCATTTCTAATTGTTCATTTCAAATGTATCACAGTCTCCGAGAATTCACAGGATACTCAATAAAAGCATCAGCATTTCTAAGGCTTCCATAAAAATATCAGATTTATGTTTATATAATTTAGGTTTCTTCGGAGTACAAATTTCAGATAACCTAATATAGTTAGTGACTTAAATAGACTAGTAGATTGTGTCCCAAGCAATTATGAAAAATTTTAAAAAGGTGGTCAGTACTTTTTCAGACATGATGAACAGTAAAATAAGATGGTACAGAATAACTTATTTCTTGCTGTTAGATAAATGCCAAGGTAAAACCAATTATTTTATAATTATTACTTTATGGAAAATAAATACTGGAAAAATATCTTTTCAGATGCTGGAGATTGATTCTATAGTAATTGAATATCATAACGACGCATTTTATCTTGTACCAAATGATTGATCAACTATAAATTTAATTCTATTTGTTGTTGTTTAGTCACCAGTCGTGTCTGACTCTTTGTGACCCCATGAACTGTAGCTGCCAGACTCCTCTTTCCATAGGATTTCCCAGACAAAAATACTGGAGTGTGTTGCCATTTCCTCCTTTAGGGGATCTTTTCCGCCCAGGGATCAAACCAGCATCTCCTACATTGGCAGGTGAATTTTTTACCACTGAGTCACCGGGGAAGCCCTAATTCTTCTGTAGTATATATGTATCTCAACCATATCACTATTCTAGTATTTATTTCAATTATTTCCCCACTTGAAAAGCTTTTAGGCTCACTTCTAATTTGCCAAAGTCTTGCAGACATTCACAACACCTGCTGCTGCTAAGTCACTTCAGTCGTGTCCAACTCTGTGCGACCCCATAGACGGCAGCCCACCAGGCTCCCCCGTCCCTGGGATTCTCCAGGCAAGAACACTGGAGTGGGTTGCCATTTCCTTCTCCAATGCATGAGAGTGAAAAGTGAAAGTGAAGTCGCTCAGTTGTGTCCGACTCCCAGCAACCCCATGGACTGCAGCCTACCAGGCTCCTCTGTCCATGGGATTTTCCAGGCAAGAGTACTGGAGTGGGGTGCCATTGCCTTCTCCGTCACAACACCTAAGTGGTCCTTAAGTCAATCATATTTTTCTTAGCACAGACCTTTCTATGAGAAACCATATGCGAGAGAATTTATGCCTATATTCAGTAAACAGGAAATTAAACAGCATTTTTGATATCACAAGTTTTGTATCTAACCCACCAGGTAACATTCCACCCAGAGCTACCAACCAACACAAAAACATCAATAGAAAAAGTCTGTTGTTTCCATGTACAGATGTGATAAATAAAGCACCTGAAATGTTATCATGCAGGAAATGAACTATTTCCTAATTTTCAGGTTTACATATGCAAATATATGATTTTTTTTTAAAGTGGAAAAGGCACAGTTATTCCTGATTTTCTCCTAGGCAAATTTCTGAACTCCCTGTTTGACAGTACTGAAATGCTAGATTCACATTAGATATCTAGAGTTTGACATAAGGACAAAATAGTACTGATCTATAAGTTGTAGAGCATCAATACTTTAGCAATAGTTCCAAAGATGAGATTGAATACTGAAGCTAGAGACTTAGGATAAAGTTCAAGGGAGAGAATAGGTGTATGTGCATGCACATGTATTTTGTATGTGCATACATGCATGCACAAACAGGTTGAGAGATAAGCATCATATGTTTCCAATGTGTAATCAAAAATAGTGCCTAGAGACAAGGCTTATGGCATAGCCCACAGCCCCTTTTACGGGGCTACCACTGCCATATATTTTAAGTGAAAGAGACAGCAGTGATGATTCAGATGACACTAAGGAAAATAAGTTTGCCATAATCTCCCAGAAAATGTCTTCTTTTCTAGTAATCAGTAAAGAGTGCCTACTTCTAATTTGCTTTTCTGATTTTCTCACTCACTGCAGGAATGAGTTGGGAATTAAGTGAGAAATCTAATGATGGAGAATAGAGTTGAGGAATAAAGTCCTGTGGTAATTCAGATTAAAAGATGTCAATATTACGTCCTTCCTTTTAGCATATTTTTTGGGGCCATGGACTTATAGGATCAATGTCCTGACACACAAGGGATTTTCCAAGAGGAAATGGAGTGTACGCCTAGAACTACTAGAAGACCATTGCCTGGGTAGAGAGGACCCCTTTCTACTGGAGACCTATGGCAATGCCTTAATTCAGTAGGGTATATGTTATAAGAAAATCCTTTTCAGATTAGAATTTATAAAAGTAGACCCAATCTGGTAGCCACTGGGTTAAGTATGATCTGCAGATGTCTTATGTTAATGCAGTGTCATGTGTAATCAAGCTTGAATTTGGGTGCCTGTAGTCAAGGAGTAAATGCTATAGTTCATGGAAGGTGCTACCTGATTTCTTCTCATGTTTAACAGTCTAGCCATTAAGGGCATTTGAGCTTTCCCTCCTATTGTAGATACAGGGGTGCTTCTGATCTAGATGGAGTCAGGATTTGTGTCTTGGTGAGTAGAGCACAGATTAGGTTCATCCCTTATTGATTGCTTTTGTAGAGTTTATAATCCTAATAACCATATATGTGGCCCATCATTTTATTTAAACCATGAACCTTCAAAGGATTTTGTCAATACATTTTTTTTTTGCAGTTAGGAAAACAATATATTTTCTCCATATAAAATCATGATACTGAATAAGTCTTTACAAACAATACAATATTCTGTATTCTCCATGAAATTTAGATATGCCCAACTCCCACCACCATCATCCCATTAAGAAATAATAATGTAGAAAATGCATTAGGAACTCTAAGTAAATTGAATCCTCTTTTCTTGATTTCTACAAATTTGTATTTTTTGCCTTAATGTAGCTTTTACCATTACGTGCCATCTTTCATTATGGTATGTTTCGAAAACACCAGACCCTGTTAATCTTGTTGATGGACCCAAAGGAGCAGACAATAACCACTCATTGCCTCTTTTGGAAAGCCTTCCCTTCCTCCATTAGAACATCATGTGTTACAACACTTGCCAATATCTAGTAAATTTAACACTGTTTACAACATGCAGCTGTGTTTCATTTCTAAATACAGCAAAAGTAATTGTAAGTTCAAACTACAAAGAAAGTCTAATGACTACTAATAAAATGCACCTATTATTCAATAGGAAATAACCCCATTGAGGTTTTCCCCCCATGATTGATCTAATTTTCTATTTTATGCTTCTAAGAAACTAATGGAAACATTTATAGAGGTGTTTTTTTCCCCTCTAAAATCTAGATGTTGCTAAGATTCTCATCAAACACAGTAGGTTGATGACAGGTACAGGGAAACGGCAGACATTTAAATGATCCAAATTATAATTGGTAATTAGCTCCCAAATTATTCCTGTCTTTTTCAGTTGGAAAGAAAACACTTTCTACAGTTATGTAATTACCACAAAGAAATATAAATATCCTGTTCAGACCTAATATTCATGTGGAATATAAGTAGCTGAAAATATATATTTGCTTATATACAACAGAAATATATATATATAAATGCATTTTAACCATCTTAAAGGGAAATTTCCTTTTAAAATGTATGCAATTATAAATAAGAGTTCTAAAAAAAAAAAATCTAAGTAAACTACCACTCTAAACTGTTAGTTTTATCTAGGACATTTCCTTACTAGGAAAATTTTCTTCTTCATGATTTTAGCTACTGTATATATTTTTCATTTTAGTCACGAAGTTCTGCTAATCAAAACTGGTGAAATAATCTAAAGACATCTGAGGAATTAATTAGGTACATCTCCTTTCTACTCTGCTAATCTTCTTTATGTCTTCAGTTTAGGGAAAAGGAGTCCCTCGTTTACTGATAAACCGCGGAGATTCTATTTGCTATACAGAAGGATCTACTAAAAGGCTAACAATGGTTTATGAATCTTTTAGTCCTATCCTTTTAGTCCTATCCACAGCAACACTTGCAATGGTAAGTATTGTACTCTGTGTGGAAATCAAGTAGGGGTATTGTCGTATCAGCTGATTTTATTCATATACTTTTTATGTTTTAGCCAGAGAGACAGGGAGGTGGGGAGGGATAGGAGGGAGAGAGAAAGGGGAAAAGACATAAAAAGAGATTAAAGAAAGCTACATGGAAGAGGTGGTATAGCACCTCAAAGGATGCTTCATGACCATACCACCTCTAATTGCAAACAGTTTGAATGGTGGAAACTCTTATCTGCCTGCTAACTTCAATGAAATGGATACAAACACAAACCCAAGTTGTTAACTTTTCATTTGTAGGGGGAATATTTGAAAAAGGAAATGGACATTCTTTTTTCTTTCCAAGTAATCAGAAATACGCTGCTAATCAAAGACATTGCTCCTTCTAAGCCAGATTAGAAAACTGGGAAGTCATATTAGAATAAATAGAAAGATACCACAGGTGCATCATGGATCCTTGAGATGACAATGCGAGTTGATTGCAATAATTCTCTAGAAGTTTGGATAACTAGATTTAGTCATCTGGAGTCTGATTGTGTTCCACTGGCTGCATGCACCCCTGATAAAGGACCTAACTTACTCCTTGATTATTAGATACTGACTGACTGGTGTCTGTGTCCTTCTTGTGTGAAAGTTCTTAACCAAAATACATGTTAAATTTTGTCTTGGGAATGTTTGCTTTAAGAGACTGTAACGTAAGCATTTCCAGTTTATCTTTTTCATTTCTAAACTTGTAATTCATTTAATCAATTTTGGAAAGAAACCTTTACAAGAAGTCAGGACAGAGGTCTTATATTTAATAAAAAAGAACAACATACTTGATTAATAATGCAGTTAGTGCCTTTAAAGTGGTTTTTACATACTTTTTCAATTATTGGGAAAACACTAATTTTGATCATTTGAGTCCAATTATGGTATTTTTTATGATTTTTTAATTTACGGCAAAAGAAGTGGTATGTGCTAGTGAACTGTATATTTAAAAATGTTTCAAAAGCTAAATTTTATGTATATTTAACCAAAAATAATAATTCTATAAAAAGAAGTGCTGTGATAAATATTCCAGGTGTGGAATAGCAGTTTAATCAATTATTAGAATCAGTTGTTTATAATGTCGGATTTTTGGGAACTGTCCAAGCAATAATTTTTTATACTTATATGGAAGTCTGTAGAAATTTTTCATACTTAAATAGAAATAACATTAGTCACAATTTATTTTCAAATTTCACCATCTACAGCTGGTTTCAGAAGCCTGGTTCTCACCTCTTTGTTTTTGTTGTTTCTTTCTACTCTGCCATAGCAATTATGTGGTACTAGAAAACTGAGCACAGATTATAAATGTCTGACAAGTCCATTTCATTTTTTTCATAGTTGTAGTTTATTAAATCGAATTTTCTATAGAATATAATGAAATGTGGGTCTCATGTCCCCTTCTGAAATCAGGAGTAACTTTGTTACTGGCCTTGAGAAGCTATTTCTCTATCTAGTAATGCATCAGGTTCATCATCACTCAAGTGCAGATGTGCGCAATATCCCAGTGTTGAACCTGATTTTCCTAGAGGCTGTTTCTGTATTGCCAGAATAGCCATGGCCCCAGAGAAGAGAATTTATGCCTCCATAATGAATATGGTTAGTCCACAATCACAAGCCAAGTACATGTTCATATCATCTTTATGACCCACATAATATATCATAGAGCTACAGGCTGAAAAGAAACTAATTAACCTTTAATGAGATGGGGACAGTGTAGGACAGTTGGCACTATGGAAGGGCTATAATTCCCAGGCTGAGACATTTACCTGGGCTCCATGCCACTGCAGATCTACAACTCATGTTTGGCACCAGTCTTCTTTATGGTGTCTACCACGTGTGTCCACAAAAACAAAGCAAAATTAGTCAAGATGTTACCCAAGGGAAGACTACCCAGCTGGACTGATATAGAGAATATGGGATATGGTAAATTTCTAATATAACCATTCTCAAAGTCTTCTCAAAGGAAATTATACACTTTGTAAGCTTATCACAGATCATTCTACTTTAAAAGACTATAACCATGCAGGTATGAAATTAAAGAAACATTTTCAAACCAAACAGAGGCATTAATAAGCTCACTCTTATCACAATGGAACATGACACATTTTTCAATACTGTTTGATTCATATTAAATCTCAATTGAAGATAAAGGTTCAGTGAGTTGATCTATACCCAGTCTCCAGGATTCACATAATTTCTGAAATTACAGATATAGGATTGGTTGTCTGACAAATATGCAACAGAATAATACACACAAAGTGTTTATTAATGTTCTAAAAGTTGAGAGACAAATCTCTTTGGAATTGTTTGACCTTCATTCTTATCATGTGAGTTGACAGTTATTCTAGAAAGAAAATACAGAGCCTATAAAACATCTTTCTCATCATATTGATCTTTCCATTGAAGCCGGGCAAACATTTTTATCCAGTGGCACATTAATGTGGCAAACACTTAGGCATTTATCTGGGAAAGATAGTGATGTCACCCCAGCTTCTCTACAATCACCTGTTTGATTTTCACATGTGAAAAGGGAAAGCTCCATTTCCTTTCCTTAGCTCACATCAGTGTGAAGTGAATTATAGTAAATTTGAATTAATCTCATTCCTTTTATTTACTACACTTAAATTAGACTGGTTTTTAATTATCTTTGTTTGCATACATGTTATATAGTAGCATTAAGATAACTAAAGCCTTAAAGTGTATGGACTGTTTAATCTAAAAAATAATAGCAATACTAGTATCTTTGCAGGTCTAGTTTCGAAGGTCATATGACCAGTACTTTGTTTTTCCCAACATGGCCTGCTTTGCTGATTACTAGGCCTGTTGGCTTCTTTGAAGTTGTTTAGAAGAATGGAGAAGCATGACAGGACTTTTTGGTTAATAGTCGACTTGGAACACATGTATACCTGTGGCGGATTCATTTTGATATTTGGCAAAACTAATACAATTATGTAAAGTTTAAAAATAAAATAAAATTAAAAAAAGAAGAAAACATGCTAATGATTTAAAACATTTTGACAATATCTTTAGTTGCAAGTGACATATGTATAGGGAGGAATTATGATCTCATAATGAAATGGCTTGTAGGTTCAATACACAAGTAGAATAACTAGAATCTCTCCACGCACTCTCTCTCTCTCTCTCACACACACATACACACAGAGAAAAAATAATTTTTTTAAAGAGAAAGTCATCTGTTGAAAGTGAGGGGAAATTTACAGACTATATACTATATCATAGTATATAGTAACTATCACTATCTGATATATATCTGATATAATGAATATCAGAGTTGCACGTAAGCAGTTCTGAGCAATAGTCTGGTTTAGTTGCTTTCAAACTTTAGACTGAGAATCATGGAGTTTGTTGAAAGTAAATATATGATAGAACCCATGTGAAGAAATTGTGGTTTAGTGGACCTGGAAAGAGATCTAAGAATCTACTTTTTAAAATCAACACCCCAGGTATTTCTGATGCAGGAATTTCATGCATCACTGAGAACATTCATTTAACCTCTCATTAAAGAATGAGGGGTCTCCTGCATTGCATGCAGATTCTTTACCAACTGAGTTATCAGGAAGCCCTAAAGAATATGAATAAATTAAAGTGAATGGGGCAGGAGGAAGTTCTTGTAGTCTTGGAATTAAGTTGTGGGAGAAATCTGTTTTCAGGCTGTTACTAATGAAGACTGCTCAGAGTCAATGCTGATTTCCTAAGAGGCACTAGACAATTTGTATAACCAAATAATGTTAGGAGAAAAAGAATGAAATTCAAACCTAGAGAAACCTCTGTGAAAGTGAATTGTCTCATCTCACTAACGATCTGTAGCTGGCAAGAACAAAGAGAACCCTAAGTGAAAAAAAACTTATGATGAGAAAAATGTATTTGGTAATCTGAGCATACAACAAGGGTCTCAGAGTGACAAGGTTGGATTCCCTTCAGGACTCATGTCAGTAGTAAAATATCAGAATTTTCTTCTCTCTTCACTTTGAAGTGTGTCTAGCCCTTCTCTCTTTTGGGAGGTGGTAAGTTCCCAGGATTTATGGATATTTAGGTAAGTGAAATGAGGTCTAAAGAGAGAGAGCTAATGCTCTTCCTGCTAATTAGAACAGATCAGCAATCAAATTATAGACAAAATAAAAGTTATCTCTAGTTTATAAAGTAGATCAGAACAAAGTACACAATATTAAAGAAAGAGGAATGAGCCTGACTTTACTGTGTTTGTTTGTTTGTTTGTTTTCCTACTTGCTTATGTACCAGAATGGGCTTCCCAGGGGTCACTAGTGGGTTCGATCCCTGAGCTGGGAAGATTTCCTGGAATAGAAAATTACAACTTGTTCCACTGTTTTTAACCTGGAAAAATCCCATGGACAGAGGAACCTGGTGGGATCCAATCTGTGGGGTTGCAAAGAGTTGGACATGTCTCAACATACATCCCCACACACAATGCACCAGAATACAATAAGTATCAATTGTGTCTAAACTTTAAGGTCAATGAGAATGTCTGTATAAATTCTGGCAACATATTCAGTTTAATAAAATTTGATCACTATAGAATGACTTGTACAGCTTCATATATAGGAATTTTTCAAGTTTAATTTCTTAATTTTCCAAATGCTGATAAAGACACATTATCAACTGATCATTCTTACTGTTTTACCAAACTTCTTGGTCCAGTAAATTAAAAAAACACCAGAGTATATTCATGTTTATTTTTGCTATAAAAATTATTCTTCACCTTAAACTTAACATTTACCTGTGCCTTTTTCTGTTAAGGTATTCATCCATTTTATAATTTATATTCACTAGCAGGAAATCTGTTCTGATTTTCAATATTTTCCTGATATTTCACCACCTTGGTCTTAACCACTGTCTGTATGGTTATATTCCTTATATATTTAATGCCTTTTCAAATACAAAGTTTGATTTATTATCCCAACACTCATTTAACTCTTACTTTGACAAAGTAACATTGTTTTCCCTTAAACTTGGAAAGAATGTCAGAATGTAGTTTATTCATTAATTTAGGGAATATTTATTAAGCATCTACTATGGATTACACAAATCCCATTTGCTGCAACACTACAAAATCTGTAGTGCAAAATATTATTCTAGAACTCAAAACCTGACTACAGAAAAATACCCACTCTATTCATGTATTCTAAAAAAGTATAGCAAATGTAGAGAGAACATTCTTCAGGATAGATCACATCTTGGGTCACAAATCAAGCCTAAGTAAATTTAAGAAAATTAAAATCCTATTAAGCATATTTTCTGACCACAATGGTAAGAGACTAAAAATCAACTATAGAAAAAAAAAAAAAACTGTAAAAAACACAAAAACATACAGGCTAAACAATATTCTACTAAATAACAAAGAGATCACTAAATAAATAAAAGACGGAATGAAAAAAAATAACTAGAAAGAAATCAACTCCAAATAATCATTGGAAGGACTGATGCTGCAATTGAACCTCCAATACTTTGTCCACCTGATGTGAAGAACTGATTCATTGGAAAAGACCTTGATGCTGGGAAAGATTGAAGGCAAAAGGAGAAGGGGGTGGCAGAGGATGAGATGGTTAGATATCATCACCAACTTAATGGACATGAATTTGAGCAAACTCTGGGAGATAGTGGAGGACAGAGGAGCCTGGCATGCTGTAGTCCATGGGGTCGCAAAGAGTCAGACATGACTTAGTGACTGAACAACAGCAAGAAACAAATGGCAAATCACAATGCCCCAAAACCTGTAAGATGCAACAAAAATAGTTCCAAGAGGGAAGTTTATAGCAACACAATCCTACCTCAAGAAACAAGAAAAACCTCAAATAAACAACCTAATCTTGCACCACAGCTAGAGAAAGAACAAACAAAACCCAAAGTTAGTAAAAATAAAGAAATGATAAAGATTAAAGCACAAATAAATGAAGAAAACAATAGAAAAGTTTAATGAAACTAAAAGCTGGTTCTCTAAGAAGATAAACATTAATAAACCTTTAGCTAGATCCATTGATTAAAAAAAAAGGGAGAGGATTCAAATTAATAAAATTAGAATTGAAAAGGATGAGTTAGAACTGACACTTCAGAAACACAAAAGATCATAAGAGATCACTACAAGCAACTTTATGCCAAAAAAATGGACAACCTGGAAGAAATGGACAAATTCTTAGAAAGGTACTACCTTCCAAGACTGAGCCAGGAAGAAATATAAAATATTAACTACCAATCACAAGTGATAAAACTGAAAATGTGATTAAAAATCTTCTAACAAACCAAAGTTGAGGCCTAGATGGCTTCACAGGCAGATTCTTTCGAACATTTAGAGAAATTCTAACACCTACTCTGCTCACGCTCTTCCAAAAAATTTCACAGGATGGAACACTCTTAAGGTCACCCTATGAGGGCACTATCATCCTGATAACAAAACCAGACAAGCATAATAAAAAAAGAAAAGAAAATCACAGGCCAATATCCCTGATGAACATAGACACAGAAATCCACAACAAAATGCTAGCAAACTTAATCCAACAATGCATTAAAAAGACCGTACACCAAGATCAAGTGGGAACTATCCCAGACATGCGAGGATTCTTCAATAAATGCAGGTCAATCAATATATACACTATACTAACAAAGAAGACTAAAAACCACATGATCATCTCAATAGACATGGAAAACACTTTAGACAAAGTTCAATACTCATTTATGATAAAAACTGCCAAGAAAATAGGCATAGAGGGAACCTACCTCAACAGAATAAAGGCTGAGTATGAGAAACCCATAGCAAATATTATTCTCCATGGTGAAAAACAAAACATTTCCTCTAAGATCAGAACAAACCAGGACATCCACTCTCATCACCATTATTTAACATTGTTTTGGAAGTCCTAACCTTGGCAATCAGAGAAGAAAAATAAAGGGAATTCAAACTGGAAAAGAAGTAAAATTGTCATTCTTTGCAGATGACATGATACTATACATAGAAAATCTTAAAGACGTCACCAGAAAAATACTAGAGCTAACTAATAAATTTGGTAAATTTGCAGGATTATAAAATTAATACACAGAAATCTCATGCATTCATATAGACTAACAAAGATCGGAAAGGGAAATCAAGGAAAACATACAATTTACCATTGTAACATAAAAAATAAAATACCTAGGAATAAACCTACCTAAGGAGGAAAAGAACCTTTACTCAGAGAAGTGTAAGATTTCTTTGATAAAAGAAATCAAAGACAACACAAGTACATAGAGAGAGATACCATGTTCTTGGATTGGAAGTGTCAATATTGTGAAAATGACTCTACTACCAAAAGCAAGCTACAGATTCATTGCAATCCCTATCAGATTACTAATGACATTTTTCACAAAATTAGAGCAAAAAATTGTACTATTTATATGGAAACACAAGAGACCCCAAATAGTCAAAGTGATTTTGAGAGAAACACAGCTGCGGGAATCAGGCTCCCTGACTTCAGACTGCAGTAAAAAGCTACAGTATCAAGACAGTATGATACTGGCACAGAAAGAAATATAGAGAAATGGAACAGGATAGAAATTCTAGAGATAAACCCAAGCACCTGTGGTCACCCAATCTATGACAAGAATATACAATGGGAAAAAGAAAATCTCTTCAATAAGTGGTGCTGGAAAAACTGGACAACTACATGAAAAAGAATGAAATTAGAACAATCCTTGTCACCATACACAGAAATAAACTCAAAATGGATTAAAGCCCTCAATGTAAGGGCAGACACTGTAAAACTCTTAGAGGAAAACAAAGGCAGAACATTCTTTGACATAAGTTGTAGCAAGATCTTTCTTAACCTGTCTATCAGAGTAATGAAAATACAAATAAACACTTGGGACCTAACTGAACTCAAAAGCTTTTTGCATAGCAAAGGAAACCACAACACGATAAAGAGACAGCCCTCAGAATGGGAGAAAATATTTGCTAATGAAGCAACTGACAAGTGATTAATCTCCAAAAAATAAAAGCAGCTCATGTAGCTCAGTATCAAAAAATGAGAGTCCCAAACATGAGCAGAAGACCTAAAAAATATATGGGCAGAAGACATGTCAAAATAGACATTTGCCCAAAGAAGACATACAGATGGCCAAAAAGCACATGAAAAGATGCTCAACAACACTAATTATTAGAGAAATGCAAATATAAACTACAACGAGGTATCACCTCACAACAGTCAGAATGGCCTTCATCAAAAAATCTACAAACATTACATGCTAGAGAGGGTGTGGAAAAAAGGAAACCCTCTTAGATTGTTAGTGGGAATGTAAATCAGCACAACCACTATGAAGAACCATATGGAGGTTCCTCCCCTTCATGGATCACAGCCTTGTCATGGCAAAGAGGCTTACATAAATCAATGAACCTATGAGCCATGCTGGGCAGGGCCACCCAAGATGGACAGGTCATACGGGAGAGTTCTGATAAAATGTGGTCCACTGGAGGAGGGAATAGCAAACCACTTCAGTCCTCTTGCTTCAAGAACACCATGAACATGGATTGGAAGAATCAATATAGTGAAATGAGTATACTACCCAAAGCAATTTATAGATTCAATGCAATCCCTATCAAGCCACCAATGGTATTCTTCACAGAGCTAGAACAAATAATTTCACAATTTGTATGGAAATATAAAAAACCTCAAATAGCCAAAGCAATCTTGAGAAAGAAGAATGGAACTGGAGGAATCAGCCTGCCTGACTTCAGACTCTACTACAAAGCCACAGTCATCAAGACAGTATGGTACTGGCACAAAGACAGAAATATAGATCAATGGAACAAAATAGAAAGCCCAGAGATAAACCCACACACCTATGGTCACCTTATCTTTGACAAAGGAGGCAAGAATATACAATGGATTAAAGACAAGCTCTTTAACAAGTGGTGCTGGGAAAAGTGGTCAACCACTTGTAAAAGAATGAAACCAGAACACTTTCTAACACCATACACAAAAATAAACTCAAAATTGATTAAAGATCTAAACGTAAGACCAGAAACTATAAAACTCCTAGAGGAGAACATAGGCACAACACTCGACATACATCACAGCAGGATCCTCTATGACCCACCTCCCAGAATATTGGAAATAAAAGCAAAAATAAACAAATGGGACCTAATTAAACTTAAAAGCTTCTGCACAACAAAGGAAAGGTGAAAAGACAGCCTTCAGAATGGGAGAAAATAATAGCAAATGAAGCAACGGACAAACAACTAATCTCAAAAATATACAAGCAACTCCTACAGCTCAATTCCAGAAAAATAAATGACCCAATCATAAAATGGGCCAAAGAACTAAATAGACATTTCTCCAAAGAAGACATACAGATGGCTAACAAACACATGAAAAGATGCTCAACATCACTCATTATCAGAGAAACGCAAATCAAAACCACTATGAGGTACCATTTCACGCCAGTCAGAATGGCTGCGATCCAAAAGTCTACAAGCAATAAATGCTGGAGAGGGTGTGGAGAAAAGGGAACCCTCTTACACTGTTGGTAGGAATGCAAACTAGTACAGCCACTATGGAGAACAGTGTGGAGATTCCTTAAAAAACTGGAAATAGAACTGCCTTATGACCCAGCAATCCCACTGCTGGGCATACATACTGAGGAAACCAGAACTGAAAGAGACACATGTACCCCAATGTTCATCACAGCACTGTTTATAATAGCCAGGACATGGAAGCAACCTAGATATCCATCAGCAGATGAATGGATAAGAAAGCTGTGGTACATATACACAATGGAGTATTACTCAGCCATTAAAAAGAATACATTTGAATCAGTTCTAATGAGGTGGATGAAACTGGAGCCTATTATACAGAGTGAAGTAAGCCGGAAAGAAAAACATCAATATAGTATGCTAACGCATATATATGAAATTTAGAATGATGGTAACAATAACCCTGTATATGAGACAGCAAAAGAGACACTGATGTATAGAACAGTCTTTTGGACTCTGTGGGAGAGGGAGAGGGTGGGATGATTTGGGAGAATGGCATTGAAACATGTATAATATCATATATGAAACAAGTTGCCAGTCCAGGTTTGATGCATGATACTGGATGCTTGGGGCTGGTACACTGGGACAACCCAGAGGGATGGTATGGGGAGGGAGGAGGGAGGAGGGTTCAGGATGGGGAACACGTGTATACCTGTGGTGGATTCATGTTGCTATATGGCAAAACCAATACAATATTGTAAAATTAAATAATAAAATAAAAAAAAACCACCATGAACATTATGAAAAAGCAAAATATGACACTGGAAGATGAGCCTTCCATGTTGGAAGGTGTTCAGTATGCTACTTGGGAAGAGTGGAGAAATGCCTAGAAAGAATGAAGAAGTTGGGCCAAAGCAGAAACAACACCCAGTTGTAGATATGTCTGGTGGTGAAAGTAAAGTCTGATGCTGTAAAGAACAATATTGCATAGGAACCTGGAATGTTAGGTCTGAAAATCAAGGTAAATTGGATGTGGTCAATAGGAGATGGCAAGAGTGAACACCGACATTTTAGGAATAAGTGAACTAAAATGAAAAGGAATGGGCTAATTGAGATAACCATTATATCTACTACTGTGGGCAAGAATCCCTTAGAAAAAATGGAGTAGCCCTCTTAGTCAACAAAAGAGTTTGAAATGCAGTACCTGGGTGCAAGCTTAAAAATGACAAAATGATCTCAGTTCATTTCCACCATTCAACATCACAGTAATCCAAGTCTATTCCACAACCACTGATGCCAAAGAAGCTGCAGTTTACTGGTTCCATGAAGACCTACGACACTCCAGAACTAACACCAAAAATAAACGTCCTTTTCATCATAGGGGACTGGAATGCAAAAGTAGGATGTACAAGATACCTGGAATAACAGGCAAGGTTAGCCTTGGAGTATAAAATGAAGCAGGGTGAAGGTTAATAGTTTTGTCAAGAGAACACACTCGTCATAGCAAACATCCTCTTCCAACAACACAAGAGACAAATCTGCATAGGACATCACCAGATGGTCAATACTAAAATCAGATTGATTATATTTTTTGCAGCTGAAGATGGAGAAGCTCTATACAGTCAGGAGTAAAAAGACCAGGAGCTGATTGTGGCTCAGATCATGAACTCCTTATTTCAAAATTCAGGTGTAAATTGAAGAAAATAGGGAAAACCACTGGGACATTCAGTTCAGTTCAGTTCAGTCACTCAGTCGTTTCTGACTCTTTGTGACCCCATGAATCGCAGCACACCAGGCATCCCTGTCCATCACCAACTCCCGGAGTTCACTCAGACTCACACCCATCGAGTCGGTGATGCCATCCAGCTATTTCATCCTCTGTCATCCCCTTTTCCTCCTGCCCCCAATCCCGCCCAGCATCAGAGTCTTTTCCAATGAGTCAACTCTTCACATGAGGTGGCCAAAGTACTGGAGTTTCAGCTTCAGCATCATTCCTTCCAAAGAACACCCAGGGCTGATCTCCTTTAGAATGGACTGGTTGGATCTCCTTGCAGGCCAAGGGACTCTCAACAGTCTTCTCCAGTACCACAGTTCAAAAGCATCAATTCCTCGGCGCTCAGCTTTCTTCACAGTCCAACTCTCACATCCATACGTGACCACTGGAAAAACCATAGCCTTGACTATGACCTAAATCAAATCCCTTATGATTATACAGTGGAGGTGATGAATAGATTCAAGGTATTAGATCTGGTAGACAGAGCATCTGAAGAACTATGGAAGTTCTTAAGAACATAGGTTCTTAACATTGTACAGGAGGTGGTAACCAAAACCATCCAAGGAAAGAGAAACTCAAGAAGACAACGTGGCTATCTGAGGAGGCCAGTGAATAGTTGTGAAAAGAGAAGTGAAAGGCAAAGAGAAAGAGAAGGATATTTCCAGAGAATGAATGCAGAGTTCCAGAGTATAGCAAAGAGATATAAGAAAGCTTTCTTAAAAGAACAATGCAAACAAATAGAAGAAAGCAATAGAATGGCAAAGACTTGAGATCCCTTCAAGAAAACTGGAGATATCAGGGGCAAATTTTATGCAAGGATGGGCATAATAAAGGAAAGAAATGGTAAGGACCTAAAAGAAGCATAAGTGATTAAGAAGAGGTGGCAAGAATACACAGAAGAACTTTACAAAAAAAGCTCTTAATGACTCTGATAACTACAATGGTGTGGTCACTCACCTAGAGCCAGACCATACTGGAGTGTGAAGTCAAGTGGCCCTTAGAAAGCATCACTACAAACTAAGCTAGTGGAGGTGATGGGATTCTAGCTAAGCTATTTCAAATCTTATAAGATGATGCTGTGAAAGTGCTGCACTCAATATGTCAGCAAATTTGGAAACTCAGCAGTGGCCACAGGACTGGAAAAGGTCAGTTTTCATTTCAAACCAAAGAAAGGCAACACCAAAGAATGTTCAAATTACCGTACAATTGAGCTCATTTCACATGCGAGCAAGATAATGCTAAAATCCTTCAAGCCAGGCTTTAACAGTATGTGAACCAAGAACTTCCAGATGTATAAGCTGGATTTGGAAAAGGCAGAAAAACCATAGATCAAGTTGCCAATATCCGTTGGATCATAGAAAAAGCAAGGGCATTCCAGAAAAACATCTACTTCTGCTTCATTGATTATGCTAAAGCCACTGACTGTGTGGATCACAACAAACTATGGAAAACTCTTAAAGACATGGGAAACCTGTATGGAGATCAAGAAACTACAGTTACAACTAGACACGGAACAACAAACTGGATTAATATTGGGAAAGGAGTATGCCATGTCTGTGTATTGTCATCCTGCTTATTTAAGTTTTATGCAGAATACATTATGCAAAATGCTGGAATGGATGAATCACAAGCTGTAATCAAGTTTGCTGGGAGAAATATCAACAACCTCAGATATGCAGATGACACTACTCTAATGGCAGAAAGTGAAGAGGAACTAAAGAGTTCCTTGATGAGGGTGAAAGAAGAAAGTGAAAGTCTGGCTTAAAACTCAACATTGAAAAAAACCCCAATGTTCATCACAGCACTGCCAGGACATGGGAAGCAACCTAGATGTCCATCAACAGATGAATGGATAAGAAAGCTGTGGTACATATACAGAATGGAGAATTACTCAGCCATTAAAAAGAATACATTTGAATCAGTTCTAATGAGGTGGATGAAACTGGAGCCTATTATACAGACTGAAGTAAGCCAGAAAGAAAAACACCAATACAGTATACTAACGCAGATATATGGAATTTAGAAAGATGGTAACAATAACCATGTATACGAGACAGCAAAAGAGACACTGATGTATAGAACAGTCTTTTGGACTCTGTGGGAGAGGGAGAGGGTGGGATGATTTGGGAGAATGGCATTGAAATACGTAAAATATCATATCATATATGGAATGAGTCGCCAGTCCAGGTTCGATGCAGGATACTGGATGCTTGGGGCTGGTGCACTGGGACGACCTAGAGGGATGGTATGGAGAGGGAGGAGGGAGGAGGGTTCAGGATGGGGAACACATGTATACCTGTGGCGGATTCATTTCAATATTTGGCAAAACCAATACAATATTGTAAAGTTTAAAAATAAAATTTAAAAAAATAAAGTTAAAAAAAAAAGAAAGAAACAAGAAAAAGAAAAAAACTATCCTCATGGCATCAGTCTTATCACTTCATGGCAAACAGAAGAAAAAATGGAAGCAGTGAGAAATTTTATTTTCTTGGGCTCCTAAATCACTGCAGATGGTGACTGCAGCCAGGAAATTAAAAAACGCTTGATCCTTGAAAGGAAAGCTATGAAAAACCTAGACAGTGTATTAAAAAGCAGAGACATCAGTTTGCCAACAAAGGTCTGTATGATCAAAGGTATAGTTTTTCCAGTAGTCATGTACAGATGTGAGAATTGGACCATAAAGAAGGCTGAGCACCAAAGATTTGATGCTTCTGCATTGTGGTGCTGGAGAAGACTCTTGAGAATCTCTTGGACTGCAAGATTAAACCAGCCAACCCTAAAGGAAATCAACCCTGAATATTCACTGGAAGGACTGATGCTGAAGCTAAAGTTTCAATACTTTGGCCACCTGATTTGAAGAGCTGACTCAATTGGAAAGAAGCAGGCAACAGAGGATGAGATGGTTGGATATCTCAATAAGTTGGTATCACCAACTTAAGAGATAGTGAAGGACAGGGAACTCTGGCATGCTGTAGTCCATGGAGTTGCTAAGAGTCATCACTTAGCACATCACAGCACATCACAATGGAGGTTCCTTAAAAAACTAAAAACAGAACTACCATTTCACCCAGAATTTCCACTCCTGGGCATATACTATGAGAAAACCATAATTCAAAATGGTACACACATCCAAGTGTTCACTGCAGCACAATTTACAACAGCCAGGACATGGAAGTAACCTAAATGTCCATCAATAAAGGAATGGATAAAGAAGATGAGATACAATGAAATATTATTTAGCCATAAAAAGAAACAAAAATGTGCCATTTGTAGAGATGTGGATGGACCTAGGGATTGTAATAAAGAGTGAAGTTAGAAAAAGAAAAACAAATATATTTTAATGCATATATGTGGAATCTACAAAAATAGTATAGATGATCTTACTTGCAAAGCAGAAATAGAGACACAGATGTAGAGAATAAAGGTACGGATAAAAAGGGGTAAAGTTTGCGTGTGGGATAGATTGGGAGGTATATACACTTTTATAAAATAGTTAACTAATGAGAACAGACTGTATCACACAAAGAACTCTACACACTGCTCTGTGGGACCTACATGGGAAGGAAATCCAAAAAAAGATGGGATGCATGTATACGTATAACTGATTCACTTTTCTGTACAGAGAAGCAAAGCATTGCACAGCAACTATACGGAGAAGGCAATGGCACCCCACTCCAGTACACTTGCCTGGAAAATCCCATGGGCAGAGGAGCCTGGTAGGCTGCAGTCCATGGGGTTGCTAGGAGTCGGACACGACTGAGAGACTTCACTTTCCCTTTTCACTTTCATGCATTGGAGAAGGAAATGGCAACCCACTCCAATATTCTTGCCTGGAGAATCCCAGGGATGGGGGAGCCTGGTGGGCTGCCGTCTATGGGGTCGCACAAAGTCGGACATGACTGAAGCGACTTAGTTGCAGCAGCAACTATACTCCAATAAAAAATAACCAAAAAATGCAAGCATATCATCAAAAATCTATCCTCTCTATATTATGATAATAATCAAATTTGAAAATTGGAGAAATATATTTTTGATGACCTATGATTGTTATATTAGGTGAATGGCATTAAAAGTAGAGACACATAAGGAAGGAAGGCAGCAAGGAAGGAAGGCAAAATGAAAGAGAGGGAGAGACAAACACAGAGGGAGGGAGAGAGGGAGTTTCTCAAAGTTTGTTGATAACAATTTTATCCTTTCTACCATAGAGATATCTGTTTCATTAGGAAAGAGCTGTGAGAAAGCAAAATTTCTTTCTTTGGACAACAGCTAGAATTATTTCCTGTTTATTTCTTTGACATATTATACTGTAGAGTTGCTTATAATCAGATTTTGTAAAATCAATAACAGTTTAAAGAAAATGCAAAGCATCTAGCTAGTCACAATGCTGTTGCCCAAAACTATTAAAATACATTGAAAATATATTTTCCCTATACATTTTATTCTTTATTCTTTATCTCTTTATCATTCCTCAAGACTTACCTAAGAAAAATATGTAAAATTCTAATCCTCTTATCTCTGGGCCTCAGACAAGTTTAGATGTTATGTTTATAATTAATTTTATTGACATTATTTGTTTTCGTTATTATTATTGTTTTATCTGAGAAAGCAGAAAGTTAGACCTCTGTATGCATAACTGGTAGTACATAACAGGAGTCCTATAAATGTTTTCTAATGAAATTTGTGAAAAATATAAATGCTTAAATCTGTATATTAATATTTAATATATAATACACAATATATAATTTTAAAATAATCACTGAAACTTTATTATGGTAAAATCTAAGAATATTTGGGGCACAACAAATAAATTGGGGGGAAATCCAGTTGATTATTGTACACTGTAAAATAATAAATATAAATGAATATATAACACATTTTTTCTTCAATTACCTATTTTACTAAATTATACATATCCCAGGCTTTTTTGTTTAGGGTTAGCTTGGTGTATTTTTTAACTGTTTTGGTTTCAATCTTTCTGTGTAGTTATATATAAAGTATACTTCTGGTAAACAGAGAGAAAAGATAGCCACCATCTACATGACAAGGAAGAGAAGCAAGGAGCAGAAGAAACCATTCTTGCCCATTCTTGATGCTGTACATCTAGTCTTCAGAATTAGGAAATAAATTTGTTTTTAAAGCCACCTAATCCATGTTACTTTTTATGACAACCCTAGTGATGTAATACAGATTAGTTATGTCCAGTTGCACAGTTGTGCTCCATGCAGTACCAGCTAGGATTTCAGTGACCTAGGGCCCAACTGTTGATGACCGGGGCTGTGTTTCCTCTCTGTTGTTTGGCCTGAGACCAAACTCTGGTAGGGGTATGGTGGTAATGGCACCATCAGAATAAGATCCAGATTCCCCCACAGTCAGTCTCTCCCACCAGGAAGTTTCCACAAGCATCTTAACCTTATACATCAAAGGGCAGACAGAATGAAAACCACAATCACAGAAAACTAACCAAACTGATCACATGGATCACAGCTTGTCTAACTCAATGAAACTATGATCCATGCCATGTAGGGCCACCCAAGACGGGTGGGTCATGGTGGAGAGGTCTGACAGAATGTGGTCCACTGGAGAAGGGAATGGCAAACCACTTCAGTATTCTTGCCTTGAGAACCCCATGAACAGTATGAAAAGGCAAAATGATAGGACACAGAAAGATGAATTCCCCAGGTTGGAAGGTGCCAAATATGCTCCTGGAGAAGAGTGGAGAAATAATTCCAGAAAGAACGAAGAGACAGAGCCAAAGTGAAAACAATGCCCAGCTGTGGATGTGACTGGTGATGGAAGTAAAGTTCGATGCTATAAAGAACAATACTGCATACGAACCTGGAATGTCGGGTCCATGAATCAAGGTAAACTAGAAGTGGGCAAACAGGAGATGGCAAGAGTAAACATCAAGATTTTAGGAATCAGTGAACTAAAATAGAAGGAAATGAGTGAATTTAATTCAGATGACCATTATATCTACTACCTTGGGCAAGAATCCCTTAGAAGAAATGGAGAAGCCCTCATATTTAAAATGCAATACATGGATGCAATCTCAAAAATAACAGAATGATCTCTGTTCATTTCCAAGGCAAACCATTCAATATGACAGTAATCCAAGTCTATATCCCAACCACTAATGCTGAAGAAGCTGAAGTTGGATGGTTCTATGAGGACTAACAAGACCTTCTAGAACTAACACCTAAAAAAGATGTCCTTTTTATTATAGGGGACTGGAATGCAAAAGTAGCAAGTCAAGAGATACCTGGAGTAACAGGCTGGTTTGGCCCTGGAGTACAAAATGAAGCAGCACAAAGGCTAACAGAGTTTTGCCAAGAGAACACACTGGTCAGAGCAAACACCCTCTGCCAACAACACAAGAGATGACTCTACACATGGACATCACCAGATAGTCAATACCAAAATCAGACTGATTATATTTTTTGCAGCCAAAGATGGAGAAGCTCTATACAGTCAGCAAAAACAAGACCAGGAGCTGACTGTGGCTCAGATCATGAACTCCTTACTGGCAAATTCAGACTTCAATTGAAGAAAGTGGGGAAAACCACTAGACCATTCAGGTATGACCTAAATCAAATCCCTTACAATATACAGTGGAAGTGACAAACAGATTCAAGGGATTAGATATGATAAGTGTGCCTGAAGAATTATGGATGGAGTCTCATGACAATGTACAGGAGATGGTGATCAAGACTATCCCCAAGAAAAAGAAATGCAAAAAAGCAAAATGGTTGTCTGAGGAGGCCTCACAAATAGCTGAGAAAAGAAGAGAAGCTAAAGGCAAAGGAGCAAAGGAAAGATATACCCATCTGAGTGCAGAGTTCCAAAGAATAGCAAGGAGAGATAAGAAAGCCTTCCTCAGTGATCAATGCAAAGAAATAGAGGAGAATAATATAATGTGAAAGACTGGAAATCTCTTCATGAAAATTAGAGACACCAAGGGAATATTTCATGCAAAGATGAGTACAATAGAGGATCAAAATGGTAGGGACCTAACAGAAGCAGATGATATTAAGAAGAGATGGCAAGAATACTGAGAACTATACAAAAAAGATCTTAATGACCCAGGTAACCATGATGGTGTTAGATGATGTTAGATGATATTAGATGATGGCTCACCTAGAGCCAGTCCTCTTGGAATGCAAAGTCAAGTGGGCCTTAGGAAGCACCACTATGAACAAAGCTAGTGAAGGTGATGGAATTCCAGTTGAGCTATTTCAAATCCTAAAAGCTGGTGCTGTGATAGTGCTGCAGTCAATATGCTAGCAAATTTGGAAAACTCAGCAGTGGCCACAGGACTGGAAAAGGTCAGTTTTCATTCCAATCCCAAAGAAAGGCAATGCCAAAGAATGTCCAAACTACCACACAACCTGTGGCAAATTCTTCACGAGATGAGACTACCAGACCACCTTACCTGCCTCCTGAGAAACCTATATGCAGGTCAAGAAGCAACAGTTAGAACCGGACATGGAACAACAGACTGGTTCCAAATCAGGAAAGGAGTACTTCAGGGCTGTATATTGTCACCCTGCATATTTAATTTTAATTCAGAATACATCATGTGAAATGCCAGCTGGATGATGCACAAGCTGGAGTCAGGATTGCTGGGAGAAATATCAATAACCTTAAATACGCAGATGACACCACCCCTATGGCAGAAAGTGAAGAGGAACTAAAGAGCCTCTTGATGAAGGTGAAAGAGGACAGTGAAAAGCTTGCTTGAAAGTCAACATTCATAAAACTAAGATCATGGCATCCAGTCCCATCACTTCATGGCAAATAAATGGGGAAACATAGGAAACAGCGACAGACTTTATTTACTTGGGCTCCAAAATCACTGCAGATGGTGACTGCAGCCATGAAATTAAAAGATCAACCTTTTCTTTTTTGTGTGAGAAAAGCTATGACCAACGTAGATAGCATATTAAAAAGCAGAGATATTATTTTGCCAGCAACGGTCTGTCTAGTCAAAGAGATGGGTTTTCCATTAGTCATGTATGGATGTGAGAGTTGGACTACAAAGAAAGCTGAACACCGAAGAAGTGATGCTTTTGAACTGTGGTGTTGGAGAAGCCTCTTCAGAGTCCCTTTGGACTGCAAGATCAAACCAGTTCATTCTAAAGGAAATCAATCCTGAATGTTCATTGAAAAAAGTGACGCTGAAGCAGAAACTACAATACTTTGGCCACCTGCCACGAAGAACTGACTCATTAGAAAAGACCCTGATCCTGGGAAAGATTGAAGGTGGGAGGAGAAGGGTATGATAGAGGATGAGATGGTTGGATGGCATCACCGACTCAATGGACATGAGTTTGAGCAAGCTCCGGGAGTTGTTGATGGACAGGGAAGCACTGGCGTGCTGTAGTCTGTGGGGTTGCAATGAGTTGGACACAACTGAACAACTGAACTGAGGGCCCAACTGAGCTGGCATGCCCAAGATGGCTCAGGAGCTTAACAAGCATTTAGTGCTTTCTGGCAGTTGTTAACTCATCAAATCCTGTTGTCAAACAGATCCTGTTACTACTCCTTCATTTTGACTTTCCCTGTGTCTTGGGCCTCTCATTGTAATCTGACTGGATTCCAAGAAGCAGGACACAGGATCTACCAGTTCTCATAGAAATTAGGCTCAGAAGCATTATCTGTACCACCAAAAATCAGTTACAAAGCCAGATCAGATTCGGTCAGAAGAGAAATAAGTTCCATCTCTTAATATGGCAGATGTGCTCTGCCATATCACAGCCAATTTCAAAGAGGAAAAAATTGGAGAATATGAGGGATAGCATGCTTAATCCATTAGACTCTACATTAAATTTGGACTTTATCACTTACTTTTCAATAGATGGGTGCCTTTAACCATTCTCCTGCCCTTTGTGCTATTCTTATCATATACTAATCTTTTGCAAATGTTAGAAACTGCAAAACATATCATTATTAATATTATTTTGGTATTCAGTATTTGTAATATGTATCCACAGATTTATTATTGCCAAGGTTCTTTGTTTTTCTGTGGTTTCTTGCTTTCACTTCTTTCAGTCTCAGGGACTTTAGTATTTCCTGTATTGTCTACTGGCATTCATACTTTGTTTGAAAATATCTTTATTTTAACTTCATTTTTGAACAATATTTTTGCTTGGATAAATTCTGGACTGGCAGTATTGTTTTCTCCATACCAACAGATGTTTCACTTTATTTGGCTTCCATAGCTACTGTTTAAGTCAGCTGTAATTTCACTAGTTTCCTTTTCGTAAAGGTACTTCATGCACACTAGTCCAGTTGACTCTGTCTTGCATATCTCTTATGTACTGCTCTGTTCACTTTTTTACCCTGTATGTCAGTTTGAATATTTTACTACTCTGACTTCACTAAGCTAGTCTTCTGAGTGTTCAATTTCATGGCAAGGCCATCAGTAACCTCTTAAATAGTATATTTTTTCAATTCTACAACAACATTGGCAAAACTACATACAGCCCATGGGCCATTTGTAAAGAAAGTTTTATTGAAAAACAGCTACATCCACTTGATTATGTATCATTTGTGGGTTCCCCACCCCCAACACACACTACAGCAGTGGAGTTAAATACTTGTAACAGAAATTACATGGCCCACAAAACCCAAAGTATTTACTACTGGACACTTTACAAAAAATGTTTGCTACCTCTGTTCTAGAATACCCATTTGTGTTTTTTTTGTTGTTGTTGTTTTGTTTTTAATATGATTCCAATTCTCTATTGAAATTCTCCAATTCTTCATTTACTTTGTTCATCATTCCTTTAGTTACCGAAACATTTTTATATTAATTATTTTAAAAACTTTGACTACTGTTTCCAACAACTGGATAATTTTCAGGTGTGCTTCTACTGCGATCTTTCTCTTCATTTATAGTCACATTTTTCTAACCCTTCTCATATCTAACTTTTTAAAAATTATATTTTAGTCACTGCTTATAAAAGAACAATAGACAGTAAAGTAATGGCTACTTTTATCCAGAAAGAATAAGCCCTTCCTTTCCTAAGCAGATAGTTTGAAGAGTCATTTACAATTTTAACAAATTTATCTGTTTTGGACCTGAGATTCTCCTTTAGTGAGTCACAGTCCACAAATGTCTCAAGGGCAAGCTTTGTGTTCTTTGGCACAGTTTGTACTTTCTAGTGGCACTTCTTCTAAGCACCATGAGGTGCTCTCTCTCTTTTCCTTCTTTTAGTCACTGTAGCCTTCCCTGACATTTTTCTTTTTTTTAATATTATTTGGCTGTGTCAGGTCTTAGTTGTAACACCCAGGAGCTTTGAACTTCGTTGCAGCACATGGGATCTAGTTCCCTGGCTAGAGATCGAAACCAGGCCTCCTGCATTGGGAACATGGGGTCCTAGCCACTGGACCATCAGGGAAGTCCCTTTCCCTGGCGTCTGGTTGACATACTGGCAAATCTCTGCCTCCTCCCTGAAAGATTTCCTTTTGGAAGTTTTGAGCTCAACTATTTAGCTTCTCATTTCACACAGATTCAAAATCTGGCAAAGAGAGCTTCAGTGAATTTTTTGCAACCCCCTTCCTTTTGAATAACCTTGATGCCAAAGGACTATGAGACTGGATGTTATTTCACTCTGCCCTTCTGACTAGCCCCCAGCTTTCTGCACTACCAGAGCATTCAGCAAATTTGCATTTTGGGGTTTCAACATGTTTCACACCAGACATGTCCCCAAAGCTCTCCTGGTTTCCATTTTCCCTATTAGTCCTTCTACCTCTAGTTGTCGGAGAAGGCGATGGCACCCCACTCCAGTACTCTCGCTTGGAAAATCCCATGGATGGAGGAGCCTGGTAGGCTGCAGTCCATGGGGTCGCTAAGAGTCAGACACGACTGAGCTACTCCACTTTCCCTTTTCACTTTCATGCATTGGAGAAGGAAACGGCAACCCACTCCAGTGTTCTTGCCTGGAGAATCCCAGGGACAAGGGAGCCTGGTGGGCTGCCGTCTATGGGGTCGCACAGAGTCGGACACGACTGAAGCAACTTAGCAGCAGCAGCCTCTAGTTGTGGATCTCCAGTCTCATAATATTCCTCCGGGGGCGGGTGGGAAATCCAGTGAATAATCTTGATTCACCCAAGGATAGCTGTTCTCTCTCTAGAATTTAATACATGTAGTCTTACTTTGTTCCATGATTCTACAGTGTCTTAAGTATGATTTTGACAATTCACTTATATATTTTAGTTGAAATGATTGCTTCAACCTATTACATTTTACTTGGCAGTGGAAATCCCAAATTAAATATAATCCTAACTGCTACATTTAAGAGTTTGAACAATATAATCTTCAACTCACCTTTCTGCTTTTTTTCTATTACTGCTTGCAGCTCACATGTTATGCTATAGCAAAACTGGATGTTTTAATGTTATTAAATAACAGGCCACATTTTCTTGCCTCTGAGTCCCTGCTCATGTGGGTCTAAGCATCCTGTGCTTGCTTGAATTCTGTATGTACTCAGTCTCACTTCAAATACCTTTCTTTTATGCAGTCTTTCTTAAATTCTTAATTGGAAATGATCTCTCCTTGCTTTACAACAATCTCCAGCTATATTATACCTCCCTTCTAACACATAATATTTTGTCTTATTTTCTCTTTTAATAAAAAGTAATTGTCTTATTTCCTTCAGTAGGCATATTATAGACGCCTTATAAGTAAGAACCAGTCCATCCTAAAGGAGATCAGTCCTGGGTGTTCATTGGAAGGACCGATATTGAAGCTGAAACTCCAACACTTTGGCCACCTGATGCAAAGAGCTGACTCATTAGAAAAGACCCTGATGCTGGGAAAGCTGAGGGCAGGATGAGAAGGGGACAATAGAGGATGAGATGGTTGGATGGCACCACCGACTCGATGGACATGGTTTTGGGTGGACTCCGGGAGTTGGTGATGGACAGGGAGGCCTGGCATGCTGCAGTTTATGGGGTCGCAAAGAGTCAGACACGACTGAGCGACTGAACTGAACTGAAGGCAAGTCCTTACAAGTGAGGCCTGTACTTAACTCCCTTTATTGGTCCTTAAACATCTTGCACATAAAAGGTTAAGATAATACAATTGTTCACTTGATAAGTTGTTATTCTGTCATGACTTTCTCTGCCTCTGTGATAGGCATAGAATAGCAAATTCTGAAATAGCTTTACTGAGATATAACTGACTTACAACAAACTGTACTTATGTGATATGTCTCATGCTCAGTTGCTTCAGCTGTATCTGACTCTTTTTGACCCCATGGACTATATAGCCCAACCCTTGCCCCCGTCCATGCGATTTTCCAGGCAAGAATACTTGAATGGGTTGCCATTTTCTCCTCCAAGGGATCTTCTCAACTTAGAGATTAAACTTGTCTCCTGTGGCTCCTACACTGGTGGCAGATTTTTGTATTACTTGACAAATTGGGCTTCCCAGGTGACCCAGTGGTAAAGAATCCACCTGCCAAAGCAGAAGATGTGGGTTCAAGCCCTGAATCAAGAATATCTCCTGGAAGAAGAAATGGCCACCCATTCCAGTATTCTTGCCTGGGAAACCCCCTGGAGAGAGGAGCCTGGTGGGCTAGAGTCCACAGGGTTGCAGAGTCAGACATGACTGAGCATGCACACATGTACTTGACAAGTTATGACAGAAGTATATATCCATGAAATCATAACCACAATCAAGACAATGAACTGCAAAGTTTCCCCATTTCCCTTTGGTCTCTCCCTCCCACCCACCAAACCCACACACCTCTGATTTATTTTCTGTTAATATTGATTAATCTGTTTTCATTCCTGAATTTTAAATGAACAGAATCATACACTTGAGTACTCTTTATTTGGCTTATTTTTGCAGTGTTATTATTTTGAGATTCATATATGGTGTTCAGTGTTGATGGATATTTGGATTGCTTTAATATAGTGATTATTATAAATAAAGTTGTATGAGCTTTCATGTATAGATCTTTATGTGGATATGTTTTCACTTTTGGAGTGAATACCTAGAAGTAGAATGGCTAGATCAGACAGTAAGTGTGTATTTAACTATTTAAGAAGCTGTAAAGCTGTTTTCTCAAGTGATTTTTAACCTTTTAAATTCCCCCCAGCAGTTTACGAGAATTCCAGTTTCTCTTTATCCTTACCAACTCTTGGTAGAGTTAATCTTTTTCATTTTAACTATCCTAATAAGTAAGCAGTCATACCTCATTGTAGTTTTTATTTATGTTTCTCTAGTGTCAAAATTCTGACTCTTGAGAAATTTGTATGCAGGTCAGGAAGCAACAGTTAGAAGTGGACATGGAACAACAGACTGGTTCCAAATAGGAAAAGGAGTTCATCAAGGCTGTATATTGTCACCCTGCTTATTTAACTTCTATGCAGAGTACATCATGAGAAACGCTGGACTGGAAGAAACACAAACTGAAATCAAGATTGCCGGGAGAAATATCAATAACCTCAGATA
>NW_011495049.1:1992559-2039774 GCF_000754665.1 Bison bison bison
AATCACTACAGATGGTGACTGCAGCCATGAAATTAAAAGACGCTTACTCCTTGGAAGGAAAGTTATGACCAACCTAGATAGCATATTGAAAAGCAGAGACATTACTTTGCCAACAAAGGTTCATCTAGTCAAGGCTGTGGTTTTTCCTTTGGTCATGTATGGATGTGAGAGTTGGACTGGGAAGAAGGCTGAGCGCTGAAGAATTGATGCTTTTGAACTGTGGTGTTGGAGAAGACTCTTGAGAGTCCCTTGGACTGCAAGGAGATCCAACCAGTCCATTGTGAAGGAGATCAGCCCTGGGATTTCTTTGGAAGGAATGATGCTAAAGCTGAAACTCCAGTACTTTGGCCACCTCATGCGAAGAGTTGACTCATTGGAAAAGACGCTGATGCTGGGAGGGATTGGGGGCAGGAGGAGAAGGGGACAACAGAGGATGAGATGGCTGGATGGCATCACTGACTCGATGGACATGAGTCTGGGTGAACTCCAGGAGTTGGTGATGGACAGGGAGGCCTGGCGTGCTGTGATTCATGGGGTCGCAAAGAGTCGGACGTGACTGAGCGACTGATCTGATCTGATCTGAGTGTCAAAATTCAGTCAGCAATTTTGGTTCAATTATTTGCTGTCTTCATTTTTTAAATAAGTTGTACACACACACAGAAATACACAGAAGTACTATTAATTAAACCGTCATTAGTTCCCTGAGCCAATACTGTTCAGATTCCCTAATATAGAAATGTGTATTTGGAATTTAGAAACAATCTCTTTGAGTGATTAAATATTTAGAATGTTACCAAAGGTGCTGTGTGTGGGCAGCTTTCTTTCTTTGTGACTATTTGAAGCAAAGGAAGCTAATATGCTAAGAGAGAACAAAATACACATTTAGAGAGAGGAAGAGAAGGGAAAGAGACAAAGGATGCTATGTGGATTCTACATATCCTTCTAAATTCCAGTTCCCATCATTCCTGAATCCCAAGTACTTCCTGACCTCAGGTCTCAGAAGGCACAACTTTTGTCCTGTTGAATTAACCCAGGTCTATCTGTCTTCTATAATTTGCAACTGAAGAAGTGCTTATTTATCTCATTAAGTATCTGTACATTATTGAAAGTAGGTTTCAAAGGTTGAATAACTATTTCAGAGCAGTTCAAATATTTGGCAAGTATAATTTCAATGCATGTATATATACCATACTTCATTGTTTTCATTTCTAGTTTATAATAATAACCTCTGTATAGTGTTTTCACAGGCTTAATGGCTGGTTGGGGTTAATGGCTCTCAGTTATGCCATGGGCCATCAACTCTTCTCAGTTGGCCATTAATCCCCAGGAAATGCCTTGTACCTCAATCATTATGGTTTAATTAGGTCATTAAGAAGCTGCTGGTTAATTGCCACATTACAAGCATCAAAAGATGGGCAGGTGGCTGCAAAGATCAGAAGAATCACAGCATTCACAAAAAATAGAATGTGTGTGTGTGTGGAAGATAATAATTAGAAAATGTTTCTATATTTTTACATGAAAATTTTCAATTAAGGAGATTTTTATATAACTAGAATTTAAAAAAAAATTATGGGGGCAGTGTCCACAAGAGTTCCACCTCTGAATTCACTGTGGCCTGGTCTTGGCTGTGACCCTGAGCCCATAGCCACCCACTAGGAAATATGTTTGAATAAAAAATATAATTGCATTAATAACCCCTGAAGAATATATATCAAGTTTCAAATTTTATAAAGAATAATTAGCTAAAGATTATACTAAGTGGGATTTAATGTTAGGACAAATAATTGGGAAGTTTCGAATCTAGATGTTGTATCAACCAGGTACCTTGTCTTGATTTAAGCCCTTTGTTCTGCATCTCATCCCTCTCATCCATAAACTGGAAAAGTGGTACTAAAACTCGGGGTGTTGTCAGATTTAGTTTAAATTGTAATTATTGAAAAACATATTAAAGCTAAGAAAATTTTTAATCTTGCATAATAAATATGAATTATCTTAAGACTTTCATTGAGTCCTATTAATCTTATAACTTCAAACTGAGAGAGTAAAAATTATAGTTTTCACAACTCACCAATATCAAGAATAAAAGCACTGTACAACCTACCTGTATTATAAAAGAATATTCTGAACAATTTTGTTTCAGTAATTTTAGCAATTTATATGAAATATACAAATTCCCTAAAAGATACCAAAGCTCTCTCAGGAAAAAACAGATTAAGTTCTTATCTGTTAAAAAAATTAAATTTATGACAATTTTTCACAAAGTATATGCTACAACCAGCTGGCTTTACTATACATTTAATAAATTATACTTATTTTACGTAAGTTTTTCCAAAGCATCTGTACACATCATCTTATAATCCTATTCTTTTGGAAAAGAATTTATATAGGAAAGAGTTCGTCTTTAGGTTGAATTTGAAAATTAAGGTACTTTAAGTTTGATACAAAGTCTCTGAACTTGGTGGGACAATACTTTATGGTTCCTTTCAGAATGAGAATACTGCAAAATAAAGAGAAATACACAATATCAATACTAATTAAGAAAAGATGCATGAACTTCAGGATGCAAACTACTAATATGATGTAATATAAAAAGGGTGCAAAAGGAATATCTCATATTGAATTAATATAATAAATTTACTTTCACATGATATGACAGTATAGGAAAATTATACATGGACTGATTTTCCAAGTATCATAAATTGTGAGACCTAAGTTAATACATGAGCAAATGTATATGGATAAAGATTATTTTTAAATGTAGAAACTAACATATCTTAAAGTTAATTCAATTAAAAACATTTATTAAAATCTGATAGGCACTGTGAGAATTTATGCTGGGAAAACAAGATGAAATCCAGTGGATTTTTAAAAGCTAGGTTGTTTTCTCTGTCCACATTGTCTGAATACCACAGTTCATCACATCTGTATTCATTAAACAATACTGTTTTTTGGTTGTATACATCATACTCTTGGAGGAGGTTACCATTAGCCCCACTATAGAGTTACAAGGTGGGAAAGCCACAACCTGGAGACCAATTACCCCAAAGAAGTTCTTGCACTGTTGTGACAATTCCAGGGCCCACAACAGACTTCCTATCCTGGGGATCCAGCAAAGGGACTGACAATCTCCAGAGAACCTGACTTTGAAGGTCAGCGGGGTTTGACTACAGAACTTCCAAAGGACAGGGGAAACAGAGAGTCAGGGAGGGCACAAACAAAACCTTGTGCATACTGGGACCCAGGAGAAAGGAGCAATGACCCCTCAAGAGATTGAGCCAGACCTGCCTGTAAGCATTTAGAAGTCTCTGGTGGAGGCATGGGTTGACAGAGGCCTGCCACAGGGTTGGGGCACTGGCAGTTCTGGGAGGTGCAGCAGGCTGGCATAAGTCCTTTTGGAGAAGGTTGTCAGTACCCCTACCATAGTTTGGCTTTGGGCCAAACTATGAGGAAGCACAGTCCCACCCACCAGCAGAAAATTGGAATAAAGATTTACTGAGCATGGCCTTACCTACCAGAGCAAGACCCAGTTTTACCCACAGTCATTTCCTCCCATCAGGAAGCTTCCACATGCCTCTATTCCTTATACATCAGAGGACAGATGGAATGAAAACCACAGATAACTAACCAAAATGATTACATGGATCAGAGTCTGGTCTAACTCAATGAAACTATGAGTCATGCTGTATAGGGCCACCCAAGATGGATGGATCACTGTGGAGAGTTCCAACAAAACGTGGTACCCTGGAGAAGGGAATGGCAAACCACTTCAGCATTCTTGCCTTGAAAACCCCATGAACAGTACAAAAAGGCAAAAAGACATGACACTAAAAGATGAACAACCTAGGTAGGTAGGTATCCAATATGCTACAGGAGGATAGTGGAGAAATAGCTCCAGAAGGAATGAGAGGCTGACAAAGTGGAAATGATGCCCAGTTGTGGATGTGTCTGGTGGTGAAAGTAAAGTCTGATGCTGTAAAGAACAATATTGCATAGGAACCTGAAATGCTAGGTCCATGAATCAAGGTAAATTAGAAGTGGTCAAACAGATGGCAAGAGTGAACATCAGCATCTTAGGAATCAGTGAGCTAAAATGGATGGGAATGACAGAATGATCTTGGTTTGTTTCCAAGGCAAACCATTCAACATCAGAGTAGTCCAAGTGTATGCCCCAACCACTACTGCTAAAGAAGATGAACTTGAATGATTCTATGAAGAACTACAAGACCTTGTAGAACTAACACCCGCCCCCCCACCTCCCGCAAAAAAAAAGAAAAGAAAAGCTGCCCTTTTTATCATAGGGGACTGGAATACAAAAGTAGGAAGCCAAGAGCTACCTAGAGTAACATGCAAGTGTGGCCTTGGAATACCAAATGAAGCAGGCAAAGGCTAACAGGTTTGCCAAGAGAACACACTAGTCATAACAAACACCTTCTTCCAACAAGAGAAGACTCTATACATGGACATCACCACAAGATCAACATCGAAATCAGATTGATTATATTCCTTACAGCCAAGGATGTATATTCTTTATAGCCAAAGATGGAGAAGCTCTATACAGTCAACAAAAACAAGACCCGGAGCTGACTGTGGCTCAGCTCATGAACTCCTTATGCCAAATTCAGACTTAAATTGAAGAAAGTGAGGAAAACCATTCAGGTATGACATAAATCAAATTCCTTATGATTATACAGTGGAAGTGACAAACAGATTCAAGGAATTAGATTTGATAGAGTGCCTGAAGAACTATGGATGGAGGTTCATGACACTGTATAGGAGGCAGTGTCCAAAACCATCTCCAAGAAAAATAAATGTAACAGGCAAATTGGTTGTCTGAGGAGGCCACACAGATAGCTGAAAAAAGAAGAGAAGCTAAAGGCAAAGGAGAAAAGGAGAGATATACCCATTTGAATGAAGAGTTCCAAAGAATAGCTAGGAGAGATAAGAAAGTCTTCTTAAGTGAACAATGCAAAGAAATGGAGGCAAACAACAGAATGGGAAAGACTAGAGATCTCTTCAAGAAAACTTGAGATACCAAGGGAACATTTCACGCAAAGATGGGCACAATAAAGACAGAAATGGTATGCACATAACAGAAGAAGATATTTAGAAGAGGTGGCAAGAATACACAGAAGCAAAAAGGTCTTAATGACAGAGATAACCCCGATGGTGTGATCATTCATCTAGAGTCAGATATCCTGGAGTGTGAAGTCAACTGGGCCTTAGGAAATACCACTACAAGCAAAGATAGTGGAGGTAATGGAATTTCAGGTGAGCTATTTCAAATCCTAAAAGATGATGCTGTGAAAGTGATATACGCAGTACGTCAGCAAATTTGGAAAACCCAGCAGTGGTCAGGACTGGAAAATGTGTTTTCATTTCAGTCCTAAAGAAGGGCAATGCCCAAAATGTTCAATCTACTGCACAATTGCATTCATTCTACAGGCTAACAAGGTAATGCTCAAAATCCTTCAAGTTAGGCTTCAACATTACGTAAACTAAGAATTTCCAGATCCACAAGCTGGATTTAGAAAAGGCAGAGGAACCAGAGATCAAGTTACCAATATACGCTGTATTATAGAAAATCAAGGTAATTCCAGAAAAACATCTACTTCTGCTTTATTGACTATGCTAAAGCCTTTGACTGTGTCGATCACAACAAACTGTGGAAAATTCTTAAAGAGATGGGAATACCAGACCACCTTACTTGCCTCCTGATAAACCTGTATGCTGGTCAAGAAGGAACAGTTATACTGGATATGGAACAATGGACTGGTTCAACATTGGGAAAAAGGAGTACATCAAGGCTATATATTGTCACCCTGCTTATTTAACTTCTATGCACAAAACATCATGCAAAATGCCGAGCTAGATGAAGTTCAAGCTGGAATCAAGATTGCCAGGAGAAATATCAATAATCTCAGATATGCAGGTTATATCACCCTAATGGCAGAAAGTGAAGAGGAACTAAAGAGCCCCTTGATGAAGGTGAAAGGAGGGAATGGAAAAGCTGGCTTAAACTCAACATTGAAAAAACTATCTTCATGGCATCCAGTCCCATCATTTCATAGCTAGTAGATGGGGAAATAATGGAAACAGTGACAGACTCTATTTTCTTGGACTCTAAAATCACTGCAGATGACTACTGTCATGAAATTAAAAGATGTTTGCTCCTTGGAAGCAAAGCTATGACAAATGTTGATAGTGTATTAAAAAGTAGAGACATCACTTGGCCAACAAACGTCCATATAGTCAAAACTATGGTTTTTCCAGTAGTCATGTACAAATGTGAGAACTGGACCATAAAGAAGGCTTTGCATTCTTGCTAAATTGCTTCAGTCATGTCCAACTCTTTGTGGTCCTATGGATTCTAGCCAGCCAGGGTCCTCCATCTGTGGGGATTCCTGAGGCAAGAATACTGGAGTAAGTTGCCATGCCTTCCTCCAGAGGATCTTCCCCACCCAGAGATCAAACCCAGGTCTCCTATGGCTTCTGTATTGCAAGCAGATTTTTTACTGCTGAGTCACCAGGGAAGCTCAAAGAGGCTGAGCACCAAAGAAATGATGCTTTTGAACTGTGGTGGTGGAGAAAACTCTTGAGAGTCCTTGGACAGCAAGGAGATCAAGGATACCAGTCATTCCTAAAGGAAATCAACCCTGAATATTCATTGGAAGGACTGATGCTGAAGCTCCAATACCTTGGCAACCAGATGCGAAGAGCCAACTCATTGGAAAAGACTCTGATCCTTGGAAAGATTAAGGGCAGGAGGAGAAGGGGGCAACAGAAGATAAGATGATTAGATGGCATCATCAACTCAATGGACACAAGTTTGAGAAAAGTCCAGGAGACAGTGAAGGACAAGCAAACCTGGAATGCTGCAGTCCTTGGGGTTGCAAATATTTGGACATGACTGAGTGACTGAATGATATTATATTTGGAAATATTTTGTGCCCATGAGACCATTACTCTACATCCATCTTCAATGGAGAAAATGATAATTGTCTGTTTAAGGAGCAGAGAGAAGACAAATACCTTGAAAGTTTCCTGTTAGTCAATGTGACCCTTAGGACAAAATTGTTTCTGAATTACAAGTTGTTTAAAACTCAAAAGAGTGAGAATTCTACACTTTTCCCCTAGAGAACATTTCAGTCTAGACAACAGATCAGCCTAGTTGGAAATCTATTTTATGATATCATAAATCTTTCCAGAGTAGACTGTTTTCAATACTATGATTTTAAAGACCAAAAGAAGACTGATATTCAGGGATAAGGAGGTATGAGAGATGCCATTCTGCTGTTCTTTAGTCACTAAGTTGTGTCTAACTCTTAGTAATCCCATGGACTGAAGCCCAGCAGGCTTCTCTGTCCATGGCATTTCCAAGACAAGAATATTGGAGTGAGCTGTTATTTCCTTCTCCAGGGGATCGTCCCGATCCAGGGATTGAACAAGTTCTCCTGCTTGGCAGGTGGATTCTTTACCACTGAGCCACCTGGGAAGCCCAAGAGATGCCATACCCTCATAGTAACTTCCAGTCTGTCATGATGCTGACTTGTTTTTATACTGCTGTCTCTTAGGGAGAGGGCTTCTCTGATGGCTCTGTGGCTAAAGAATATGACTGCAGTGCAAGAGACCGCCTGCAATGCAGGAGACCTGGGTTCAGTCCCTGGGTTGGAAAGATCCCCTGTAGAGGAAATGTCAAACCACTCTAGTATTCTTGCCTGGGAAATCCCATGGACAGAGGATCTTGGTGGGTTACAGACCATGGGGTCCTAAGGGTCAGATACAACCTAGTGACTAAACCACCACCACCACTAGAATGCAGTCATACATTCAACCAGTGTATGACATTATGTTGACATTACATATGACAGTATGTGACAGGATCTGTTCTAAGTCCTGGAATCATCATAGGGAACAAAACAGAGTAAGTTCTAACTCTGATGGTGCTTACACTGTAGTGGGGGAGGAGCATAAAATAACAAACACTTTCAAAGAGATTTAAGCATCATTTAGTGAAATAAAGTAGGAAAGTTAAGATATTTAGGTTGAGTCACTGGGAAAATCTCTAAGAGGCATTGCCATTTGAGCTGGGATTCAATGAGCAGAAACAGCCAGCCTGCAAAGATCCATGGAGGAGAATATCCTGAAGGCAGAAGGAATTGTTGGTCACAAGTAGTGAAGTAGGAATGAGAAGGTGCATCTGGCTAGAATGTAGCAGATGAGAGTGAAGAAAAATTAAGTGAGATCAAGGAGTGCTAGTGTGCTAGTGTGAGAAATCCAGGCTAATTACATTTGTAGTGAAAGTAAAAGTGCTAGTCTCTCAGTCTTGTCTGACTCTTTGCCATCCTGTAGACTGTAGCCTGCCAGGTTCCTCTGTCCATGGGATTCTCCAGGCAATATTACTGGAGTGGGTTGCCACTTCTTTCTCCAGGGGATCTTCCCAACCCAGGGATCAAATCTGGGACTCCCACATTGCAGACAGATTTTTTATCATCTGAACTACCAGGGAAGCTCATTTGTGAACAGTACTCAAAAAGCTGAACCATTGGAAATAAGTATAAAATCTCAGAAAGAGGACAAAGCCCATGATACAGACTTGGGATTACTTGGCATATCGATTGTATTTAGGATCATGAGATTGACTGAAAATTTATCATTGGAGAACAGAAATGGCCCCAAGAGAGGGGTAGACTAGTCCTAAAATGTGTTTATGTGCTCTGAAACTCTATAAAACACTGGCTTTTAAAAAATATTTCAGTCAAGTTTAGGGAGGGAAGTTCAGAGAAGATGGGGTAGATAAGTAGTTGTTGGAGGCGTCATTAAAAAGGTAGGGTCCGACCTAGAATGTTTCAGAACTAATAGCAGCAGCCCTAGAGAACAGGGTTGAATTCTATACTTATGGTAGAGATTTGTCTGTTTTGTGTTTAGTTCTGTCACCTTGGAAATTCAATAAATATCATTTTCTTGGAGCTTGCATACTCCTGGCATGGAGTGGCTACATCCTGGCCAAGACATGAACCTGAGGGTTCTTCAATTTGTAATCTCAGATTGCTTTCTCCACCTCTCAGAGGGCATTCTTTGAAGGGATATTTGCTGTTATCTTTCCTGATGCAGGAAGTAATATTTAGCAGCTCTTAGCAATTTATATTCAGTTAATTGCACTAATCCTTTGTGGAATTTTCTTTAATTCTTGTGGATACCACACAACCGAATTTTAACTTTTCTTTTTGGAAGTTTAAGCTTTTTTTAAAAAATCATAAATGGTTCTTCACTTTATACCTTTTTTAGCTCATTAGAAGTAAAAAACAAAATTAAGGTGACACAGAAGAGCCCACTATATAGGGTCTTATATGCTCTTCCCTAGTTATCATAGATTTTCCTCCAATTTTGCAATATCTTCTAATTCCAGATAGTTCTTCTGCCTTTAAAACTGGCCCTCAAGCTAATGTTGACCTGGAAACATCTAGAAATTGCTAATCCTGTCAGCTCAGAAACTACTACTGGATAAAAAGCTTCTGAAAGTCATCATTACTCCTATTCTCTTCCCAAAGCAATAAAAAACCACCTATCAGTCAAGATCCAAATAAGAAAACAGAAAGCACTATCAGTTTTCAGAAGAGACGGATTAATTTTTTTTTTTCTCCCTTTTGGCCATCCAACATTACCTTTCTGGGGATCTTAGTCCCCTGACCAGGGACTAAATCCATCTCTCTGCACTGGAAGCACAGTCTTAACCACTGGGCTGCTGGGGAAGTCCCTTGAAGAGACTGAATTTAATGTAAGGAGTTTGTTGCTGCTGCTGCTGCTAAGTCGCTTCAGTCGTGTCTGACTCTGTACAACCCCATAGATGGCCTCCTACCAGGCTCCCCCATCCCTGGGATTCTCCAGGCCAGAACACTGGAGTGGGTTGCCATTTCCTTCTCCAATGCATGAAAGTGAAAAGTGAAAGTGAAGTTGCTCAGTTGTGTCCGACCCTTCGTGACCCCATGGACTGCAGCCTCCCAGGCTCCTCCACCCATGTGATTTTCCAGGCAAGAGTACTGGAGTGGGGTGCCATTGCCTTCTCTGACAGAGTTTGTTACAGATGTCTAAAATGGTTAAGAAGCTAAACAGGGAATGGCTGAGTAATCAGTCATGTTCATCTACATGGGGGCCATCACCACCCGAGGGCTGGAGGGATAGAGAGAGATGAGTGTGTGACTAGAACTTAGAAGTGACCTGTCCAGAGGTAGCTGAGGCTGCCCAGGGAGGAGAGAGGAGGATATCCACCCATATGTGCCCTTTTCTCCATCTTTCCAATTTGCCATCAGTGCCTCTCACTGGTCAAACTCAGACAGAAGCAGTTGGCAGAGAAGGCTGGAAATCATATGCTTCAGAGCACAGCCTTCCTGCTAATAGTAAGGATAGCAGGAGTAAAGTAAGAAATGGTTCTGAGGTCAAACAGGTCTGGGACTGCCACAGAACATTCTAGACTATAGTTCAAGAATGATAAAGGAATTCCAGCACTATTCCACAATTCATAAGGGTAAATGCAGTAAAAATAAGCAAAAGATCCCCACTTAATCTGAAGGATCCCATTCAGACAAAGCACAGTTATAGGGTAAAGCACATCTTTTATCATCTGTCTTAAATAAAGTATGTATACTTTATGATACTCAAGTATGTACATATCAAGAGTACTGAATATACATCAAAGTAAGATTGAGAAGGAAAAAGTCACATTTTGTGCACACAGTAGTTTTCCACCAGGATTGCTGAAATTCTTGACTTCAAGACAGATTTTGGTAGACATCTATTTCTTTGGCAGAGGTATACCACATATAGTCAGTCTGTTATTTCCTCTAGTTTTTCAGTGATATGTTAAAAACAGGACATAACACCTAAACATCTCTGAAAGTCAACTAGTTGATTTTAACTCCTATGAAAAGTGTGAAATTTAATTTCACACTGGACAAAGAATCCAACCTGAAAAGCCAAATGTACAGTCATGAAGTTCTTCATGTATTGTATTAAGGTAGTCTGAGTAGATTAAAGTGCTCCTGCTTATTTGTTTGTAAAATGTAGTTAAGCAAAATCTACTCCAGCTGCATGGGAGGGTTATTGTGAGGGCAAAAGAATGGTTAGAAAATACTTTGAAAATATATAATTAGGTACAAATGTGAAGCAATATTATCCACACTAACTTGTCAGTTGAGAAATATTTAATACCTGACATTTCTGTAACACAGTCATAAAAGTATGACTTAGTAAGTAGTATTATCATGGTTCCCTACCTCAACATATAAGATATAATAGTTTAAAAAGAATGACTCAGAATTTACCAGCAGAAGTAACTGAGGCTGTACAGGACTCCAGATGCTACAAATAGTCATTATGGATGACTGTGGTCCATGCTCTAAGCAAAAAAAGGAGCAAGTAAGTGATGGTCTGCCCAAACTGGAAATTTGTAGCCAAGAAACAACTGTAATTTTAAAGAAACAAACTCTTACAGGAATAGCCAAACAAGACATACTTTATCTTAATTTTCTCTTGTTCAGCAGGGAGTTTTACTCCAACACATAATGAATGGGAGTATTTCCTGGGTCTGACCAATTCCATTACTAAAATTTTACTCAGGTTATATAGGAATTCATCTACATCCTGTGTCTTCAACCAAATTCAGTCAGTTATTTCCTTGACTACATTTCTTGAGATTTTCTAATCTTCTGTGGGTGGAAAAAAAGCAAAGTTTTATACAGACAAAGTCAACTAAGATTAAAGCTAAAATGGGGAAACAGTATTTTCATTTTACAAGACAGTAGAGGTAGGAGCGTATCTTTCAACCTGTCAAGCTTTCTGTAAGGGAGCAGGGGTCAGGGTGTAGCTAAGAGACAGTAGAAGGAAAGACTGTGGTTATCTGAGGCCACTCTCTAGGACTTTTGTTCTCAATGAAGGTTTTGCTTAGCAGTGAGTAGAGTCGGACTATAAAGAAAGCTGAGCACAGAAGAATTGCGGCTTGTTGGAGAAGACTCGAGTGTCCCTTGGACTGCAAGGAGATCCACCAGTCAATCCTAAAGGAAATCATTTCTGAATATTCATTGGAATGACAGATGCTGAAGCTGAAACTCCAATACTTTGGCCACCTTATGTGAAGAAATGACTCATTGGAAGGGACCCTGATGCTGGGGAAGACTGAAGACAGGAGAAGGGGATGACAGAGGATGAGATGGTTGGATGGCATCACTGAATCGATGGACATGAGTTTGAGCAAGTTCTGGGAGTTGGCGATGGGACAGGGAAGCCTGGTGTGCTGCAGTCCATGGGGTCGCAAAAAGACGCGACTCAGCAACTGAACTGAACTGAAGTAGTGATAATTGGCCAATTATTCTTGTAACACAAGACTATATGATGACACTGTGACCCTCTTCAGGGCCAATTCTATGCTTCCTTCAAGAGACATTTAGCAGTGTTTGTAGACACTTTTTGTTTTTACACTCTACTCATTACAGCTCTGCTGAATAGAGGCCAGGAAGGCTACAGGACAGTTCCCCACCCAATCCTCAACAAGATTAGCAAGAAATTGTGGTTTAATATTGATGTTTGAGATAATATCAAGCCTGAGAGGTCAATAATGTTGACGGTTAAGATGCTCTGTGCTAGTCACAATGCTAGGTGCTAGGTCATAGTGATGAGCAAAACCAAAGCATCTTCCTTTCACAACAATTCATTTGGAGAAAATGTTATTCAAATAATAGTCTAAAATAATTTTTTAAATGTAAAATATGAGTTTTTTTTTAAGGGACAATATATCACTTTATGAAAGCATATACAACAGAAGGATTTTGATATGCTCAGAAAAAGCAGTTACAGACTTTAAAAAAAAAAAAAACAAATGACTAGTTATAGATAATGGAGAAGGAAATGACAACCCACTCCAGTTACACTTGACTTACAAGAGAGTCAGAAGTGACTTAGCAACTAAACTTCCACCATCACCAATCATAGCTAAAGTATAAGAATTTTTCAGTAATCTGTGTTTTTCAGAATTTACAGATTCAGGATTTTAATCATGTCAATATTGCTCACCTGGCTTTTAAAATGTTTTCTTTGGTTACAGTAATAAAATTGTATATAACTAAAACATTATTATTATTATTTTTTCTTTGCTATGGGCTTCCCAGGTAGCACTAGTGGTAAAGAACCTGCCTGGCCAGTGAAGAAGACATAAGAGACACGAATTTGATCCTTGGGTTAGGAAAATCCCCTGGAGGAGAGCATGGCAATCCACTGCAGTATTCTTATCTAGAGAATCCCATGGACAAAGGAGCCTGGTAGGCTATTTGCCATAGGGTCACAAAGAGTTGGACATGACTGAAGTGACTTAGCACACACACAGTTCCATATCCTAAATTTAAAACGTAGCAGTACATAAAAACAAACAAACTTGAAAATGTTCTTTAGAGAAAGGCTGCCTGTTTCTCAGCAATATAGGAGACTTTTCAACACACACACACAATTTTTTTTTTTTTTAAGATTTATGCATGATTTACCCTAGTATTTTTCAGGATCTTGTTTTTTGTGTGTTTGTGTCATTTTTCTCTCTTACAGAAGATCAGACCAGAAAACATGATATTCTGAAGTTTTTTTTTTTTTTTTTATGAAGAAATTACTATTTGAGATAATTATATTTTCTCATCTTCCATTCATTTCTTAAGTCCATCTATCTATATGTTTTTCAGCATTTCTGTTTCAACTACAACTATTTTAATGCAAGATCTTAAAAGTCATAATTGGATGTCATTAATTGTGGACAAAACAGAATCTTTTGTGAGTTCTCTTGACTCTAGTTTTTATTCTACTGCAATTTCTTATTCTACTCCCTATTCCACTCTACATCCCTATTCTTATTCCACTCCTTTCCCCTGTTTCCCTTCTTCATTGTATTTTTGTGTTTTCTTTTCCTGCCCTGATATATATTCAGTCTATTATATTTACAAAGATTTGTTGTTAACGTCATTTTTCAGTTCATACAGAGAACTAACTCTGTGGTTCATATTTCCTTCTTGAAGAACTGGAAATACATAGGCAGTGACAGAATCTGTTTAAAATATCTGAATATCTAAACATATACATATTTAATATTCAATTCAGGTAATATACAAATAGGGCTTCCCTGGTGGCTCAAACAGTAAAGAATCCACCTGCAATGCAGGAGACCTAGGTTCAGTCCCTGGTCAGGAAGATCCCCTGGAGAAGGGAATGGCTACCCACTTCAGTATTCTAGGCTGGAGAATTCCATGGACAGAGGAGCCTGGCTGGCTACAGTCCATAGGGTCTCAAAGAGTTGGACACAACTGAGTGACTAACACAATATATAAATAAACTTTGTTACTGAAGAAATTCAACTTGAACCTGTTCACACATTCCTAGTTCATCTTCATCAAATCTACTTCTCCAACCTATATCACCTTTGCTTTTAAGATCTTTGTGGTGCTTCAACATTTCTATCAAAGTCTCAAAACTAACTTTTGAAAAGAAAACCAATCTTCCCCCTTACTTCTCAGTTAGAGTGATCTCTGTCACTTAGATTCTCATGTCTGCCAAGTCCATCATTCCTGCTCCCATCATCACCTTTCCAGTGACGGTCTCATTATTTCACATCTGACCAACTGCATCATTCTGCCAACTGGTGACCCCTGTCCATGCATATCACTACATCCTCCTTCCCGAAATTTCACATATTGTTAACAAAATAACCCTGGGACTTCCCTGGAGACTAAGGGCTTCTACTGCAGGGGACACAAGTTTTAATCCCTGGTCAAGGAATTAAGATTCAACATGGCCAAAAACAAGAAAAAACCTGAGAACAACAACAAAAACCCCCACAGTAACCAAGTAACTCAATATTCTCCCAAACAATAATTTCTTCCTCAAAAGTTCAATGAATTCTCTTTACTATCATAATAATATTCACACATTTCATTCTTTGTTCTACATATAGCCTCATACAAACCTTTCTCCTGAGGTCTTCTTGAAAACATCCCTTTTAAAAATTTCCTTGCGATACTCCTTCTGAGAGACTCCTAGAGGACTTTTCTGAATACAGTTCCTGTATGGTCACTTCTTACTCAATATTTATTACATGGATCATGTACAGTATTTGAGACTTCACTAAACTACCTTATACTAGTGTCTTTGTTCTGTTCAACTCATTTCTTTCAAATCATATTGTAAGATCCTATGGATGAGATGGAGGCCTTAAACTTCCTTAAAATTTTATTTTTAAATAGTTTCTCTTCAACATCTAGCTACTGCCCCAAGTCTACTGAGCATAGAGGATATTTGGTGATTACGTTAATGATGTTTACAGTTTGTTACAAGAAGAAAATCTATTTCTCAGTAACATATAATAACACAGAGAAGATAAAGCAATAACTTTACTATCAAAAATATTTTAACTTCTAAATTAAACTTAAAAGGTTTTACACAGCAAAGAAAACTATAAACAAAGTAAAAAAACAACCCTCAGAATTGGTAAATAGTAAATGAAACAACTGACAAAGGACTAATTTCAAAATTATATAAGCAGCCCATGCAAATCAATACCAGAAAAACAAACAACCCGATCAAAAAGTGGACAAAAAACCTAAACAGACATTTCTCCAAAGAAGACATACAGATGGCTAATAAACACCTGAAAAGATGCTCAACATCGCTCATTATTGCTGCTGCTGCTAAATCGCTTCAGTCGTATCCGACTCTGTGCGACCCCATAGATGGCAGCCCATTAGGCTCCTCTGTCCCTGGCATTCTCCAGGCAAGAACACTGGAGTGGGTTGCTATTTCCTTCTCCAATGCATGAAAGTGAAAAGTGAAAGTGAAGTCGCTCAGCTGTGCCTGACTCTTAGTGACCCCATGGACTGGAGCCTACCAGGCTCCTCCGTCCATGGGATTTTCCAGGCAAGAGTTTCCACTGGAGTGGGGTGCCATTGCCTTCTCGCTCATTATTAGAGAAATGCAAATCAAAATTTCAGTAAGATATCATCACATAATGGTCAAAATGGCCATCGTCAAAAAATCTACAAACAATAAATGCTGGAGAGGGTGTGGAGAAAAGGGAACCCTCTTGTACTGTTGGTGGAAATGTAAATTGATACAGCCACTATGGAGAACAGTAGGGAAACTTCTTTAAAAACTAGGACTAAAACCACCATATGACCCAGCAATCTCATTATTAGGCATATATCCTGAGGAAACCAAAATTGAAAAAGATACATGTACCCCAATGTTCACTGCAGCTCTATTTACAATAACTAGGACATAGAAGCAACCAAGATGTCCATTGACAGATGAATGGATAAGGAAGCTGTGGTACATACATACAGTGGAATATTACTCAGCCATAGAAAGGAACACATCTGAGTCAGTCCTAATGAGGTGCATGAACCTAGACCCTATTATACAGAGTGAAGTAAGTCAGAAAGAGAAAAATAAATATTGTATACTAATGCATATATATGGAACCTAGAAAGATGGTGCTGATGAACCTTTTTGCCTGGCAGCCATGGAGACACAGACATAGAGAACAGACTCATGGACATCGATGGGAAGGCAAGGAAGGAGAGGGTGGGATGTATGGAAAGTAACATGGAAACATGCATTACTATATGTAAAATAGATAGCAGATGGGAATTTGCTGTAATACTCAGAGAACTCAAACCAGGGTTCCGTAACAACCTAGAGGGAAGGGATGGATGGAGAGGGATGTGGGAGGGGTGTTCAAGTTGGTGCGGGGGGCATGTGTAAACCTATGGCTGGTAGGTTTGATGTTTGGTAGAAACCAATACAATACTATAAAATAATTATGTTTCAATTTAACAAAAAATTAAAAATTTACTGAATATTGTAAAGTATCAACAGTAAGAAATCTTTATTCAATAGTGTTTAAGGATAACCTCAATTCAGCATGATCTTGGGCTTCCTTTGTACCTCAGGGAAATATATTTCAGAATGAAGCAGTTTTGAATACAAGTACAGGTTTATTTCATTTTCTCATAGGAAAAAAAGCTCCATAAAACATAATTTTCAGTAAATGCATGTTCTCCTATATATTTACTTTTCCCATAAAATTCCAAAACACAGTAGAAAAGAGACATTCAAAATTTTGTCACAGCCACATAGCCTATAATTCTGTCAACACAAGTTCTATTCATTCACCATAAAGCCCTGAATATGTAGAAGTAGGAAATTAAACTAATTGATCTAAACCCAAGATATAAATCCCTTACAAGTGCCTAAGCACTCATTATGAGACTGGCTTTTCCATTTCCTCTCCAAGGATGTAGAAGTGTGTTCTACAGCCTGAAAATAACAGACTAACTAAGTTTACATTGCATGGCTACAAGTAATAGTTACTGGACAAGTGAATAGGACACAAAATCACCTGAGCTGGTTGATTGGTGTGTGGTAGGGAGATGAAATGATGACTAGTTTTCTCTTTCCCTGTAACAGCCAACAGCACGTGAACATTATTTGTTAGACTATCCTGACCTAGTCTTAACAGTTTTTCACTTTGATTCAAAGAAATGAAAGCTGAAATTGCTCTCCCCCACATCAACTGGAAGAAATCAATGACAGTAAAAATATTGCTGATTCTAGGGACATAGAATATCAAAGTGATAAGCATGAACTTGAATTTTTTTTTTAAAGTAAAATACTGAGTACTTTTTGAAGGAAATTTAAATACATGGTGCTAAAATACCATTAAAGTGAAGTGTTAGTTGCTCAGTTCTGTCCTACTAATTGTGACCCAAGGACTATAGGCCTCCCCACATTCATCTGTCCATGGAATTCTCCAGGCAAGACTACTAGAATGTGTTGCCATTTCCTTCTCCAGGGGATCTTCCCACCCTAGGGACTGAACCCAGGGCTCCTGCATTGCAGGCAGATTCTTTACCATCTGAGCTACCAGGGAAGCCCAAAGTTCCCTTAAGAAGTTACAAATAAATCAACAAAGTCTACATATCATTAAGTGTCACTGTATCATACATCAGATTCAATATATGGCAAAGGAAAAAGAAGCATGATTGTGATAGTAATTGTGATAGTATTTATCAATATTGCTATGAATATACTATGAATGCATCAATATCGTCTTTTGCATATACCCAATACCAAAACATAGAAGGGAATAAAAGTAAAAAGAAAAAAATTAAAAATATATGTATTAGTTTATATTTTAGAGTTTCAGCATCATTTGATGGTTCAATAATAGTAATAGTATGCTTTTACTTTGTAGCATAAAGTATTTGGTAAACCAAATCTCCATTCATAATCTTTTCATTCTCTCTTTATAAAGAATCATAATACATACTATTATACATTTACTGCTATTTAACTTGATGTTAGACAGTAAGCATCATAAAGACATTAGTGTCTAGCAGTAGTGATGATCAATGATAGATATCTCAATATTTTTAGCACATATTATGAGCTTAGTCTTTCCTTCATCTATTATTATTTTGCAACTTGTCATTTATGATTACTTCATTTCTTTACTTACTATCAATTTCTTTTTGACATATACTTACAAAGACTGCTATAAAATGAAGGTTTATCTATGCTCTGTGTCTCCAAGCTTACCTTGTTTCTGTAAAATGAACCTACTGCCATGAAACTATGAGTGGTTTTAAGCATGGGAAGTTGGTGATCTTAATCTTCTTATTCCTAAAACAGGACTTTTTTGGCACCTGGTGGGCAATGGGTTAATGTCTGAAGAGTGATCACATGTGCATGCTAGAAATTTGAAATTAAAGTTGGCAACCAAGATGTTGTGGTGGGAAAATTAACTTACAAAATTAAATTTGTCAGTCCAAGGTGATTTTTAAAGTAAATACTTCTCTTATTTATAATTATAAATTGTCATCCCTAAAGTCAAAAATGCAGTCATTACTTTAAATGCATATTTCAATGATTTTATGAATCACCATGATTGTGACAAACATGTGTTTGAGCATATTTAAATATTTTGCTAGTGAAGGGTATGTACAAAGATTTAGTTACAAAGATGTTCATCATTAAATAGTTTTTGACATAGGACACTTCCAAAAATATATAAATACCAAATAAAAGAAATTTGTTTTAATAAAATTATGCATAAACTTTAAGACATAAAAATACACCACAAAGATATTTAATATCATGAAAAAATAATATTCTAAGTAAGAAAGATATATCAAAACTGTATGCATAATACAACCTCTTATATAAAAAATAAAATTTAGATATGTGTCAATTAGAAGAACAGAAATTCAGTGATAAATTGAAGTTTTCTACGGGTAAGGAATTTGCACAGTATTTGTATTTTTAACCTTTTGTTCTTTAGTGTTCTATTTAGCAAGCATGTTGAATTTTTTTCATGTGACTTTTTAACTGAGAAAAATGATCACTGGTATAATGAAAAAGGTTTACTTCATGGGGTTACATAATTCACCAGAGAGTGTTTTGTACACAATTTTTAAATAAGTTGAGACAAAATTACTTTCTAATTTTCTTGCATATGCTATCCTTTATCACTTTTGATCCCAACTAATTTTGATGCTGGATGTTAGATTTTCTAACACTGAGCTCTTCTAACAAATAGTATAAAATTCAAACTGAAAAATCAAATAAGTTAAAAAAATATTTTTGTGCCCAATGTGCTCCAGATACAAAGAGAACCAGATGAGAAAGGTAGAGCCTCTTTCCTTAAAGGCTCGTAACTAAGAAACCATAAGACAAGTGCTCTTAAAAGTATGCCCCCCCCCAAAAAAAACACACACACAAGTAAAGAGACATTGGAAACATATGGTTTTAGATGTGACACTAAGGGATTTCTAGGCGTTTGCCAGCAAAATCCTAAAATGCAAAAACACGTCCGAGATATTCACAAAGCCTCAGGAGCCTAATACTACAAAAGATTATATTATAGTGACACCTTCAACTTATTTCTTTCAGGATAACGATAAATAAATAAAATGTATCACATTCTGTTTGTTAGTTTAATGAGTTCTGCATCCACTTCCTTTGAAACAACGCTCATGGCTATTAATGGATTATTCTCATCTAGTGCTGTATCAATTAGAGGAACAAATTGGAAAAAGACAGGATGTAAATCAACCCTTTTTCGAACACAGAGGGCAAGTAGATGAACCAATATATATACCCTAAGGTCTTGGCTGCAAAATAATTTCTGCCTCTACGAAGAATCTTAGGGAAAAAAATAGCATTTTTTGCTTGCATTAGTTTTTGTTTTTGATAAGATAGTCTGATATATTTGATTAATATAATGTTAATAACAAAAAATTTGGAGAATATAATGGTCATTTCTGAATGGTTATCCACAAAACTAAGATCATTTATATAAATTAAATTCAAGTAATTTATCAAATTTTGTTACATGGTAATTTCATTACATGACCTTCAGAATACATTATTCTTAGTAATGCCAAAATAAATGTTTAAATGCAAACAGCTGAGAAGACCAACCACAGTTAGAAAATATTACATCTTTTTCTTAGAAAATTAACTATTTTTTAAGATATAATGAGAGCTCATCGGGATTTGTCATAGGCTGATGAATATAAATGACTGTTTTTTCCCTCACATTGTCTTATTTATCCCAATATTTATATAGAGCAAGTTCTCTTTCCTGGTTGTATAATTGGAAATTATCCAGTTGGACAAAGATCAGAACTAGCTCAATGTTGTATTCATCACCTAGAGCACTGTTGGCCTTCAGTCAATGTTAAATATTAATAACAATAAAAGCTTCCGTAAGCAAACCCAGACAAAGCACAAGGGATTATGAGCAATCACTCACTCTAACACCAACAACTTCACCCTGATCAGAAAAGATCATCTACAAGACAAGAAGACAGATTCTCTTACCCTGTTCAGACCTTTGGAGTTAGCTACGCTACATTATGACAGCTTTGTAGTGAATCAACAGTAAGGTCTAAAAACCCTCCAGGAAATTAACTGAAGCAATTTAATGTTAGACCTCTTAAAAGTGCTCTCTTTTAGTGATTATTGTTTGTTTTCTTGTTTCTAGAAGCAAAGTTAGATTCTAAGTTGGTCTGCAGATGTTACCCTGGCCTCTTAAATTTGCACCACTCCTTCCATCATTCTCAGATCAGGAAAGGGAATGGACATTAATAATCATTATGTATTATAAACATTTAAATAAAAACAAACAGATTTTGCTAAGAACCTCATTTCCAGCCTGGCTCTTATATGATGTGTTCTAGGGTTGCCTTGCAACAACATATGGGAAAAACATCAAATGTTCCCAAACAACCTTGGCAAAACCATAACTGTCAAATCTCTAGCAGAATATCAAGGGCTGTATTTGCAACTGTTAAATAAAGGAGTAGATTTTGGCAGGATCAGCAAGTCTATCCTCTCTTTGCAACAAAACATAAAGTCCAAGAACTTCTCCATACAGTTTAAATTCATATAATAAAAAGTAACCTTTTCTATAATTGATTGTAATTTTTTCCCATTGACTTTCTTAATGTTGTCCTTGTTATTTTCTATTGCTGTCTTTCAAGATGATAAATGCAAAACAGAAGGCTCACACTAAGTATTGTACTATAGTTGTCCTTCACTCACAATAATTCAACATGTTAATACTTTGCATCTTAAAGGCTAAAATCATTCCACTTTTTGCCTTCTAATTTGTTACAATTCCTGAAGAAGCATAATGTGACAATGAAACTCAAGCTGTGAAACCTCACAGTGTATTAATGAGTGAATGCTGCAGGGAGGAAAAGATTATTAAGGATCAACTGATTCCAATTTTAGTGATCAGTTATCAAGGGGTTATAATCCTTCATGGACAGCACCCGTATACACAGGAAACCTGACACTAATGGAATATAACAAATATAAATGAAAAAAAAATGAGCTAGCAAGAGACAATATTTACACAAAATATATTAAAACATTCATGGTAGTGAAAATGTATTGTCTCTAAATACTGGATGCTTCACACAATGATATTCTTAAGTGTGGACTATCTCACATTCTGAATATGAAACTGTATTTTGTGTATTAAAATGATCAGATCAAGAAAGCTTACCTAGAGTATGGCAAACTGGCATTGCTCTCCAGGGCCCTTTGTGTAGCCCCATATGCTGTTAGAGGCTCTGGGCAGCTGCTGTGCAGAGACCAAGCAGGCAGCACAGAGAGGAAACGTGGTCTCTCCACCATCTGGTGATAAAAAAGACCCCTGGGGGGCTCATATTAGGTCACAAGCTTATCTGCCACCACATAACAGGAACCTGTCCAAACATCCTTTTTCTATTTCTCACAGTCCTCTTGAGGCATAGCATATAGAATGTGTGGGTATGTCCCTGCACATGCATATTCGGCCTTTTGCAATCTGTTCTCGACAGAGCAGCCAGAATCCTCTTTACAGAACATATCAGACCCAGTCACACAACTGCTTTCCCACTGCACTTAGGACAAAATCCAAACTGCTTTGGTTACAAGACCCTGCCTAATCTGGTTTCTACCCAGTATCAATTTCTTTTAGGTCACTCACCCGATGGTTTTTGTAAGCACCAGTGCTTCTGGCCTCCTTTCTGTTTCTTGAATAATCCAGGATTATCTCCCACTTTTGAGACTTTGCACTCTTCTTTCCCTATGCCTAGAAAGTGTTTCCCCAATTTTGAATAGGAGAAGACTCTTGAGAGTCCCTTGGACAGCAAGGAGATAAAACCAATCCATCCTAAAGGAAATCAACCCTGAATATTCATAGGAAGGACTGATGCTGAAGCAGAAGCTCCAGTATTTGACTACCTGATGTGAAGAGTTGATTCACTGGAAAAGACCCTGATTCTGGGAAAGATTGAGGCTAGGAGGAGAAGGGCGTGACAGAGGATGAGATGGTTGCATGTCATCACTGACACAATGGAGATGAGTTTGAGCAAACTCAGGGAGATGATAGAGAAGCCTGGCGTGCTGCAGTCCATGGGGTCGCAGAGTAAGACATGACTTAGTGACTGAACAACAGTTCTGAGCAACAACAATGCCTCTTACTTCCCTTTTTTCAGGTCTTAATTCTGATGTCACTTTCACAGGGAGCCCCTCTATGTCCCTGAAACACCCTCTCGAGGTTATTTGCCATCATTCTATATGTTTTCCTATGTGCTTAAAATAATCTATCATTATTTGCTCTTAGTAATTTGGGGGAGATCTCCTTGTTTTTTCAGATGTTCCCACTAGAATACAGCTTCATGAGGGTGACAACCAGTCATTTTCTACACTGCTGTATCATCAATTTCTGGCCCTTAGTGGCAAGTCAGTAAATATTTGTTGTTGAATAAACATATAAACAAATAAATGGTTGAGTTGACTTAAAGGGAATTGGGGACCAGTAATCTTTGGATATAATTCATTCCAACATACATGTTTAAATATAATTTATTACAAATTTCACTTTCACCCAAAAGATGGTCTATCAAAATAATCAGCTTTCCTCTTTTGTATTTATCTTTCCTAAAATGTATATACCCTAATCAAGGAAGGAAAATTTATGTCGAGCAACTGCATATTAAGTTGTTATACATCTCATCCACCTGTGTGGATGCAGGTTATAGACAGGGGCACAGAATTCAAAAAAAGTTAAAAATCTAGGTGCTTCTACAAATAATCTATTACTAACTTATCACCATAAAGATCAGATATGAACTTAAGTGTTCCTAACTCCTTGGACTGATTTTACATTATATCTTGACTGCTTTCATTGTCAGGAATAAATAACATCAGGCAGAATCTGACAAAAACTTTAAATCAACTTAAAAATGTCTTGCTATGTGAATTAAAAAAAGGTTTATGCCATGACATTGATAAGTATAGTCAAAAAAACAATGAGAAATTAAACTGTTGGGCACTTCATAATATTCTTAGTATTCATTATGAAGTTTTTGAATTCTTTACTTAGCTTGTTATTACATCAAGTAAACAAAGCTGAAAATGTATCCAGAAAAATAAAATATATAAGCTTAGCTTACTAAATTATATTCTAATGATCAGAAAAGATGAATTCACTGCTAAGGGAATATATCACAAAACAAAGGGATGTTTTTATTTATGACAATCATCTATCCAATTTTAAAATCTATATTGTTTCTTAATTTTATTGGTCATAATAATGAATAATATTTGCTTAAATTTAATGTCTTATGTTATTATAAATGAGAATGAGAGAATTTCCCCAGAGGGGACTAAAATCCTCTATCAGTAAATACTTATTTTACTATATTACAAAGGTTTAAATTTTGTAATAATTTTCAAAGTAGACTTTCTAAATAATCACTGTTAGAAATGTTAAAGGAAAAAGCAAACATGACAAAGGTAGCTTCTTTTGTACATATTTTAAAATTTTGTAAAAAGTTAGACAAGAAAAAAACCTCATGACCTCACTTACATATGAAATGTAAAATTGTTAAATATATAAGTAGAGAATAGAATGATGGTTACCAGAAGCTGGGAGGTGGGGGAAACACAGAGATGGTCAAAGGGTACAAAGTAGCAATTATACAAAATGAATAAGTCTAGAGATTTGATGTATAATATGATGACTATAGTTAATAATATTGTACTGAATACTGGAAATATGCTAAGAGAGTAGATTTCAGGTGCTTTTATTACAACAATTAAAAGGGTAACTAGATGAGGAGAAGATATAAATAAGTTTGACTGTAGTAATCACTTCACTGTGAAAATGCATATTTAATCATCACATTATATGCCTTGAATATATACAATTTTTATCTTAATAAAATGGGTTGGAGGAGAGAGGAAAGAAGAAACAGATCCTTCTAGAAATAAAAAGACCCAGAATGAGGATAAACAGAGTTCAATATTCTGTTATTTTTGCAGAGGATGGACTATCAATTCTTCATTTCTTAGCAGTAGTAGTCATGCGGAACAGAGCATTTCTATAATGGTAAACCTCCAAAAACCAGATCCTCCTTTAAAATAATGAAAGCATGGCAAAATTGGTCAAAGTCCATTTTTCCAGAGCTCTGGAAATTAAACAAAGGATTAATCTGAGGAGCACTTACCTAAGAAAAATGTCTGAGATGGTAAGAACAGCAAGGTCTGTGGTGCTTTAATTTGTTCTGTTCACATTCTCTTCTTCATAATTCTGTAGTAGCCCACCAAGGTTGCTGTGAAAAATAGCAGCCTAGCAGCTCCCAGAGAAAACAGAATGGCTATGGAATTTCTCAAAAAGTATTATCCCCAAATAGCTATCAATATTTTGACCTTTCTGGAAGCTCTTTGAAAATTCAAATTCAGAGGGTTTATCTTTGACCTGACTCAGTGGGGAAAACCCTATTCCCAGAAGAGCACTGAAAGACAAGCAGTAACAACTGTTTCATGCTGTAGCTGCCTGAGATTGTAATACCAGTTTGGGTAAGAGAGCTGGAGGAATCAGGCTCCTTGACTTCAAACTATATTATAAAGCTACTGTCATCAAGACACTGTGGTAATGGTATACAAAAACAGAAATATAGATAAATGGACAAGATAGAAAGCCCAGAGATAAACCCATATACCTATGGGCAATTACTCTATGACAAATGAGGCAAGAATATACAGTGGTGAAAAGACAGTCTTGTCAATTAGTGGTGTAGGGAAAACTGGACAGCTACATGTAAAAGAATAAAATTAGAACCTTTTCTAAATCCCATATACAAAAATAAATTCAAAAAGGATTAAAGACCTAAATGTAAAACTGAACACTATAAAACTCTTAGGGGACAACATAAGCAGAGTACTCTTTGACATAAATTGCAACAATATCTTTCTTGATCTCTCTCCCACAGTAATGGAAATAAAAACAAAAATAAACAAATGAGACCTAATTAAATTTAAAAGCTTTAGCACAGCAATGAAACCATATACAAAAAGACAACCCACAGAATGGGAGAAAATATTTGCAAACAATGTGACCAACAAAGGATTAATCTCTAAAATATACAAACATCTCAAGCAGCTCTGTGTCCAAAACAAAAACAAAACAAAACAAAAATCAAAAAATGAGCAGATCTAAACAGACATTTCTCCAAAGAAGACATAAAGATGGCCTGAAAAGATGCTCAGCATCACTAATTATCAGAGAAAAGAAAATCAAAACTATAACAAGGTATCACTTCACACCAGTAAGAAAGGCTATCATCAAAAAGTGTACAAACAATAAATTCTGGAGAGGGTGTGGAAAAAAGGGAAACTTCCTATATTGTCAGTGGGAGTATAAATTGGTACAACCACTATGGAGAACAGTATGCAGCTGCTGCTGCTAATTTGCTTCAGTCGTGTCCGACTCTGTGTGACCCCACAGATGGTAGTCCACCATGCTCCCCGATCCCTGGGATTCTCCAGGCAAGAACACTGGAGTGGACTGCCATTTTCTTCTGCAATGCATGAAAGTAAAAAGTGAAAGTGAAGTCACTCAGTCGTATCTGACTGTTAGCGACCCCATGGACTGCAGCCTACCAGGCTCCTCCGTCCATGGGATTTTCCAGGCAAGAGTACTGGAGTGGGTTGCCGTTGCCTTCTCCATGGAGAACAGTATGGAGGTTCCTTAAACTAAAAATAGAACTACCATATGGTGCAGCAGTTTCACTCCTGAGCATATATCTGGAGAAAAAGACATAATTTGAAAAGATATGCATCCCAATGTTCAGTGCAGCATCATTTACAAATAGCCAGGACAAGTATCATATGATACTGGTTACATGTGGAATCCAAAAATGATATGATACAAGTGAACTTATTTACAAAACAGAAACAGACTCACAGACTTAAAAAACAAACTTACGGTTGCCAAAAGGGAAACATTGAGGGGGTGGATAAATCAAGAGCTTGGGATGAACTAACCCATACTACTATATATAAGATAAACAACCAACAATTGCAAGGGACTCTCAAGAGTCTTCTCCAACCGCAGTTCAAAAGTATCAGTTCTTAGGTGCTCAGCCTTCTTTATGGCCCAATTCTCACATCTAAATATCCATTCATGACTACTGGAAAAACTGTAGCTTTGACTATACGGACATTTGTCGACAAAGTAATGTCTCTGCTTTTTAATATGCTGTCTAGGTTTGTGATAGTTATTCTTCCAAGGAGCAAGAAATTGGTATAGATGATCTTATTTCCAAAGCAGAAACAAACAAATAACAGAACAAAACAGACACATAGAGAACAAATGTATGGATACCAAGAGGGAAGAAGGGGGTGGGGTGAATTGGGGGATTGGGATTGGCATATATATGCTCTTTATACTGTGAATAAAAGAGAGAACTCATGAGAACCTACTGTATAGCAAAGGAAACTCTACTCAATGCTCTGTGGTGACCTAAATGGAAAAGATGTCCAAAAAAGACATCCTTATTGCAAAATTTAGACTTATGTTGGAGAAAGTAGGGAAAAACACTAGGCCATTCAGGTATGACCTAAATCAAATGCCCTATGATTATACAGTGGGGAAGACAAATAAATTCAAAGGATTAGATCTGATAGAGTGCCTGAAGAACTATGGCAGAGGTTCATAACATTGTACAGGAGGTGGTAACCAAAATCACCCCAAATAAAAAGAAATGCAAGAAGGAAAAGTAGTTGGCTGAGGAGACGTTACGAATATCTGAGAAAAGAAGAGAAGCAAAAGGCAAAGGGGAAAGGGAAAGATGTACCCAACTGAATGCAGAGTTCCAGAGAATAGCAAGGAGAGAGAAGAAAGCCTTCTTAAGTGAACAATGCACAGAAATAGAGGAAAACAAAAGAATGAGAAAGACTAGAAATCTCTTCAAGAAAAGTGGAGATACCAAGGGAACATTTCTTGCAAAGATGAGCACAATAAAGGAAAGAAACAGCAAGAACCTAACAGAAGCAGAAGACATTAAGAAGAGATGGCAGGAATACCCAGAAGAACTTTACAAAAGAGATCTTCACGACCCAGATAATCACGATGGTGTGATCACTGACCTAGAGCCAGACATCATGGAATGTGAAGTCAAGTGGGCCTTAGAAAGCATCACTACAAACAAAGCTAGTGGAGGTGCTCAGCTATTTTAAATCCTAGAAGATAATGCTGTTGAAGTGCTGCACTCAATATGTCAGCAAATTTGGGAAACTGAATAATGGCCAAAGAGCATGGTAATGTTCAAAATCCTTCAAGTTGGCTTCAATAGTACTTGAACCTAGAACTTCCAGATATACCAGTTGGATTTAGAAAAGGCAGAGGAACCAGAGATCAATTTGCTAACATCTGCTGGATCATAGAAAAAGCAAGAGATTAAAAAAAAAGTCTGCTTCTGCTTCATTGACTATTTGAAAGCCTTTTACTGTATGAAAGTAGTGAAAGTGGAAGTCCTTCAGTTGTGTTCACCTCTTGGTAACCCCATGGACTACATAGTCCATGGAATTCTCCAAACCAGAATACTGGAGTGGGTAACTGTTCCCTTCTCCAAGGGATCTTCACAACCCAGGGATTGAACCCAGGTCTCCCACATTGCAGGCAGATTCTTTATCAGCTGTGCAACAAGGGAAGCCCTGGTGGCTCACAACAAACTGTGTGATCACAACAAACTGTGGAAAATCCTTAGAGATGGAAATACCAGACCTCACCTCTCTCCTGAGAAACCTGTATGCAGGAGAAAGAAGTAACATTTAGAACTGAACATGGCTAATGGACTGGTTCAAAATTGGGAAAGGAGTATGTCAAGGCTGTATATTGTCACCCTGTTTTTTTTTTAACTTATATGCAGAGTACATCATGAAAAAAGCCAGGCTGGAAACCCACAAGCTGGAATCAAGATATGCCAGGAGAAACATCAACAACCTCAGATATGTTGATGATACCACTCTATTAGAAATACAGAGGAACTAGAGGGCCTCTTGGAGAAGGCAATGGCAACCCACTCCAGTACTCTTGCCTGGAAAATCCCATGGATGGAGGAGCCTGGTAGGCTGCAGTCCATGGGGTTGCTAAGAGTCGAACATGACTGAGCAACTTCTTCACTTTCACTTTTCACTTTCATGCATTGGAGAAGGAAATAGCAACCCACTCCAGTATTCTTGCCTGGAGAATCCCAGGGACAGAGGAGCCTAGTGGGCTGCCGTCTATGGGACTGCACAGAGTCAGACATGACTGAAGTGACTTAGCAGAATCAGCAGCAGCAAAGGGCCTCTTGATAAAATGGAAAAAGGCAGAGTGAAAACGCTGGCTTAAAACTTAACACTCTGAAAACCAAAATCATGGCATCCAGTCTCATCACTTCATGGCAGACAGATGGGGAAAATGCAGAAATAGTAACAGATTTTATTTTCTTGGGCTCCAAAATTACTGTGGACAGTGACTTCAGCCATGAAAATAAGACACTTGTTCCTTGAAAGAGAAGTTGTGACAAAACTAGATAGCATATTAAAAAGCAGAGACATTACTTTGCCTCCAATGGTCTGTATAGTCAAAGCTATGGTTTTTCCAGTAGTCATGTACAGATGTATGGATGTGAGAGTTGGACCATAAAGAAGGCTGAGCACTGAAGAATTGATGTTTTGAACTGTGGTGCTGGAGAAGATTTTTGAGAGTCCCTTGGTCAGCAAGGAGATCAAACCAGTCAATCAAAAAGGCAATCAACCCTGCATATTCATTGGCAGGACTGGTGCTGAAGCTGAAGCTCCTGATGTGAAGAGCCAACTCACTGGAAAAGAGCCTGACACTGGGAAAGATGGGAAGGCAGAAGGAGAATAGGGCAACAGATGATGAGATGGTTGGATGCTATCACTGGCTCCATGGAGATGAGTTTAAGCAAATTTCAGGAGATGGTGTAGAACAGGGAAACCTGGCATGCTGCGGTCCATGGGGTTGAAAGAGCCAACATGACTTAGTGACTAAACAACAGAGCTGGTTTGGTTTGCTGGACAGTAAAAACTAATACATTGTAAAGTAGCTGTACTCCAATAAAAATTTAAAACCAACAAAAAACCATACACACACACACATACACACACACACACAAAGAAATATATATAACTGGTCTTCATCCCAGTTTCAGGGAGTGAGCTCCTAAAACCCTTAGTGAGGAGGGCCTTCAAAGTGTCTTTTGTTCTGTTAATGAGATAACCCTTGGAAAGCATCTAGAATGTGCATTGTCACCAGGAGAAGCAACAAGGTGATGAGAAGGTTGGAATTTCTAGTCTCTAATTCCCAAACTCTGTAGAGGGGAGTGGGGCTGGTGCTTGAGGTCCAATGACAATGGCCATTGATTTAATCAACGTCTTTATAATGAAGGCTCCAAAAAACCCCAAAGGACTGGGTTGAAAGGATGTCCATATTGGAATACTTGGAGATGTGGAGAGAGCAGAGTTCCTGCAAAAGGCATGGAAGATTCTTTCTCCCTTCCCATAGCTTGCATAGGTATCTCATCCATGGGCTATACCTGACTTACACCCATTTATAATGAACAGATAGTCTTAAAGAAAAAAAAGAGAGAGATTAGCCAAAATACAAAAAAAAAAAAAAAAAAGAAAAGAAAGAAATCTAAGGAATGAGATGCCTATTAAGTGACTTTGAAAATCTCTAACATCTCCCTGGGGATGCACTCCACAGGTGTGCACAGTGAAGCATGCACCCAGGAAAGACCAATTAAGATCCTAACATATTAGCTTTTGTTGACCTTGAGCTCTGCATATGCAGAGAGTAAAGGTAAGGCGTAATTTTGAACTGCTGGCACACTGAATGTGTGATCACACACACACAGAGCTCGTTGGCCAATAGTGACAGGCATATTGACTCGAGATCTAAATGAATTTGTCTGATAAGTAGCTAACCATAGAGCTTCCTAATCAGAGACCTTAATGGCCACATATGACCAAGAATCTGACTTTACAGGTACTTACTGAAACTCACTAAATAAACCAGCAGTAACAACAACAAAAAGTAACAACAACAAGCCATAGTGCTGGGGAGTTACGTAGTGGAGAGAGTAGTTTCCATATTATTTTAGAAGTCCAGTTCCTGATAAAAAATTAAGAAATAAACAAAGAAGAAAGTAAGGCACATACATATAAAAAAAAAAAGGTCAATAAAATCTGTCCTTGAGGAAGTCTAAATTTTGAACACCAGAGAAAAAACTCTACATAAGCTATTATAAATATGTTCAAGAAATTAACAGAATCATATATAAACAGCTAAAGTTAAGAATGACAATGATATTTCACCAAATGGAAAATATGAAATAAATTATTTTTAATGGAAATTCTAAAATTAAAAAATAAAACACTGAAAATGAAAAATTCACTAGAAAGACTTAAAAGATTTTAGCATCAGCAGAAGAAACTGAAAAACATGAATAAGTCAATGGACATCACCAAATCTGAGCACAGAAAGAAAACAGAATAAAGAAAAATTAGTAGAGCTTCAAAGACTTGTGTGACACCATCTAACATACCAACATATGCATACCAGGAATTCCAGAAGAGGAGGAGAGGAAAAAAAAAAAAAAAGAGAAGGAAGCCTATTTGAAGAAATAATAGCCCCAAACTTCCCAAATTTGATATAAAACACTTCAAGTAAGATAAACTTAAAAAAAAAAAAATCCACATCTGGCTACAGCAAAAATCAACTACTAAAAGAAAAAGAGAAAGAGGATTTTGAAAGGTAAAAGTGATGTATCACATACAAGGAGCCTCAGTAAGATTAACAGCTAACTTCTCAGCAAAAACCGTAGAGCTCAAAAGGCAATGGAGGAGCATACTGCTGCTGCTGAGTGTTGCCATTTCCTTCTCCAGGGAAATACTAGAAAGTCTAAAAAAAAAAAAAAAAAAGTCTTATAAGAAAAATACAATCAATGAAGACCTCTATATCTAGTAAAACTATGTTTATACAATGCAGGAAAATTTAAGAATTTCTGAGGCTAACATTTTTTTAAAAAAGATTTCATTACTAGAATAGGTACCACATAAAAGATACAAAGTGAAAACCTTTGCTCTGAAATGAAAGGACACTAGTCAGTAGCTTGAATCCACACAGTGAAATAAAGAATCTGGGAAAGGTAATCACATAAGTAAAAGAATAGTATAAATGTATTTGTGTTTTTAATTCTTTTTTACTTCTATCTGATCTAAAACATAATGACACAGGGCATAGAGTAATAGTATTAAAATTGTATTTATAAGATTCTATTATACAAAGGCATAATTTGTATGAAAATTATAGGACCAAGAAACAGAAGCCATGCAGAGCAGTTTTTATATACTATTAGAATTTAGTTTGTATTAATCCAAACTAGAATCCTTTAATAGTTACCTTTAATTCCCAGGACAGACACTAAAAAAAAAAGTAACTTTTAAAAAAATAATAAAAATGCACCAATAAATTTTACATTAGTAATTTTATTAAACATAATGGATAACACATTCTAATCAAAAGGCAGAGATTTTAAAAGTATACAAAGAAAAAACCATATTCCAACTAAGTGCAACCTATAAGTGACACATTTTGTATTCAGTAAGTTGAGTAAAAGGTGGAAAAAATATATGCCATGCAACAATAACCAAAGGAGAACTAGAGTGGCTATACTAATATTAGACATAACAGAATTTAAAGCAAACTGCTACTAGAGAAAAAGGACATTTTATAATGATTTTTAAGAGCCTATATGCTAAGATGACCAACAATTATAAGTGTATCTGCAGTTAATAAGAGAGACTTAAGCAAAATCTGACAATATTAGGAGGAAAAAGGTATGGTTCAAAAATAATAGTTGAATACTTCAAAACCTTATTTTCAAAAATGGATAGAACAAGTAGGCAGAAAACCAATGAAGGAATAGGAACTTGAACCACATTATGAATTAATTAGATCTAATAGAAATCTCTAGAACACTCCATCCAGCAATGGCAGACTACATACTCTTCTCAAATGAACATGAATCATTCTCCAAAAAACATTATATGTTAGGCCATAAAGCAATCCACAGTAAGTAAAAAATTTAATCATAAAATTTATGTTTTCTAATCACTATGGAATAAAATTAGAAATCAATAACAGAAGGAAAACTCAGTAGCCCCAATTAGACAACACAATCTTATATATTAATAGATAATTGGTGAAAGAAGAAATCACATTGGAAAATATCTTTTGATAAGTGAAAAAAACAGAACTTACCAAAGTACTGGCATTCAGCTAAAGCAACTCCTAGAGGAAAATTTGTATATATATATGTCTATGTATAAAGACAAAGAAAGGTATCAAATTTTAACACAATCTTTTATTTTGAAGAACTAGAAAAATAGGAACAAAATAAACCCAAAGAAAGTGGAAGGAAATAATAAAGATTAGTGAAGAAACAAATTAAGTAGAGAATAGAATAACGACAGAAAATCAACAAAACCAAAACCATTCTTTAAATAGATTAATAAATTTTCAAATCTTTAGCTCGACTGAGCAGGAAAAATAAAAGAACTGAATTACTAAACTTGGAGATTAAAAGATGACATATATGCTAGTAAAATTTATTGTAAGAAAATACTATGAAAGTGTTTTCCAAATATTAGATAGCCTCCAAGATACTGAGAAAGACTCAAACTACTGAAACTAACTCAAGAACTAATTGAAGATCTGAATAAATAGGCCAATTAATTTTTAAAAGTTGAGTTTGTCACCAAAACACTAAGACAATCTCAAGCCAAAATAGGTTACTAGTGAATTCTACTGGGCAATTAAAGAACCAGGAAATTTCCTGGTGGTTCAGTGGTTAGGATCCTGCACTCTCATTGCCAAAGGCCTGGGTTCAATCCCTGGTCAGGGAACTAAGATCCCACAAGCTGCATGGTGTAGTCAAAACAAACAAATAAACAAAAAAAGAAATAATACCGATCCTCCATAAAACTTCTATAAAATTAGAAAAAAATTCCAACTCATTCTATGGGAACCTAATACCAGAACCAGTCAGAGACATCTCCTTTGAACATGGATGTCAAAGTACTCAAGAAAATAATAGCAAACCAAATTCAGCAAATATAAAAATGATTATATACTCTGACCAATTAGACTATGTCCCATGAGTGTAATGTTGGTTTAGCATCTGAAAAGTAAATCAGTGTAATACACTATGTTAACAGTATACCAAAGACATAAACAACAGAATCTAATAAATTTTGAAAAAGCATTGGGAAAATTGGTCATTCTTTTATGATAAACACTCTCAACCTATGAGGGATAGAGGGAAATTTGAGCCTAAAAAAAAGGGCATCTATAATACTAAAAACCAAAAAACCAAAATACAGTTAACATTATACTTAGCAGTAGCAGACTGAATGGTTTCCATCAAAGATCATGAACAAGAGAAAAATTTCTATTCTCACCACTCTTTTCCTACAATGTACAGAAAATTCTACCACTGATGACTAAGAAAGTTAAATAAATAAGGATCAGAAAGAAAGAAGTAAAATTCTATACGGAATTCATGGTTTTGTTTATAGAAAATCCTAAGGAACCCATTAAATTGCTCTTGGAACTGAAAAACAAGTTCAGCAAAGTTGCAGAGGAAAAAAACTCAATAGTACGTCTACATACTTGCAACGACTATCCAAAAATGATTTTAAATTTATTTACAATAGCATCAAAATATTAAAATATTTAGGAATTTAAGTAAATTTTGTATACTTAAAAACACCACAAAAATTATGAAAAGTCTTAACAAGGACCTATGTTCGTTGAAAGACATCCCATGCTTATGACTCAAAAGGTATAATTTTGTTAAGCTGGCAATACTCTCCAAATTGACTTTCAGATTAAAAATATTTACTGCCATTTTTTTTAACAGATAATGTCTAGCTGATACTAAAGCTTATATGAAAATGCAAGGGAGCTCAAATAGACAACACAATCTTGCAGAAAAATAAGAAAGTGGATGATTCACATATTCCAATTTCAAAATTGGCTACAAAGCTACAGTAATCAAGACAGTGCATTACTGGCATATGTATAGACATACCCGTCAATGAGGGCTTCCCTGGTAGCTTAGCTGGTAAAAAAATCCACCTGCAATGCAGGAGACCCTGGTTCGATTCCTGGGTCAGGAAGATCCCCTGGAGATGGGACAGGATACCCACTCTAGTACTCTTGGGCTTCCATGGTGGCTTACATGGTAAAGAATCTGCCTGTAATGCAGGAGACCTGGATTCGATCCCTGGGTTGGGAAGATTCCCTGGAGGAGAGCATGGCAATCCACTCCAGTCTTCTTGCCTGGAGAATCCCCATGGACAGAGGAGTCTGGGGGCTACAGTCCATGGGGTCAAAAGAGTCACACGTGACTGAGTGACTAAGCATAGCACAGGTCAATGAAATAGTTTCAAGTGTTAGAAATAAACCCTCCCATTTATAGTCCATTGATTTTTGACAGTGATGCAAAGAATATTAATGGGGAAAGAATCACGGTTTTTTTCCCTTTGTTTTTTAAAAAATAGTGTTTAGACAACTTGCCATTTCCTTCTCCAATGCATGAAAGTGAAAAGTGAAAGTGAAGTCGCTCAGTCGTGCCTGACTCTTAGTGACCCCATGGACTGCAGCCTACCAGGCTCCTCCGTCCACAGGATTTTCTAGGCAAGAGTATTGGAGTGGGTTGCCATTGCCTTCTCCGTAATATGTGCATACAAAGTATAAAATGGGACACATCATAGGCCATACACATATTATCTCAAAGTGTATCAAAGGCCTAAATTTAAGCAAGAAAATTATAAAACTCTTAAGAGAAAAATACGTTTATAAATCTCTATAATCTTAGGTTAAGCAATGGATTCTTAGATATGACACACAAAAGTAAAAGAAAACAAATAAATTGGCCTTATTAGAAGTTATTTACTTTCAAAGAACAGCAACAAGTTAAAAAGATAACCCAGAAAATTGAAGAAAATCATGTATCTGACAAGGAGTCATGTCCAGGGTACATAAAGAATACTCCCAGCTCAACAACTAAAAGATAAATAAAGCCAACGAAAAACTGGACAAATGGTTTTCATAAACATTTCTCTAAAGATATATAAAGGGAAAACAAGTATATGAAAAGATGCTCAGCATCGTTCAGTTCAGTTGCTCAGTCGTGTCTGACTCTTTGCGACCCCATGAATCGCAGCATGCCAGACCTCCCTGTCCATCACCAACTCCCGGAGTTCACTCTGACTCACGTCCATCGAGTCAGTGATGCCATCCAGCCATCTCATCCTCTGCCGTCCCCTTTTCTTCCTGCCCCCAATCCCTCCCAGCATCAGAGTCTTTTCCAATGAGTCAACTATTCACATGAGGTGGCCAAAGTACTGGAGTTTCAGCTTTAGCATCATTCTTTCCAAAGAAATCCCAGGGCTGATCTCCTTCAGAATGGACTGGTTGGATCTCCTGGCAGGCCAAGGGATTCTCAAGAGTCTTCTCTAACCCCACAGTTTAAAAGCATCAATTCTTTGGTGCTCAGCTTTCTTCACAGTCCAACTCTCACATCCATACATGACCACTGGGAAAACCATAGCCTTGACTAGATGGACCTCTGTTGGCAAAGTAATTTCTCTGCTTTTGAATATGCTATCTAGGTTGGTCATAACTTTCCTTCCAAGGAGTAAGCGTCTTTTAATTTCATGGCTGCAGTCACCATCTGCAGTGATTTTGGAGCCCCCAAAAATAAAGTCTGACGCCATTTCCACTGTTTCCCCATCTATTTCCCATGAAATGATGGGACCGGATGCCATGATCTTCGTTTTCTGAATGTTGAGTTTTAAGTCAACTTTTTCAGTCTCCTCTTTCACCTTCATCAAGAGGCTCTTTAGTTCCTCTTCACTTTCTGCCATAAGGGTGCTGTCATCTGCATATCTCAGGTTATTGATATTTCTCCCAGCAATCTTGATTCCAGCCTGTGCTTCTTCCAGCCCAGCATTTCTCATGATGTACTCTGCATATAAGTTAAATAAGCAGGGTGACAATATACATCCTTGATGTACTCCTTTTCCTATTTGGAACCAGTCTGTTGTTCCATGTCCAGTTCTAACTGTTGCTTCCTGACCTGCATACAAATCTCAAGAGGCAGGTCAGGTGGTCTGGTATTCCCATCTCTTTCAGAATTTTCCACAGTTTATTGTGATCTACACAGTCAAAGGCTTTGGCATAGTCAATAAAGCAGAAATAGATGTTTTTCTGGAACTCTCTTGCTTTTTCCATGATCCAGCAGATGTTGGCAATTTGATCTCTGGTTCCTCTGCCTTTTCTAAAACCAGCTTGAACAACTGGAAGTTCACGGTTCACGTATTGCTGAAGCCTGGGTTGGAGAATTTTGAGCATTACTTTACTAGCGTGTGAGATGACTGCAACCGTGCAGCAGTTTGAGCATTCTTTGGAATTGCCTTTTTTTGAGATTGGAATAAAAACTGACCTTTTCCAGGCCTGTGGCCACTGCTGAGTTTTCCAAATTTGCTAGCATATTGAGTGCAGCACTTTCACAGCATCATCTTTCAGAATTTGAAATAGCCATTAAGAAAATGCAAATCAAAACCATGAAAAGTTGCCACTTCACACCCACTAGGACAGCTATTCTCAAAAGCATAGCATTTCCTAGATTCCATATATTTGTATGTGTATATATATATAATATATAAATGAGTTTGTTAATATACAATATTTATTTTTTCTTTTTCTGACTTACTTCACTTTGTATGACAGACTCTAGGTCCAACCACGTCTCTACAAGTGACCCATTTTTGTTTCTTATTATGGCAGAGTCATATTCCATCGCATACACCTAGAAAAATGGTACAGATGAACCTATTTGCAGGGCAGAAACAGAGACACAGACATACAGAATGAACATGTGGACATGGGGAGGGAGGAGGAGAGAGTGGGATGAATTGGGAGAGTAGCATTGACTTATATACACCATCATGTGTAAAATAGCTAGCTAGTGAGAAGTTGCTATATAGCATAGGAAGCTCAGTTCGGTGCTCTGTGATAACCTAGAGGTGTGGAATGAGAGGGAGGCTCATGAGTGAGGGGATATATGTATACATATATTATAGCTAATTCACTTCATTGTATAGGAGAAACATACATTGTAAAGCTATTATATTCCAATAATAAAATGATTTGATTGATTCATTGATTAATTTAAAAAAAAGCATAGAAAGAACTGAGAAGGTTGAAGAGAAATTGGAATCTCCATCTACTGCTGGTTGGTATGTCAATTGGTACAGCCACTTTGGAGAACTCTGGCAATTTCTCCAAGAGTTAAACTCGAGTTGTCATATGGCCCACCAATTCCACTCTTAGGTATATAGCCAAGAAAAATAAAAATTTATGTTCACACTAAAACTTATAAAGAAATTTTCAAAGCAGCAGCATCTTTAATATTCAATACATAGAAGTAACCCAAATGTCCATCAATTGATGAATGGATGAACAAGTGTGGTGCATCCATACAATGGAACACCATTCACCAGTAGAACAGTATAAAGTAATGGCATGTTATAGCATAAATGAATCTTGAAAACATGCTAGGTGAAAGGAGCACCAAAGACCACATAGGAGGAAATGCTCATACTAGGCAAATATATAGAGGTAGAAAACAGATCAGTAGCTCTCAGAGGGTGATGGGGGGAAAGGAATGAGAATGAACTGCTAAGGGGTGGTTTGAGGATTTCATTTAGGAGGGATGAAAATGTTCTAAAATTAGTCAGTGCTGATGGCTGCAAAATTATGTGAATATGCTAAAACCTCTAAATTGTACACTTAAAGGTATATTTTAAGTGAGTACTGTATCAATAAAACTGTAATTTAAGAAAAAAATATAATTGCAGGGTATGAGTGGGACATATTCTTTTTCAGCTGGCATTAGCCCCTGGGAGAAGGTATTTCAACTGACTTTAGGTACATTGCTGCTGCTGCTAAGTCACTTCAGTTGTGTCCAACTCTGTGCGATCCCATAGACGGCAGCCCACCAAGCTCCCCCATCCTTGGGATTCTCCAGGCAAGAACACTGGAGTGGGTTGCCATTTCCTTCTCCAATGCATGAAAGTGAAAAGTGAAAGTGAAGTCGCTCAGTTGTGCCCAACTCTTAGCGACCCCATGGACTGCAGCCTACCAGGCTCCTCCATCCATGGGATTTTCCAGGCAGGATTACTGGAGTGGGGTGCCATTGCCTTAGGAAGGCATTTTTTTAAATTAACTTATTTTTAATTGGAGGATAATTGCTTTACAATATTGCGTTGTTTTCTGCCGTAAGGAAGGCACTTCACTTATAATATTACCCTAAGGTGCAGTCCCCTTAACACTATGCAGAGGGGTAGAAGGTAATCCTCTCCACTAAAATCTGTGCTGAGATCCAAATTAGTGATGATGAACCCATAAAACCAAAATATGTCCACTACAATTAATAACAATCTCGTCTAAAGAACTAATCTATATAGAGTAACTTGATTTAAAAAAAAATAGAAAGAAGTTACTTGTATTTATTAGCAATATCTGTAACCCCAAATTCAGTGGTAACTGTTGCATGGTCAGTCTGGAACGGAGCTAATCTTTTAATTGGAATAGAAGGCCTCAAAGTTGCAGTGAAGACATGAGTTACATAAAATGTTAAATTGTATGTTACATAAATAAATGCGTTACACAAGACAACATTAAAATGAATAAGATCATTTAAAAACATAGACAATGTAGAGAGAAGGGGAAAATTGTATATTCTATTGGAACATACAATATGGATAGCATATTTTGCATTCTTTAATCTCCAGGAATGAGGAGCACCAAGAAGACAGTGGAAATTGTATTGAAGAGCGACAATTTAAGTAAAAGCTTAACTATGCACATGTCACTTTTGGCAATGGGAGTCCCACCTTAATAATATTACATGTGCAGTGAAACCCATAATTACCAATTAAGGTCATCTCAGTTAGTTTTCAGAGAAGGCAATGGCACCCCACTCCAGTACTCTTTCCTGGAAAATCTCATGGACAGAGGAGCCTGGTAGGCTGCAGTCAATGGGGTCGCAAAGAGTCAGACATGACTGAGCGACTTCACTTTCACTTTTCACTTTTCACTTTCATGCATGGAGAAGGAAATGGCAACCCACTCCAGTGTTCTTGCATGGAGAATCCCAGGGACGAGGGAGCCTGGTGGGCTGCCGTCTCTGGGGTCGCACAGAGTCGGACACAACTGAAGCGACTTAGCAGCAGCAGTAGCAGCAGTTACTTTTACTTGGAGAAAGATTTGGGGAAGAGTTTGGGAGGGAATTGTACCTCCCAAATAAAATAACTTCACAAAGAAAAGAACTTGAGTAGTAGTGCATAAAATAATAAGAAGCATTTGAGAAAAAAACAGATCTCACAAAAAAATTATTTCTTTTAGTGACTTGGCTAGTATTGATAATAAATATGTTATACATACATTTTGTGCATTTTTCAACCCATTGTTATGATTAGAAGGCACAATGAACATGCAAATGAGAAAAGCTTTTCTTCCTAACATGTGTGAGTAAATGTGGGATGGAAACATCCCAAGCAGTACAGTAGGTAACTTAAGGATAGCTCTCCCTGTTCCAAGCTGCTTCTAAGGGAAGAAGGGCCCACTTGGGAAGAGAGCAGAAAGCCCACCTCAATCACAGATAAAAGTTCTAACTCTCCTTAAGATAACCTTCCCTAGAATTTCACAGCTATAATATTCTATTTGTATGATCACTGTGGCTTTATCATCTTTTTTCTACCTTCCCCCACCATGCACCCACCTAGACATATATTAATAGAGGCAGCAATCATGTTTATTTTATTAATCTCAATCTATAATATCATTCACTGCCTAAAACACAGGTTCAAAATAAATTTTATATACTCAATAGGTCATAAAAGAAAATAGAGAGTAATTCTGTAATCTAAAAAATGCCTAGAATTTCTTTTTCTTATATTTCTATTTTCTATTGTATTTCATTCTCCTGACTTCAAAGCTGGAATTTTATTATTTTATTGATGTTTCAATAAGGGTTTTTTTTGCTAAGGAAGATCGGAAGTGGATGTGTTAATTGATTGTTATATTTAAACTTTGGTTTTTTGGGGAGTTTTTGACCCTAAAAATGATAATGAATTATCTCAGGTTTTTACCCTTGAACCACATTTCTTCGGAGAAGGCACTGGCGACCCACTCCAGTACTCTTGTCTGGAAACTCCTATGGACGGAGGAGCCTGGAAGGCTGCAGTCCATGGGGTCGCTAGGAGTCAGACGCAACCGAGGGACTTCACTTTCACTTTCCACTTTCATGCATTGGAGAAGGAAATGGCAACCCACTCCAGTGTTCTTGCCTGGAGAACCCCAGGGACGGGGGAGCCTGGTGGGCTGCCGTCTGTGGGGTTGCACAGAGTCGGACACGACTAAAGCGACTTAGCAGCAGCAGCACTTTCCTCCTCCTTGCTAGGGGATTTCATCTTTGTTCATTGCTCCAAAGTTCACATTCAAAGTGTAGATTCCCAAATACTTACCTCAGCCCTGATTCTGCGCTGCAGATCTGTTCATCCATCCTGCTTATCCATCCTGGAAGCTCAGTCTTATCAGATGACTAGCATGTACAGGTTTAAACTTAGCTCTGGGAACTGATTCCCCTTGACTATTCACAACATCTGTAAAATAGCATTGCCTTTTTCCCAACCACCTAATTTAGAAACCTGAAAGTGATCCTAGGTAACTTCATTTCCTACACTTTCCTTGCATACACTCAATTGCAAAGTTTATTTGCTTCCTTCTTATTTATTGTTCTCACGGCTACCTTAGTTCAGAAGATCATCTTTACCTGGGTTGTGGCAGCAGTCTTGACTCACAGCCTGTCCTTTCAATTCACCTCCTGATATGATGCCAGGATCACTATGCTAAAATACAAAACAGATTATGCCACTCCCATACTTAAAATGTGTCCACATTCCAAGACTCCTTAGCAAGACATACAAGGTCCTTTAAGATCTTGTCTCACCTACCCCTCTAGCATCTTCTGCTACTCATTGACACATCCTCCATTACTACCGAGTTAGTTCCTTCCCACATCTCTTAACCTCTGCCTCAAATACTAATATCTCGCCTCTCATCTCCACTCCAGTGTTTCCATCAATCATTGTAGCTTAACACAAAATGAGGTACATGTCCAACTTGTCAGCCAGTGTGGCACTATTCACTGCAGTCTCTTAGAGGTTCTTAAACACACTGCCTAGAAGGGATACACATACATCAACCCCACGTATATACATTGATAACTCAAGTGTATCATTCCTGTGCTGAAGTTCATAGTTGGCACAGAAGTACAATCCTTCCATTTGTCTGAAAGGGACAAAGCAGGCCTATATTACTAAAATTTCACCTTCACACTACACTCCTTTAACATTCAGTCTAGGCATCAATTTAATGAGAAATTTTATTTTTTCGTGTTTTTTTTTTTTTTTTTTGCTACATTTCTCAGAGCATGTACCAAACAATAGTAATTGTAGACTTTTTTTGTCATCCTCAATTGACTGAACTCCATGAGGATAGAAGCTATATTTTATTTATGTATTCCTAGTTGTTGTGTCCAGCATAGTGTAGTTACATAAATATTAACTGAGTGAGGGAGGCAATGAGTGAGGGAGGTAGAGAGGTAGGGAGATCAATTGTATCTAGTTTCTGAAGATTCAATTATGTGAAGAAATCTGCCCCATTAGGGTCCTCTTTCAGAAGCATGCTCTATTTTATCTAAAAACAAGATGACCCAAATTGAACCCAAGGCAAATTCTAATGTCACATATTTCTACCTGAATAAAAATTAAAATGAAAGCTGTCCATGTTCTCTCCACCCTCCTAAGACTTGATTTCCTCTGAGGCCTATATATCTCACTCCACCTTACAATGGTAATTCAAAGGAAGACCGATTCTGTGAACCCTAAGCTTTGTAGAAGATTGTGAAACCAATTACAGTATAAATAAAGATGTGATAAATCTCCTAGATTTATCACTGGGAAAATAGGCCAGAACTGAAGGAATTCTTTTTGTTTACATCACTGCATTACAGTGATTAGAGGTGTATGGCAATAAAGAAATCCATTATTAAACACATAAAACACACACAAAATTATTGATTCATTAAAACTGTACTTCTCATGCATGTCATATATTCTACTGGGGCTCAATCTTTAAAACCAAATAAAACTTTCCTCTTGTTTAAAGGAAACATAGATGAAACAAATGTCAGGTGAGCTCACCTAACTTGCTAGTAGCCTGCAGGGAATATGGCTTTGAGAATCAAGAACTCTACTCAAGGACCCATGAGTCTATGGCCCCCACTCACCATGGCTGTGTTCCAGGGCAGAGGTGAAAACGACCTGCCATGTACTGTCTTCCTATTGAATTTCACTGTAGATTAGATGATTTAACAGTGCTTAGTTTTTAGCATGAAATGAGTTTTTCAAAGTCTGTGTCAAGTTCTGATTACCCTGAATTAGCGGTTTGTATATTCACATTCATTTGTTTTCAAGAACAATAAATTAGCAGTATTTGAGTTCTGTACCAGGCTCTGTATATCTTATCTCAATAAATGCCTGTTTGGGTACTGCTTTAATCCTCATCTTCCAGATGGAGAGAAGAAGGCTCAGAGAGTATAAATAAATTGTGTAAGGTCAAATGGTGCTGGAAACCTTTAATACTACACTATTCTGCCAGTTCCCCTGGTATTTCCAGATGGCTTGGATAATATCTCAAAATTGAAGAACAATTTTTAATTTCCACATCATTTAAATCTCCGCTACCTCAAAATATTAAGTTTACAGATATTACGGAGGACTCTTAGCTTTCCTAACCAATCTGTCCTTGACCTATAGTATTTGATAAGCACAGTGTTTAAGAAAAAGATTTTCAGCGCTTTGAGGTTGGGAAGGCATTCATGCTGATCTCCCACACAGCCACTCCTTATTGTCATACATCCAGCAAGCCACACATTATTATTTTAATAGCTTCCAAAGATGTTTATTTTCTCTCCTGATGCAATCAACATCATTTCAGCCCACTAGGTCTCCTTGGTTCTTCTTACATTCAGTTTAAGCCTCGTCTGACATAGTCCAGATTTTATTGGTAGGGCCCATAATCATTCCATTTTTTATGTTAAAAAAAGAAAATCCCATTTACCTCAAAGTCTGTTATATGGTCTTAATACATAAAAGGGCTTCCCTGGCGGCTCAGAGGTCAAAGCGTCTGCCTGCAATGCGGGAGACCTGGATTTGATCCCTGGGTTGGGAAGATCCCCTGGAGAAGGAAATGGCAACCCACTCCAGTACTCTTGCCCGGAGAATCCCATGGACGGAGGAGCCTAGTGGGCTACAGGCCATGGGGTTGCAAAGAGTCGGACACAAGTGAGCGACTTCACTCAATTTAACACAAATTAATTTACTATGACTCTTTGTAAGTTACATTGTTATGTTAATAGAGAAAAAGTGTTAAGAAAATTGAGGCAGAGAAAGCCAATCTCACAGAATGGAATTTCAGACTCTCAGGTTAGTATTAAGTATTTTGGGGGGATATGAGGATCTTTTAGTGAGCAACTCAAATCCTAAACTTGTGGGTAACAGTTTCTGCATAAAATAGAACCTAGAAATGCCCACAGTACCACTGCTGATCATGATTTGTTAAAATTCCTCTGTTAATTGAATCACTGACATTCTTTTCATCATCTAAATCATAAACAAATTGTACTGAATGACTTTGCTATTCATGTTTATAATATGGAAGAAATTAACACTTTATTTTTCCTCTTTTAAAAATTTTGACCAGTTCACAAAACAAACCTTATTAAAATAAGCAGGTAGTAATTTATGTTAGAATCTATTTATATATATTTAAACTTGCTAAGAGTTCTAAATTTTTTTTTTTTTTTTTTTGCGTCCCTGAAAAGGGCCTTTAGTTTTTCTAAACGTTTCAAGCTAGATGTTTTGCTCAACCACCAAAACCGTAAAGGGTACGGCCCTGACGTTTGAGCGCTTAGACCACATCCATGGCTGTAACAGTCTTGCGCTTAGCGTGCTTCGTATAGGTGACCGCGTCCCGGATCACATTTTCCAGAAACACTTTCAGCACCCCACGAGTCTCTTCGTAGATAAGACCAGAGATACGTTTGACGCCTCCACGACGAGCCAGACGCCGGATAGCTGGCTTAGTAATACCCTGAATGTTGTCCCGCAAGACTTTGCGATGGCACTTAGCACCCCCCTTGCCGAGGCCTTTGCCACCCTTCCCACGACCAGACATGGTTGCTATCGCAATCCTAAAATTTTTTTGAAAAGTTTTATCTTATAGGTTTAAATTCTATAAAATATTGCCAGAAAAAATGTAGAACATGTTTATCAGTACATGATTTCCTTTGATTTCTTTTTGTTTTGTGTGAAGTGGTCCCAAAACTATTTAGTTCTAACTACCTTAATGGAATTTGGGGGAATTTTTTATAATCTGGAAATGATACATCTTCCATGTTAGCAAATAATTGTATCATAATGAAAACATTAGCTTTCCAGTTTTCAACTTTTTAATCTCTTAGAATTTAGATCAAATTCTCTTCTTGAATTGACAGTCCCTGCCTAATCCCTTCAAATTCTGGGAACTTAATACATTATCATTTCAGCATTTAATGGAAGGTGGGGACATAAATCCAAAATGCCTATAAAGAGAATAAACTCATTTTTAGGGATGAATATTCATAACCAAGACCTCCCCCAAAATTAGTTAAGGAATTGCCTAAAATGTAATAAAATACTTTTTTTGTAAATTCTTCCATGTTTCTCTCAATCACCTAGGGTGTCCAGTTTGAGAAGTATTTACATATGAAGTATTTACCTTCTTTGCAATCATTCTTAACTAAGGAAAAAGATTATCAATAATAAAAAAACACATAGGCACTAAATAATATTCCTCACCTTCTTTGGTCAATCTATTTTAAAAAATGACTTTTAAAAACTCACCTGACCCAATTAGTAGCAGTCAACCAGCCTAAAATTATCTCCTGATTGTTAATACAAAAAGGCTTGATTCATCAGGAAAGCATAGGTTTATTAGTGTGAAAAGGCACTGCTAACCAAAAAGGTCTGTCGTTATTATGAAATAATAATACTGACTGGACTTAGAATACCCTGGATTTTAATTGTAGGAAAGGGTGTGAAGTCAGTATCCTTTCCACTTCTCAGTTGCATCTGCCTACATTCAAAATGAAGCTGCTCATCATTATAGGTATGATTTAAATAATTTAATGAGGTGTGAATGAGATTTCAGTGGAAATAAGGATTTCCTTCAGACTAGTATTAATGCTTGATTTGGTTTCTTTGTGCTTCAGTACAAACTGCAAATCCTCACAATGCTCTTTCTAAACTTCTGTTAGATTTTTCAAAAGCTTAGAGAAAAGTTCATGAGATTCTTAGATTAAGGTATTTTAAATAGAAATGTTTTTATTGGTATATATCCTGAAGATTTTTTTTTTTTTTTTTGAAGATGTTTATTCTTTAGGTATACTACTTAAATGATTCCTGATCCCTCATAGGCAAAGTGCTGTGAATATTAGAGCTGAAAAAGTGAGAAAACAGATATATATGCTCTATATGTACATATATATCAATTTGAGCTTTATAAGAAACCATTTTTATACTTTATTGGAAGGTGATTGAATATTTAACCTCCTTCCTTGCAGAATATATATATGTACACACACGAATTATATAAACTAACATACAATTACATATAGTTTATCATACAGATAACTTATGAATATATTAAACATAAATATTTATTATTTACTAAACCCATTCCAGTATTCTGGCCAAGAGAATTCCCTGGACTGTATAGTCCATGGGGTCACAAAGAGTCAGATATGACTGAGCAACTTTCACTTTCATGCCTGAAAGCTGACAGCAAATCGCAATCCTGTAAAAGCATAAGAACAGCAATCAAATTAATTTTCTTAAAATATTTCTAATCACAATCTTTCCCTGTCTCCAAACCTTATTCATGAGTTTCATTTGCTTAAGGAAACAAAAGTCCCACCCAGGTATTCAAAGCTTTTCATGGTGTATGCTCAAACTCTGCTGGCAAACACCCCTCATTCTCGGTTTCTTTCACAATATGCAGAGCCTGTTTCATCATACCAATTTTTCCCTTGTATTCTTCCTTCTC
>NW_011495049.1:2039874-2065991 GCF_000754665.1 Bison bison bison
CCCCTTTTTTTTTTTTTTTTTTTTTTTTACACATGACTGAATTGTACCTCACAGTTAATCTGACAAAACGTGGTCCACTGGAGAAGGGAATGGCAAACCACTTCAGTATTCTTGCCTTGAGAACTCCATGAACTTTATGAAAAGGCAAAAAGATAGGACACTGAAAGATGAACTCCCCAGGTTGGTAGGTGCCCAATATGCTACTGGAGATTAGTGGAGAAGTAACTCCAGAAAGAATAAAAGATGGAGCCAAAGCAAAAACAACACCCAGTTGTGGATGTGACTGGTGATGGAAGTAAAGTTTGAGGCTATAAAGAACAATATTGCATAGGAATCTGGAATGTTAGGTCCATGAATCAAGGCAAATCAAACAGGAGATGGCAAGAATGAACATCAACAATTTTAGGAATCAGCGATATAAATGGACTGGAATGGGTGAATTTAACTCAGATGACCATAATATCTACTACTCTGGGCAAGAATCCCTTGGAAGAAATGGAATAGCCATCATGGTCAACAAAAGAGTCCAAAATGCAGTTCTTGGGTGAAATCTCAAAAATGACAGAATGATTTCTGTTCGTTTCCAAAGCAAACCATTCATTATCATAGTAACCCAAGTCTATGCCCCGACCAGTAATGCTGAAGAAGCTGAAGTTGAACGGTTCTACGAAGACCTACAAGACCTTCTAGAACTAATACCCAGAAAAGATGTCCTTTTCATTATAGGGGACAGGAAGGCAAAAGCAGGAAGTCAAGAAATACCTGGAATAACAATCAAATTTGGCCTTGGAATACAGAATGAAGCAGAGCAAAGGCTAACAGAATTTTGCCAAGAGATCACACTGGTCAGAGCAAACACCCTCTTCCAACAATGCGAGAGAAGACTCTCCATGTGGACATCACCAGATGGTCAATACCGAAATCAGATTGATTATATTCTTTGCACAAAATCAAGACCGGGGACTGACTTTGGCTCAGATCATGAACTCATTGTCAAATTCAGACTTAAATTGAAGAAAGTAGGGAGAACCACTAGACCATTCAGGTATGACCTAAGTCAAATCCCCTATGATTATACAATGGAAGTGACAAATAGATTCAAGGAATTAGATCTGATAGTGAGAGTGACTGAAGAACTATGGATGGAGGTTTGTGACATTGTACAGGAGGCAGTGATCAAGAAAATCCCCCAAAAAAGAAATGCAAAAAGGCAAAATTGTTGTCTGAGGAGGTGAAAGGCAAAGGAGAAAAGGAAAGATAAACCCATTTGACTGCAGAGTTCCAAGGAATAGTAAGGAGAGTAAGAAAGCCTTTCTTAGTGATAAATGCAAAGAAATAGAGGAAAATAACAGAATGGGAAAGACTAGAGATCTCTTCAAGAAAATTAGAGATACCAAGGGAACTTTTGATGCAAAGATGGGCACAATAAAGGGCAGAAATGGTATGGACCTAACAGAAGCAGCAGATATTAAGAAAGGGTGGCAAGAACACACAGAAGAATTAAAAAGATAGATCTTATGACCCAGATAACCACGGTGGTGTGATCACTCACCTAGAGCCAGACATCCTGGAATGCAAAGTCAAGTGAACCTTAGGAAGCATCACTACGAACAAAGCTAGTGGAGGTAATTGAATTCAATTTGAGCTATTTCAAATCCTAAAAGATGATGCTGTGAAAGTGCTGCACTCAATATGCTAGCAAATCTGGAAAACTTAGCATTGGCCACAGGACTGGAAAAGGTCAGTTCTCATTCCAATCCCAAAGAAAGGTAATGCCAAAGAATGTTCAAGTTACTGCACAACTGCACTCATCTCACATGGTAGCCAAGTAATGCTCAAAATTCTCCAAGCCAGGCTTCAACAGTACATGAACTGTGAACTTCCAGATATTCAATCTGGATTTAGAAAAGGCAGAGGAACAAGAGATCAAATTGTCAACATCCATTGGATCACTGAAAAAGCAGGAGAGTTCCAAAAAAACATCTACTTATGCTTTATTGAGTATGCCAAAGCCTTTGACTGTGTGGTTCACAGCAGACTGTGGAGAATTTTTAAAGAGATGGGAATACCAGACCACGTGACCTCCCTCCTGAGAAATCTGTATGCAGGTCAAGAAGCAACAGTCAGAACTGGACATGGAACAACAGACTGGTTCCAAATCAGAAAAGGAGTACGTCAAGGCTGTATATTGTCACCCTGCTTAACTTTAATGCAGAGTATATTATGTGAAATGCTGGGCTGGATGAAGCACAAGCTGGAATCAGGATTGCCAGGAGAAATATCAACAACCTCAGATATGCAGATGTCACCACCCTTATGGCGAAAGTGAAGAGGAACTAAACAGCCTCTTGATGAAAGTGAAAGAGGAGAGTAAAAAGGTTGGCTTGAAAATCAACATTCAGAAAACTAAGATCATGGCATCCAGTCCCATCACTTCATGGCAAATAGATGGAGTAACAGTGGAAACCACGGCAGGCTTTATTTTTTTAGGCTCCAAAATCACTGCAGATGGTGATTGCAGCCATGAAATTAAAAGACACTTGCTCCTTGGAAGAAAACTTTTGACCAACCTAGACACCTTATTAAAATCAGAGTCATTATTTTGCCAACAAAATTCTGTCTAGTCAAAGCTATGGTTTCTCCCGTAGTCATGTATGTATGTGAGATTTGGACTATAAACAAAGCTGAGCTCTGAAGAATTGAATCTTTTAAACTGTGGTGTTGCAGAAGACTCTTGAGAGTCCCTTGGACTGCAAGGAGATCCAACCAGTCCATCCTAAAGGAAATCAGTCCTGAATATTCTTTGTAAAGACTCTTGAGGCTGAAACTCCAATACTTTGGCCACCTGATGCAAAGAGTTGACTCATTGGAAAAGACCCTGATGCTGGGAAAGATTGAAGGTGGGAGGAAAAAGGGATGACAGAGGATTAGATGGTTGGATGGCATCACTGACTCAATGGACATAGTTTGAGTAAGCTCTAGAAGTTGGTGATGGACAGGGAGGCCTGGCATGCTGCATTCCACGGGTTCACAAAGAGTCAGACACGACTTGTAGCCACGCATTCCAGGAAACAAACTCACTCAGAAGGACAATTCAGGTAGTGGAGTGCAATTTATTACACCAGCGGGCCCAAGGCAGTCTCCTCTTAGCCAAGGACCCCGACCAGCATTTGTAAAAATCTTTTATACCCCATGTGTACGTGTCTGAAGCCACCACTCCAAATTCCTTGGGACTTACATAAACCAAGGAATCCCAATAACCCCATCATTCACGTGCTATGTGCTCAAACAGTCAAACAATTAGCCAATAATCAATAAACCCAAGGTTATACTCTGATAGATACAGAAAAATTTATGGCCTGTCTGGAGGAAAGGGTAATTAGTGTATGTTTTCTCTTAGGCTATGAGTAACCTAGATACGATCTTCAAGGTTCCCCTGTCTGGAGGGGGTCTTATCCTTCTGTTGTTGTTTTCATAGGCACTAAACACAGAGTTCAGAGTCCATTGGAAAGGTGGCCATGCATGATCAGCATGAATAGGCCTAAGATGGAGTCCAGGCCCTATGAATTCCTTTTTCAGACTGAGCGACTGAACTGAACTGAGTTGTACCTATTCCCAACAGCAAGCATAAATGCCACTTTGAACAGAAGCCTGACCTGATTTTGTCTGTAGGCATTTATGTCTCATGCTTCTGAACTCCCAAAGCACTTTATTTATGCCTCTCTCACTACAGTCATTTACCTTTTTTGGGGTACGTATTTCCATTATTAGCATTACTTTCTTCAAGCACAGTCAGTATCTGAGCATAACTGACCTTTGTATTTTTCATTGTGTTGCATAGTAAGTGCTCAACATATTACTGACTGAACAAATGCTATAATAGTAGAAAAGTCACCATGACAGTAACAGTAATGATTGCTATCATTAATTAAATTTGTAAGTGCCAAGCACTGAGTTAACTGAGTAGTTTATACTATGAGAGAATCTAAAGTTTACAAAGTATAAAAATCAATTTATTTGACTCTTAATATTCTGGGTATATGTCTATCCAAAATTATCCCAAAATAATTTTTAAATGATCAATAGAGAGATAAAAATAAAATTTTAAATTCAAAGTGAATATTATTACAACAATGTGTGCCACTTGTGTGAAAGCTGAAAATCCTAAAAAGTTATTCCCTTTTTTACATTTTGGTAAGATTTTTTAAAAATGATATACATCTTTAAAGAAACAATCATCAATTTCTGATGCTGTTCACAACCACAAAGCCTGAGAAGGTGAAGGGAATGCCATTAAATGCCACTGAAGCCTAGAAAAGTGTTTTCAGACCTCATTCATTTCCTCTGTCAGTAAGGAAATATTGTGTTCAGACAATAGGAAAGAAACTAGGAATAGAAATTGCTGCATTTTCTGTTTGTGTTGATCCTTCAGGTTCAAACCTTTCATTTCATGGGCTGCAGCTGTTAAGAAGAGAGCTGGATTATTCATTTCTATAATTAAAGAGATACCCAGTCATTGAAATATAATGCCCTTCTCTGTGACTGACAGCCGCTATGATTGGATGTTAGCAATGGGCCACATGGAAGATGAATTCAGGTAATCTCCAATTTTTTTCCTCCTTCTCTCAGAAATGTTTCAAATTGACACTAATTTGATAGTCTCAAATCCCAGAGCCCCTTGGATACCGAGAATGGAATGTAAAGAAATTCTCCTTGGTGTCAGTCAGTAACTTTCTCTTTTCTTCAGGTTACAAAAGGTGATTGACAGGAAGAGAAGGCCTACTCACTGCTACAAAGAAAAACGAACTTGAAACCTAGGTTGGCAGACATCTACTCAGGGTTTTGTAATTTTTTTTTTCCTAATTGCGATACCAGTGATGATGAAGAATTGATGATAAGAGTTCACAGGAAGACAATACTTTTAACAACTATTGTCAAAGTCTGCTGGCACAAAGAAGCCCCACCCAAAATAAAGCCAGGGTTCACCTGAACACATTTTTTTCAATCTTCCTTTTATCCATTCATTTAACACCGGATTAAATATTAGAGGTAAAAATGCAAAGACCCCAACTCTAGGTCTAAGACTGCCTTAGGACTTCCCCATAAAATATAATTATCCCCAACATTTTACTCTTTGCATATTATAAAGAAGGAATAAGTAAATACAAATTGAGTAAAAGAGACTAAGCCACAGAAAATACAGTCTTCTTCAAAAACAAAAATAGTAAGGCAAGTTGCCTATTTGCAGTATTTTAAGTGAACTATGGACGATCCTCAAGAGGCCACATATACACACTATATATACACACTATACCAGAGGTGAAGACCCTGAGTGGAACAGAGATGGCCACTGCAGCAGAATTTGATGCAGCATCTCTCACTGCACATTACTTTGCTCTGGTCAAGTGAGTCATTGCACCCCAGGCCAGGTCTGGCCAGATCTCATTCTGATTTTGTGTTGCCTCCTAGCCCATTTATACTTCTGCCATTATTTGGAAAAAGATGCATGATATGTTTCAGGGACTATATATTCAACAGCAACAGAGCTAACTTTTCAACCAGAGGAACAAAAGCAGAGTAAGTGTGCAGGTATTACAAATAACTACATCCAACACCCCAGAAAGCAGTTTTACCCAAAATAAAGCACTTTCCAAAGACAAGAAAATCATAGCAGAAAAAGAAATCTATTACTAGTTTAAAAGTCCGATCAATTCATTATCTGGTATGCATTGAAGAGGAAATCTGAGTCACACAAGTCTCTGCATATTAACTCCGTATGTTTTCACTACTATCAGCACCCAGAAGACTTCCTAGTATTATATATAGCTGGCTTACTTCTTAAACTAATGACTATGCAAAAAAATTCAGAATTCTGGGTCATCTCCCAGATATTGTTCAGAGCTCAGATGATCCAAACCAGCCCCGAAATAGAAAATACTTGGGTTCTTCCAGTTCCACATTGGCTTCTAGTACTCACATTTTCAACTTGATTGTTTTAGAAAACCCAAATAGGGCTTGTTTAATTAGCAGCAAGTTTTGCAAGTTGCTAAAAACACAAACAGCTGAAACCTTTGCCCTTTTCATCTTCACCATCTTATCCAATTGTGTTACATGTTCTTTTATTACAGGGCCTTCCTTTTAAATCCTGAGAAGAGACTATGCATTAGGAGTTGTATCTGAGTTGCAGGTACCACCTGAATGTAATTCCTTAAGAACTTGTATGCTATTGTCTTTTATAGAAAATAGCCTGTCAAGCTTGCTAAGACAAAGAATTCAAGACAAAGAACAGACTCTTCAGTTTTCCAAAGATACAATCACCCATTCTATGAGTAGATCATTTTAGCATAGATAAGACCAAAATTGTGAGAGCTGAAAGACTGTTCTGGCATCTACCAGTTACACCAGCAGGGGCACAGAGAAAATATATTCACTCATTTACTCAAGAAATATTTATTAGGCATTTACCTCATTAAGCTCTGTGCTATGATCTTGGCTAAAGAAGTGCATGTACAGTTCCTGCAAGGAAATTAGTCTGGGAGTAGTGAAGCAGGGGTAATCCTTGGTCAGATTTCTCATTATGGGATAGAAAATGCCTGCCAAAAATTGGCAAAGAAAAAAGGACTTTACCTTCCACTTCACTCAAAAATAAAGATGAAAATCAAAGTTTGGTTATTACGCTAGTCACAGTAATTTCTATTTGCCAAGACATTACAAAAGAACATAAGTAAATAGATACTGTAGTTGTTGGTTGTTAAGTAGCCCGGTCACGCTGGACTCTTCACAACCCCATGGACTGCAGCACACCCGGCCTCCCAGTCCCTCACCGTCTCCCGAAGTTTGCCCAATTGAGGTCCATTGCATCTGTGATGCCAAACAAGGACTGTAAGAAATATTAATATATAGTACACCAAAGATCCTATTAGAACTCCTCCTATCGAAAAACTATCCCATTGGTCTGTTGTAAGGTTGCTACTAAAAACTGTCCTCCATTCGCACCTGCCTCAAATGGGATAATGCAATCATGACTAAAGATTTCACCACAGCTAGCGGTTCTGCCCCAGGGAACATATTAAGACAGGTGAGAATTCCCCCACGTTCTTTTTAATTACTCACCTGGTTCTCCTTCTTCAACACCAAAACCTTCCAAACAATGTGGAGAGCCTAAGACTGCTTATACTTTAAAATTCCTCGCTAATAAGATGTAAAACAAATGATAATTGAGTTCAATAGTGTTTATGATCATTTGGAGTATATAACAAATGCATCCCGAGTAGAAAAAACATTTTTGGAATCTCCATCTCCTGGTGACCCAGATCATCATATCCCAAACACCATAGAGAAACACAGTCCTTTCCAAGATGACAACCGAAGGACCGGGACCCCCGACTCACCTCTCACAGACACACCAAATCTATAGCTACATGTGAAACACGTCCTCTGAAAAAAATAAGAATAAAAAACCTCTAAGAGCTGGCTCCAGAAACTCCTGGGTGAAGGAAAGAAGGTCCCCATCAGAGCAGGTAGAAGAAGCTGCAACACAAGCTCCCGACAAACCCCAACCCAGGCTCCGCGACTCTCTCTGGAAGGAACCCAAAACCCAGAGCCTCTCCCCAAGGAGCAAAGGGTTTGAGCTCCAGATCTGAGAAAAGAGCTGGCAGCTCGGACTCACCTGCCCCAGGGCCCAGTATGGAAGAGGCTGGAGGAAGAAGCGCCCAGGCGTCCTGTAGAAGGCACTCACTTGCTCACCTCGGAGCGTCAGCCTGAGCTGCAGGCTTGGTCTGACCCTTATTTGAGGCGGCTGGGCGCCCTCTGGGGTTGGGGTCGCAGCACCGCCTTTGCCTCCTCCGCTGTGCGCCAACTACAGGAACCCCCGCCCTCTTTATTTAACTGCAGCGTTTTTTTTGTTTTTGTTTTTTTTTTACCTTTTTCCCATCCTGGTGAATATTATGTCTGCATTCTCATTCTACCATGCTCTAGAGCACCAATGTCTCTGAAAGGATTTTTTTTACATGCAGCTGGTGCCCAGGTTTTAATTTTTAGTATCTGGGTCTCTGCGGGACTCCCAGGTGTGGTAAAGATTCCACTTGCCAATGCAGGAGACACAAGTGATGAGGGTTCAAACCCTGGGTAGGGAAGAACCCTGGGGGAGGAAATGTCAACCCACTCCAGTATTCCTGCCTGAGAAATCCCCTGGACAAGGAGCCTGGTGAGCTACAGTTTGCGGCTGCCACTCAGAGGATGCCTCTTGGTCACCTCGCTCAGGTGAGGGTGGCAGTGAGGGGGTTTGCGCTCCTGGGACCCACAGGCTCCTGTAATAATTAGAGAGCCAGTGCTTAAAAGACTACCACCTTTACGGCAATGCCCATATAGCTGATTGAAAATCCCTGCCCCGTCTTTCTATGAAAGAAACCTATTTGTTTGTCCAAAAGCTAGAGCATGAATCTTACAAAAGAAAACTGGCAATCAGAGGACAGATTGCTGGATGACAGTGGGAGGGAGTGGGGAATGGGTGAATGGGCAGAAGGGGTCAAAACCTATGCATTTCCAACTATCAAACAGGTAAGTTGGGGGCATGTAAAGTATGGCATGGTGACTATATGCTGTATTCCATATTTAAAAGTTGCTAAGAAAGTACATCTTAAAAGTTATCATCATAAGAAAACAGAATTTTGTTAACTATGTGTAGTGATGAATATGGGCTAGATTTATTGTAGTGATAATTTCACAATATATACAAATACTGTTTACCTTCTACACCTGAAATTAATAATATATGTCAATTATACCTCAATTAAAAAAAAAAAAGAACTATAATTAGGTCTAACCCAAGGAAGAAAGTCATTTATGATTTCAGGAGTTTCTCAAAAATATCAGGTAGGCAAAAGAAAAAAAAAAAGCAATGAAATCTGGTGAACTAAGTGCTATGGTTGATAATATACATGGTTCTGTGAAAGGAGTCTCAAATTCCATCTTTTCAGGGAAGTCTTCCAAGAGAAGATCATTACTGGGATGAATCTTTCATGCTCAATAGAAATTAGGCAGGAGAAGGTAAGAAAAAGAGAAAAAGGAAGTGGTTCAGGAGGACAAACAGCATGTACTAAGAAATAGTACACAGCAGTTGAATCTAGCTGAAGTATAAAATATAAATTGCGACTTGTGGGACGGTGGAATAGGACAGCAGTAGAATGTACAGGACGTTAGGCACAGATAGAGAGGTGAGAAGTTCAGAAGGCAGATAGATAGGAGGCGAGGCTGAACAGGATCATGGGGATCTGATGAAACGTGGATATGAAACTTGACCCATAGAATGGTAGTAGTAGTAGCGTTATCACTCAGTGGTGTCCGACTCTTTGCGACCCCATGGACAGTAGTCCGCCAGGCTCCTCTGTCCATGGGATTCTCTAGGCAAGGATACTGGAGTGGGTTGCTGTTCCCTTCTTCAAACCGTAGAATGGTGACCCATGAATAATTTCCAACTCCTGAGATCTGTGATTCACAGAGGGCACTGTGATTCCAGTATGGAGAAAGAGGTAGAGATTTGATAAGGCTGAAGACAGTGAACAGTCAAGTAGTTTTAAATTTTACTAAAGGTAGGCATGGACAGAAGCTGATAATTTTGAAAATTTTAGATGATAGGGAATGTGTAAGGTAAGAAAAGTTCAAATCAAGTATGTTTTCAAGAGAAATGTTACTAAAGTTTAATAGTCCTGTTAGAAACTAAGTCTAGATGAAAGTATATTCATTTTTTTTTTTTTTTAGAAAATACGTTCTTATAGGATCATATATTAACTTGGCTTCATTAATTTCCCAGTAGGCAAGTCTTTTAATAGGATATAAAAAAAAAAAACCTTTAGCCTTATAATTAAATCTAACTGCAGAGAAAAGAATAATTATTAAAATAATTTAAATGATTATTTAAATAATTACTTAAATAATCTAAATAATTAAATAACAAAAAATGAATTACTTGTTAATTTTTTTGCATGTTCTTTGCAATCCATACATTTTTGTGTAATTTAATAGGATTATTATTAACTGCTAAAGTGTTGGTCAATCGTATCCTACTCTTTGTGATCCCATGGGTTGTAGCTCAACAAGCTCCTCTGTCTATGGAATTCTCCAGGCAAGAATACTGGAGTGGGTAACCATTTACTTCTCCAGGGGATTTTCCTGCCCCAGGGATAAAACCTGGGTCTCCTGCATTGCAGGCAGATTCTTTACCATTTGAGACACCAGGGCTTCCCTGGTGGCTACAGTTCATGGGGTCACAAAGAGTCATACATGACTGAATGACTAACACACATATATATATTATTAACTACAGTTTAGAATATACCCAGTTTTCATTGTATCAGTTCAGTTCAGTCGCTCAGTTGTGTCCAACTCTTTGCAACCCCATGAATCGCAGCACACCAGGCCTCCCTCTCCATCACAAACTCCCCGAGTTCACTCAGACTCAAGTCCATTGAGTCCGTGATGCCATCCAGCCATCTCATCCTCTGGTGTCCCCTTCTCCTCCTGCCCCCAATCCCTCCCAGCATCAGAGTCTTTTCCAATGAGTCAGCTCTTAGCATGAGGTGGCCAAAGTACTGGAGTTTCAGCTTCAGCATCATTCCCTCCAAAGAAATCCCAGGGCTGATCTCCTTCAGGATGGACTGGTTGGATCTCCTTGCAGTCCGAGGGACTCTCAAGAGTCTTCTCCAACACCACAGTTCAAAAGCATCAATTCTTCGGCACTCAGCCTTCTTCACAGTCCAACTCTCACATCCATACATGACCACAGGAAAAACCATAGCCTTGACTAGACGGACCTTTGTTGGCAAAGAAATGTCTCTGCTTTTGAATATGCTATCTAGGTTGGTCATAACTTTTCTTGTATAGTTCAATGTAAACACAACCAAAATAAAAATATAGAACATATCCATCCACTACCTCAAAATATTATCTCTCTTTAACATCAATCTCACCACCACCCTCAGATCCAGACAGCCATTGACCTACTTTATGCTACTATAAATTAGTTACTTCTGGTGAGGATTTCCACCTAAATAGATCTATGGACTGTTTGTATCAGACCTCTTTCACTCGACTTGAAGTTTCTGAGATTCATCTATGTTGTTGAATATATCAGTAATCTCTTTCTTTCTTATATTATATTCTATTGTATAAATGTACTGTAGATTATTTATCTACTCTATATTTTGGTTATTCCAAGTTTTTGAAGTTATGAATAAAACTGCTTGTATATTCGTGTATAAGACTTTTAGTAGGTATGCATTTTGTTCTAGAATCATTATGGTTATCTAGGTACATAACCATCCTTTTTGGGAATAAAGGCAAATACACTACTCCCTTTCAAATTTGTATATCTGTATATTTTTTTTAATTGCCTCATTGCACATGTTAAGAACTCCAGCATAATGCTTAGTAGAAGTGGTGAGAGTTGATCTTGTCTTTTTTCCCCAGTCTTTGAGGGAAAGCATCATTATTGATTCTCATAGGTTTATTTATATTATTTATGCCTTCCTGAGATGAATCTCAATTGCATATGATGTATTATTATTTTTATATAGCTGGATTCAATACATTTAATATTTTCATAAGAATCCTTTGTATTTATACTTATGAGTGATGTTTATATCAATTTTCTTTTCTTGTAATTGCTTATATGGTTTTGGTAACATAACTCTCACCTCATAATGCCCACTTTTAAATGGATATTGGACACACTGAACATTACATTATGTGTCTGAATTTTGGTGTTTTACTTTAAAGAAAGTTGATGTTTGTTTTATCAGTAGTGACTTGAAGAAACTTGAAGATCAGTTTTTTCCTATTGATGCTTTTTTCCTTTTTCCTTTCTCCCCTCCCTTCCTTCATTTGTTTGTCTTGGTACCCATTGCCAAAGCTCATCACCCCCTTCTTACATACAATGTGTTTTTATTTTGCAGAAGTGGCCCATTGTATACATCTTCTGCTTCTTGTTTGTTTTTTTAAGGTCTATGTTGCTAACATATATCTGTGTCTTTACGTTGGATATATTGATTAATTGATTGAAATACAGTTGACTTACAGTATTGTGCCAATCTTTACTGTATAGCAAAGTGACTCAGTTTCATGCATATATTATATAATTCTTTTTTAAATATACTTTTCCATTATGGTTTATCCCAGAAGATTGGATATAGTTCCTTGTGCTATAGGACCTTGTTGCTTATCCATTCTAAATGTAATAGTTTGTATCCATCAACCCCAAATTTCCAGTCCATCCCTTTCCCTACTCCCTGCCCCTCAACAACCACAAATCTGATCTCTATGTCAGTGAGTCTGTTTCTGTTTCATAGATAGATTCATTTATGCCCTATTTTAGATTCCAAATTTAAGTGATATCATGTGGTATTTATTTTTTTTCTTAGTTCACTTAGTATGATAATCTCTAGTTCCATCTATTAATTTATTGCTGTAAATTGCAGTATTTTGTTCTTTTTTATGGATAAGTAGTATTCTGTCCTATATATGTATCACGTCTTTATCCATTCATATGTTGGTGGACATTTTGGATGCTTTAGCGTCTCACCTATTGTATATAGTGGTGCTATGGGGGTACAGGTAGCTTTTGAAGTTTTGTTTGGATATATGCCCAGGAGTGGGATTGTTGGATTACATGATAAGTGTATTTTTAGTTTTCTGAGCAAACTCCATACTGTTTTTTATAGTGGCTGCACCAACTCATATTCTCATCAAGAGTATAGGAGGATGCCCTTTTCTCCACATCTTTTCCAGTGTTTGTTATTTTTAGACTTTTTAATGATGGCCATTCTGACTGGTGTGAGGTAGTAACTTATTGTAGTTTTGATTTGCCTTCCCCTAATAATTAATGATGTTGGGCATTTTTTTCTTGCACCCACTGGCCATCTGTATGTCTTCTTTGAGGAAGTGTCTATTCAGATTCTCTGCTTATTTTTCAATTGAGTTGTTTGCTTTTTTGTTGTTCTGTTATATGAGCTATTTGTATATTTTGGAGATTAATTCCCTGTTGGTTGCATCATTTGCAAATATGTTTTCTGAATCTGTAGGTTGTCTTTTTTTTTTTTTATGGTTTTCTTTGCTGTGCAAAAGCTTGTAAGTTTAATTAGGGCCTATGTGTTTGTTTCTGTTTTTATTTATATTGCCTTGGAAGACTGACCTAAGAAAACATTGGTACAACTTTTTGTACTTTTCTTCATAGTGCTGTGCAGTATCACTATAGGGTCCTTCTCCTAAATTGGACACCTAGCTTTTTTCCAGTTCCTTATTACCACAGACATTATTTCAAATAAGAACCTTAATGATATCCCCTTACAGACGCATGAGAAAACTTCTGTTCGATATGGAAGTGGAACTTTAGGGTTATACACTTTCACTTTTTACTTTCATGCATTGGAGAAGGAAATGGCAACCCACTCCAGTGTTCTTGCCTGGAGAATCCCAGGGACGGGGGAGTCTGGTGGGCTGCCGTCTCTGGGGTCGCACAGAGTCAGACATGACTGAAGCGATTTAGCAGCAGTAGCAGCAGCAAATATAAAAATACTCAGTTTAACAAAATCTGGGATGTATTGCTCTTCATGATGATGTCATGTTACACTCCCACTAGTACAGGAGGGTTATGTCCAGCTTTCTAATTTTTTATAATAAAAAAGAATATATCATCACATTTTTCTTTACCTTACTCTGGAAGGTATTTTCTTTCAGTAGAAACAAGATATTTGACATTATTTTTTTAACAAGAAACACAGTATAGAGTTTGCATAATTTAGAAACCCAGAGTAAAAAGCATTCTGTTGTACATTGATTGTTTTTATCTAAAAGAGGCTGTTTTAGATCTACTAAGGGGGTCAAACATGAAACTGAGACTATACCAAGAATTTGTTCCCTTTACTGCTGCCACCTTTCAAAAGAATAGAGAATATTTAGTTTACTCCGTCTAAGTTCATAGGAGAATGAGTCACAATTCTTTAAATGTAATAAAAAGAACCATTTGTCAAAGAAGGAAGCTACTCCCTGACAGACTTATAGAAAATAGGACAGAAATTTTAACTTGGTTTAGGATTTACAAGAAAATGATCCATAAATTCTACTAATTAAAAATATATATTAACTACTATAAAGTTAACTGTTGAAAGGGAGGCAAACATATATCATTACGTTTGATCCAAATATTATCCGTAAATAGCAGTTCTGAAAAACATCTGTTTTGAAAATAACAACAGTGCTGCTAAACTAAGAATCCATTTTTCCCATAATTTCTTCCTCTAATTGATATAGGGTTCTATATTATCAACATAATTTATAGGGAAATACATCCAATTGTTTCATCATTAACATACTTATATGCCCAATTTTAGAATGGATATAATTGATTATTGACCAGAAAAATTACCTTTGCATATCAATATTTTATAATAATAGTTTATTTTTTCTTCCCTGATGATAATATAGTTATATATTATATAGAAACCAGTCTCACAATCTCATTCATCTCTGCATCTCTAGTGCTAGTAACACTGGTATAGAGTTTATGCTTAATAAATATTTACTAAGGAATATATTTCAATATGTATTTATAGTACCAAAATGTAATGGATTCAGAGTCAGGATTTATGGGGTTTAGTTCTCAATCATTCATTTATTATAGTTATGAAGCAAATATATACTCAAATTCTGTATGATGAACCTACCTCTGCTGGGCAATGAGATTACTTCAAAGCTGTTCTATTTCCATAAGAGAAATGGTCTGGCTCTTTTAGTAAGGCATATTTTAAAAGAAAAAGGTGTTCAGCAGAAAGGCAGCTCCATGAAAGAGCTCCAAGCATGGATATCACATGATTCTTTTTGAAAGAAATAATCCTAAGAAATAGGATAGCAGTAAGGCACATGAAGGCTGCAGACAGTTGGTAATAAGTGGCTTGGGAACCTATCGAAGGATCTGAAGCAGGGTCAGAAATGAGAAGAAAGTAATTGCATTTACCTAGCTACAAATGCATTTTAAGAGATTTAAAATGGGACACTACAGTCAAGAAGAATTTGAGATCTGAAATCAATAGGGTTAAAATTACCATGTGTGTTATCTCGAACAACCTTTTAGTAGCATCTTCATCTGCAAAATGGAAATAATAATGATGATATTATCAACCAGTGTGGGTTATTGTGAAGATTGACAAGTTAATGCATATAAATTCCATGACTTGCTAATAGTGCTCAATAAGTATTAACTGTTATCACTGTAATATTGCAGCTACCTTTTAGAAAATCAACATTAACACATATATTCTGACTTCTATTTACTTTAACCACTATTGTCAAACATTGTAATGCAATAGAACTTGCAATAAACTTCATAAGAACTGTGTTTTCATCGCTGTCAATCTTCCATTTCTTAAAAAAGCATAAGATAGGGATAAACCACCTTGAAACATCCTTTGGTAGCAGCTGTTCTAATGACATGGACTACCTTACAATACATGTATCACTTATATCACATTGCATAAATCAAGTATGGGTCATTCTGTTTTCCAAAAGCTAAAGTACATAGCAAATTCAAAGCAACATTTTATGTGAAACCACTGAGATCTTGATAAGAAAAAGATACATGAATAAAATATATATATTATATATACATATTTCCTTCTCATTATCTCTCGCCATGTATTATTTTCAAGCTGTCAATACATACAGTGGCCAATAGGGAGTTATTTACCTGATTCTGAAGTCTATTTATGCATTTTTTAGGAGCTAGCAAATATCACATTATATCTTCCCTTTTCTTTACCAAATGCTGTCTGACACATCTTCTTCTATTTAAAAATCAGAAGCTCACCCAAGAAACTGTATCATTCCCTCGAGCATGAATATCTGTAACAAATACACCAGTACTTTGGTTGCAAAGAGAATTAAGGATGTATTTGCTATTTAGCATTCCATGAATGACAAGCATAATTACACCTCAAATGTAGAACAGAGCGGACAATGTAGCATGTAGACTTCAGGATCAGCTGCTTTGGTATTTTGACTTTAATTGCAATGATGGGTACACACTGCAGTGCTCTTAAAAAAAGGGCCCCTTCTGTGATAGATTTCACTGATTTCTAAGATAAACCCCTCAAGACAATGCTATACATATTACAGCCTTCCTGGAACAGTACTTAACAACATGTACCAAAAGACAAACATCTGGACGTTCTCTGGCCTGGATGACCGTTTCTAGAATTTACCTTAAATAGTAAGAGAGAGGTGAACAAAGATGCTTCTTAGAATACAATTACAATCCTAACAACAGCAGCAACAAACGTGGAAAAAATATAGTTCTTCCAGTGAGAACTGATTAAGGTAACTATAGTAATCAATGCCAGAAAGAAATGCTATGTAAGCAACAAAAATATTTTTGTGGAAATAGACGTAGGTAAATAGATTGACAATACAATCAGAAAAACAAGTTTTTACGTTGTTTGTATATATACAAACCTTGGGCTTCCCAGGTGGCACAGGTTGTAAAGAACCTGCCTGCCAATGCAAGAGGCGTGGGTTCAATCCCTGGTTGGGGAAGATCCCCTGGAGAAGGGCACGGTAACCCACTCCAGTATTCTTGCCTGGAGAATTCCATGGACAGAGAAGCCTGGCTGGCTACAGTACATGGGGTTGCAGAGTTGGGCACAGTTGACCGACTAAAACTTTCATTTTCACTTTATTCACATACACACACATATATACATACACATATATATGTGTGTGTGTATATATATATTTGCAAAGATGTTTACAATATATATGTGATACAAATCACCCAAAGTTTTTCATGTCTGTAGTGTTTTCTTCTAAAGATCAGTTATAATGTTTCCAGTTTCCATGTAGTATACTGTGGAAAATCCCAAGTTCTACCACTTGTCTTTAAAAAGACTACATTTCCCCACTGAAGTATTTGGAAAATCAAATAGGCCTCAACTTTGCTTCTGAATCAGTTTATATGCAGCCTTTAAAATTATTTAATTCTTGAATAGTGAATATATTCATGAGCTTAAAGTGTCAAAAACTATGAAAACATATGTGGAAAAGCCTAGTTTTTTTCATCCTTTTGCCTTCAGCTTACCTTTGCCATGGTATTTGGTTTGTTGTTTTGTTTTGCTTCTTAATTTTATTGATGTGTAGTTGATTTACAATGTTGTGTTAGTTTCAGGTATATAGCATCAGCTCAGCTCAGTTCAGTCGCTCAGTCGTGTCTGACTCTTTGAGACCCCATGATCGCAGCACACCAGGCCTCCCTATCCATCACAAACTCCTGGAGTTCACTCAGACTCATGTCCATCGAGTCAGTGATGCCATCCAGCCATCTCATCCTCTGGTGTCCCCTTCTCCTCCTGCCCCCGATCCCTCCCAGCATCAGAGTCTTTTCCAATGAGTCAACTCTTCACATGAGGTGGCCAAAGTACTGGAGTTTCAGCTTTAGCATCATTCCTTCCAAAGAAATCCCAGGGCTGATCTCCTTCAGAATGGACTGGTTGGATCTCCTTGCAGGCCAAGGGACTCTCAAGAGTCTTCTCCAACACCACAGTTCAAAAGCATCAATTCTTCAGCCCTCAGCCTTCTTCACAGTCCAACTCTCACATCCATACATGACCATAGGAAAAACCATAGCCTTGACCAGACGAACCTTTGTTGACAAAGCAATGTCTCTGCTTTTGAATATGCTATCTAGGTTGGTCATAACTTTCCTTCCAAGGTATACAACATAGTGATTCAGTTATATATAAACATATATTCATTCTTTTTCAGATTAACCTATTTTCCCATATAGGTTATTACAGAGTATTTTGTAGAGTTCCATGTGCTATACAGTAGGTCCATGTTAGCTATCCATTTTATGTATAGTAGTGTTTGTGTGTTTACCCTAGGCTGGTTATTTGTCCCTCTTCCCCACATTTCCCTTTGGTAACCATAAGGTTGGGCTTCCCAGGTGGCATAGTGGTAAAGAACCTGCCTTGACAATGCAGAAGGCACAGGAGATGCGAGTTTGATCCCTGAGTTGGGGAGATCCCCTAGAGTGGGAAATGGCAACCTGTTCATTTTCTCTTCTGCAAAAGTCCATGGACAGAGGAGCCTCATGGATTACAGTTCATGGGGTCTCAAAGGGTCGGCCGCACCTGAGCATGCATATTACCATAAGTTTGTTTTTGAAATCTGTGTGTCTGTTTCTGTTTTGTAAGTTCATATACATAATTTCTAAAAGTTAGATTCCATAATCAACAAATATCATATGAGTGATGTCAGATGATAGTTGTCTTTCTCTGTCTGACTTATTTTACTCAGTATGATAATCTCTGAGCCTGTCCATGTTGCTACAAATGGCATCGTTTCATTCTTTTTATGGCTAAGTAATATTCCATAGTATATATATACCACATTTTCTTTATCTATTCATTTGTTGATGGACATTTAAGATTTTTCCGTATCTTGCCTATTCTAAATAGTGCTACAGTGAACATTGGGGTATATGAATGTTTTATGATTTTCTCTGGATATATGCACAGGATCATATGGGCTTCCCTGGTAGCTTGGACAGTAAAGATTGCTTCTGCAATGAGGGAGACCTGGGTTTGATCCCTAGGTCAGAAAGGTTCCCTGGAGAAGGGGTGACTTTCCATTCCAATATTCTTGCCTAGAGAATTCCAGGGACAGAGGAGCCTAATAACCTACAGTCCATGGGGTCACAAAGAATTGGACAGGACTCAGCAACTAACACTTTCACTTCTCACTTTCATGGTAGTTCTATTTTTAGTTTTCAAGGAACCTTCTTCCTGTTTTCCATAGTGGTTGTACCAATTTACATTTCCACTGACAGTGTCGGAAGTTTCCCTCTTCTCTACACACTCTCCAGTGTCAGGGAATGTTTAACAGTAGGATTCCTGTGTGCTGTTTCCTGTCTCTCATGAGCCCTCTGTTCCTTATCAGTTCCTGACAGGAACAAGAGGAGTGGCACGCTGCTCCCAGGACTGAGATCATGAGATGGAATGCATGCATAGGATTTTCTTCATTAGCTTTTCCATATGGTGAAAGTGATTATTTACGGCCCTCTTTTGATATGGATTGTCTTTTGGCATTATGGCCTCTATTACTCCTTGCTTCCCTGGTAACTTGTAAAGTATGGTCTTTTGATCTTTATCTGAAGAAGCTACCTTGTAAAATGACATATATACTCACACAGAGTTCAATAAAGCACCCTTGTTCCACTAGAGACTTGGGTCCCTGTGTCCTTGTCTCTTTCTCTCTCTCTCCTTCTCTCTCTTTCTGGCTGATTCTCTGGAGTGTGGAAGCCTGCCAAGCTCATTTTCCTGCCCAGGCTTTCAAGACCTCTTGGAGAGGACGCTCTGTGCCTACGTGAGCGGTACAAGCCCTGTCTTCGGGCTTTATTGGTTTTCTGCATAACCCAGGGAATATTAGCCTCTTTCTTTCTTTCATTTCCATATCATCAACTCCAGACCACCAGGTTCCAGTCCATTAAAGGACCACAACACTCCAGCATTTACTGTTTTTAGACATTATGATGATAACCATTCTTATTTGTGTGAAGTAACATCTCATTGTAGCTTTGATTTGCATTTCTTTAATAATTCCTGATTTTGAGCATCTTTTCATGTGCCTCTTGGCAGTCCGTATGTCTTCTTTGGAGAAATGTCTGTTTAAGTTTTCTGCCCATTTTTTGATTTAGTTGTTTGTGTTTTTTTGACCTAGTGCTACATGAGCTGTATGTATATTTGAGAGATTAATCCCTTGTTGGTTATTTGGTTTGCAAATATTTTCTCCCATTCTGTGGGCTGTCTTTTCATCTTGCTATGATTTCCTTTGCTGTGCAAAAGCTTTTACATTTAATGAGGTCCCATTTGTTTATTTTTGTTTCTATTTTCATTACTCTAGGAAGTGGATACAAAAAGATATTGCTGTGATTTATATCAAAATGTTCTGTCTATGTTTTCCTCTAAGAGTTTTGTAGTGTTCAGCCTTCATTTAGTTCTTTGGTCTATTATGAGTTTATTTTTGTGTATGGTGTTAAGGAGTGCTCTAATTTCATTCTTTTGTATGTAGCTGTCCAGTTTTCCCAGCACCACTTATTAAAGATACTGTCCTTTCTCCATTGTATGTTCTTGCTCCCTTTGTAATAAATTAGGTGACGTAGGTGTGTGGGTTTATCTCTGAGCTTCCTAGCCTGTTCCATTTATCTATGTTTCTATTTTTGTTCAAGTGCTATACTTGCCATTGTATTCAAAGCGAATTTCTTATAAATAGCATATTGATAGATCATGCTTTTCTATATACCTTATCAATCTATATTTTAATTCACCCTTTAGATCATTTACATTTAACATAATTATTGATAGGTTAAAGAACCTATCAATAACATATGTTCTTTAACCTATCAATAACATATCTTATTATTTGTTTTCTGTTTGTTTCTTCCACTTCTCTTATGTTATTGTACTGTGAGTATTTATTCATTATTTAGGATTTATCATGATTTATCTATAGCATTTTATATGATTTTCTTAGAGGATACTCTAATTACCCTGATGTAAGTATGTAACTTAACACAGTCTACCAATATTGACATTTTACAACTTTGAGTCAAGTATAGAAACATTTCCTCATTTAGATTCTTTTATCTGCCCAACTTATAATTATTTTAAGCCTTTCCTCTGCATGCACTGAATATCACATCTGCTGCTAAGTCACTTTAGTCATGTCCGACTCTGTGCGACCCCATAGGCGGCAGCCCACCAGGCTCCCCCATCCTTGGGATTCTCCAGGCAAGAACACTGGAGTGGGTTGCCATTTCCTTCTCCAATGCATGAAAGTGAAAAGTGAAAGTGAAGTCGCTCAGTCATGTCCAACTCTTAGTGACCCCCTGGATTGCAGCCTGCCAGGATCCTCTGTCCATGGGATTTTCCAGGCAAGAGTACTGGAGTGGGGTGCCATTGCCTTCTCTGAATATCACGTCAGATGATGTTATAATTTTTGCTTCAACTGTACATTTGACTTAACAAACTCATAAGAAGTGGATTAAATTCTTATATTTATCCCTTTTTACTTATGCCAATGTTCTTCTTTCTTTTCTGACCTCCCAAAACTTGTTTTGTTATCATTTCCTCCTGTTTAGAGAGCTTCCTTTACTATTTTGGGTTTCTCTGGTGGCTCAGACGGTAAAATCCGCCTACAATGTAGGAGACCAGGTTGGATCCCTGGGTCAGGAAGATCCCCTGGAGAATAGAATGGCTACCCACTCCAATATTCTTGCCTGGGAAATCCCATGGACAGAGAAGCCTGAAGGGCTACAGTCCATGGGGTCAAAATGAGTCAGATGTGACAACGATTTAACACTTTTAAAAAACCATTTTAAGGGTAGGATTGCTAGCAACAAATTATCTTTGTTTTCTCCATCTGAGATATCTTTATTTCCTCAAGGATAGTTTTAACAGGATATAGAACTTGCTACTAACAGTGCTTTTCTTTTAGTATTTAAAAATGTTGTGTTCCTCCTTGGGCATCTGCAACAACTTCTGGGCCTGCAGGCTCCTCCCCTTTTCACAGTTGTATCTTTAAATGATTACAAATTATCTTTATGCAAAGCAGTGTGTCTCATGTTTAAAGCTGTCTCTTTGGTGTCATGTCTAAGGAGTCGTGCCTTTGTCAGCAAAAATACTCAATGGTACCCTTTCCTAAATAAGATACCCACCCCAGTACATGAGCTTTAAGAAAGTGGAGGCCTGGCAACCAATTTAATAGCACTTAATTTTCTGCTTTATGAATGACTTTAGAAAGTTAAAACTATTACAATAAAACTGCCTTTAAATTAATTTTAAAGCATCTGTGTATATATTAATGCATGCATAATAAAAAAAAAAATCTCAAAAATGGGTTCTCAGTTTTTGTGACACATTAAAATAATCTGGAATGCTTCTTAAAAATCCTGATGCTGGGGTTGTAAACTCATAGCTTGAGTGTTTTCCAGATTTTGTATTCTATTTACAAAGGTCAGAATCATCTTGGATTCTTCTTGCAGTTTAATTTTCTTATAACTAATACTTGTATATGCTTTTTTGGAATTCTTTTCAATATCTACTTTTCCTTTCTGTATTGCCTATCACTATGCTAATTCAGACTCTCATTACCATTTACTAGAATTACCATAAGAACAGCCTCCTAAATATTCTCTCTAATTTTTCTCATGCCATATCGTCTACAACTAAAATGAATAATAGTTACTATTCACTGAAGATTTCTAATATACCAGGTATAGTGCTAGATATAGGTCATTTATATTGACAATGCCCTTTAAGTAGAGATTTTATTTTCTTTCCCATGTGGAAACTGAAGCACTGAGAGATTAAGAATCATGTCTAAAAGTGGCAGAACTGTGAGTAAAAAATCCAAATCTGTTTGATTTTCAAATGTCTTCCAGTGGAACACTGCTTCTCTCTTTCTTTCTCTTAATCAGTATGAGAAGCTGCCTTGTGTTAAAATTAGAGTTTCCTTAAACTCTCTAGTCTATTGTATGCTCCCTGAGGACAGGAGTTTTATGTGCTAACACAAAAAATTGTCCTGAAAATTCTACCGACTTTAAGTCATTTAAGTGACATGTACATAATAGAATAATGAAAAGGATAAATTTTATTTCGAATTTGCATCATTAATTTTTTATTTTCTCTGAGATTGTATTTTTATTTTAAGTCAAACATGATCTTTCATCTTTGAATTTGCTTAAAATACCCATTATTTAAATATGGCATAAATATGAATATCAGCTCCTTCATAATAAAAATCTCCATGATTCCAAATTAGTGAATTAAAATATTAAGAATGAGATTATTTAGCTGCCAAAATTGAGCCTTCAAAATTATTATTATTTTACATGGAGATTCAATATCATCAGTACAGCCTAAGGCACATATTATTTTTATAAGCATAAAATAATTACCTTAAGAAGTAGAAATATAATTTTACATCTATTATATTATCCTAGTTATATGTAAAATATGCACAGAAAAGGACTGAGAGGATATGGCACTGATTGAAATGTTAAGTGCTTGTAGGACAGTGGGTGATTTTTTTCCTACCTTCAGCCTTTCTGCATTTTTGAATTTTTAATTTATTTTTAAAAAGTTTTATTGAGATACAATTCACAGGCAATAAAATTCACCCATTTTAAGTGTAACAGGGTAGTTGTTTTTAGTAGATTTACAGAGTTATATGGTTGTCACCATTATGTAACTTTAGGACATTTCCATTATCCCAGAAAGGCACACCATATTCATTAGCAATCACTCTCCATTCCTCTATACTCTCCAAGCCCGGTCAACCAGTAATTTACTTTTTGTCCCTGTAGATTATTCAGTTCTGGACATATCATATGAATGATAGAATGTGGAATCCTAGAATGTGGTCTTCTGTGACTGGTTTCTGTCACTTAGTATGATGTTTTCAAGGTTTGTCTATGATGTATGTGTCAGTACTTCAACTTTTTCTAGCTAATAATATTCTTCAACTCTTTTCCTAATAATATTCCATTGCATAGAGGTACTACATCAGCGGTCTCCAACCTTTTTGGCACCAGGGACTAGTTTCATGGAAGAAAATATTTCCATAGACGAAGGTGGGGGAGTGGTTTGGGATGATTCAAATGCATTACATTTTTTGTGTACTTTATTTCTAATCTAATGCTACCACTGATTTGACAGGAGGTACAGTTCAGTGAAAGTTTGGGACCCCTGTGCTACATTTTGTTTATCCATTAGTGATAGACACTTGGATTTCACCTTGTTAGAGATTTGTTAGATACCATGCATTACAATTAAAGAAAAAAAACAACTAAAAATCTTTCATTTTCAATTAATTTCAAACACAAAAATTTAAAAAATTAGAAGAATTCTCTCAGAGTGCCCAAGTGTTAACATCATATTTAACCACAGTACAATAATCAAACTTTGATGTAATATTATTATTTCATCTAGAGAAACCTTACTAAAATTTGTCCCATTGTTGCACCAATATTCTTATTCTGGTATTGAATCCAGCTCAAGGTGATATTTGCATTTGGTGCCATGTCGCCTTAGCTTCTTTTAATCTGGAACAGTTGCTCATTCTTTCTTTCTTTTTCAAGACTAATTTTGGAAAAGTGCTGTCCACTTATTTTCTTGGAATAGCCTTCAGTCTGGACTCTTTAGAAGTTTCTTCACAAGTAAATTTAAGTAATGCATATTTGACAAGAATAGCATATTGTGGTCCTTCTCATTGCATTATATCAGGAGGTTGTTGTTGTTCAGTCACTAAGTTATGTCCAACTCTTTGCGACCACAGAAAGAGCAACACAGCAGGCTGCCCTGTCCTTAACTGTCTTCCGGAGTTTTCTCAAATTCACAACCATTGAATCAGTGACGCTATACAAACCATCTTATCCACTGTCTCCCCCTTCTCCTCTTGCCCTCAATCCTTCCCACTGTCAGGGTCTTTTCCTATGAGTCGGCTCTTTGTGTCAAGTGGCTAGAGTATTGGAGCTTCAGCTTCAGCATCAATCCTTCCAATGAATATTCAGGGTGGATTTCCTTTAGGATTGACTGACTTGGTCTCCTTGCTGTCCAAGGGACTCTCAGGAGGTACATGATATTAATATGTCCCATTTCTGGTGATGCCAACTTGAATACCTTGGTTTGGGTGATAGTTATCTGTGGAGTTTCTCCACTGTAAGGTTGTGATTTTGCATTTTGATCTAATATTTATTCTGTAGGAAGCTACTTTAAGTCTATATAAGTAGTGTTTCTCCTCATAGTCTCATTCACAACTCTTAACATTTAATTGGTGGTACTTCCCTATAAGAGGTATTACTGGTGTTTGAAATTATTGGCAAACAAATAGGGGTTTTTCTATTTCCATCATTCCTTCCACATTTATTAGCTGAAATTTTACTTCAAGGAAAAGTGTACCATGCTCTTCTTCCTGTCTGTCAATATATCTATAATATCTGTTTAATTTCACTATGGGCTCATCGATCCTAACTTTATTCTACTGGTTTTAATTCATTACTTTCATTATTTATTTTGTTGATTGAACAGTCTCAGATTTCCCCATTTGGAAACCCTTCCATTTGATGATGTATGTTTTAATATACTCCCGTTTTTGTTGTTCAGTTCAGTTCAGTTGCTCAGTCGTGTCCGACTCTTTGCGACCCCATGGACTGCAATATGCCAGGCCTCCATGTCCATCACCAACTCCCGTACTTCACTCAAACTCATGTCTATTGAGTCAGTGATGCCATCCAACCATCTCATCTTCTGTCATCCCCTTCTCCTCCTGCTTTCAATCTTTCCTAGCATCAGGGTCTATTCCAATGAGTCAGTTTTTCACATCATGTGGCCAAAGTATTGCAGTCTCAGATTTAGCATCAGTCCTTCCAATGAATAATTAGGACTGGTTGTATTTCCTTACAGTCCAAGGGACTCTCAAGAGTCTTCTCCAACACCACACTTCAAAACTATCAATTCTTTGTTACTCAGCTTTCTCTATAGTCCAACTTTCACATCCATATATGACTACTGGAAAAACCATAGCTTTGACTACACGGACGTTTGTTGCCAAACTAATGTCTCTACTTTTCAATATGCTGTCTAGGTTGGTCATAGCTTTTCTTTCAAGGAGCGAGCATCTTTGTTTCATGGCTGCAGTCACCATCTGCAGTGATTTTGAAGCCAAAAAAAATAGTCTGTCACTGTTTCCCCATCTATTTGCCATGAAGTAATGGGACCAGAAGCCATAATCTTAGTTTTCTGAATGTTGAGTTTTAAGCCAACTTTTTCACTCTCTTCTTTCACTTTCATCAAGAGGCTCTTTAGTTCTTCACTTTCTGTCATAAGGGTGGTATCATCTGTGTATCTGAGGTTATTGATATTTCTCCCTGCAATATTGCCTCCAGCCTGTGGTTCATCCAGCCCAACATTTCTCATGATGTACTCTGCATATAAGTTAAATAAGCAGGGTGACAATATGCAGCCTTGATGTACTCCTTTCCCGCTTTGGAACCAGTCTGTTGTTCCATGTCTTTG
>NW_011495049.1:2066091-2070002 GCF_000754665.1 Bison bison bison
GTTGCTTCTTGACCAGCATACAGATTTCTCAAGAGGCAGGTCAGGTGGTCTTGTATTCCCATCTCTTGAAGAATTTTCCACAGTTTACTGTGATCCACATAGTCAAAGGCTTTGGCATAGTAAATAAAGCAGAAGTAGATGTTTTTCTGAAACTCTTTTGCTTTTTCAATGATCCAGCAGATGTTGGCAATTTGATCTCTGGTTCCTCTGCCTTTTCTAAATCCAGCTTGAACATCTTGGAAGTTCACAGTTCATATACTGTTGAAGCCTGGCTTGGAGAATTTTGACCATTACTTAATAGCGTGTGAGATGAGTGCAATTGTGTGGTAGTTTGAGCATTTTTTGTCATTACCTTTCTTTGGGATTGGAATTAAAACTGATCTTTACCAGTCCTGTGGCCACTGCTGAGTTTTCCAAATGTGCTGGCATATTGAGTGCATCACTTTCACAGCATCATCTTTTAGGATTTGAAATAGTTCACCTGGAATTCCAACACCTCCACTAGCTTTTTTGTAGTGATGCTTCCTAAGGCCCACTTGACTTCACATTCCAGGGTATCTGTCTCTAGGTGAGTGATCATACCATCATGATTATTGGGCCATGAAGATCTTTTTTGTATAGTTCTTCTGTGTATTCCTTGTACTGTACCTTTTTTTTTTGTTACAGACTTATCTTTTACGTTTTCTGTCTTAGCCTTGGATCCAGCCTTTTCTTCAAGGAAAACTGATAACTTTTATTGCACAAAGATATATAGAGGTCATATTTGGGCACTATTCTATGCACTAGTATTATTTTATATTTTTTGTGTGTGTGAATTTGGTATGATTATCAGCCCTATTTTCCCCCCAGTTTGAAAGATTGATATTGTTAAAATGTCCATATTGTCCAAACTGATATACAGAATAAATGCAACCACTGACAAAACTCCAATGACAGTTTTTTTTAAAAAAAAACAAAACAAAACATGAAGTATAGTTGTTTTACACTGCTATGTCAGTTTCTGTTGTACAGCAAAGTGAATCAGTCCTCCATGCACATACATATATCCCTTCTTTTTGAATTTCTGTCCCATTTAGGTCACTACAGAGCATCAAGTAGAGTTCCTTGTGCTATATAGTAGGTTCTCATTAGTTAATTATTTAATTCACCGTACAGCCTGGTAGGCTATAGTCCATAGGGTTGCAAAGAGTCAGACCAATGGAGCACAGGGCACAATGGCAGTGTATACATGTCAATCCCAATTGCCCAATTCATTCCACCCTACTTTCCCCCTTGTTATCTATACCTTTGTAGTCTAACCCTGTGCCTGCATTTCTGCTTTGCAAATAAGATCATCTATACCATTTTTCTAGGTTTTGTGTATGTGTTAATATATGATATTCATTTTTCGTTGATCTACTTCACTCTGTATGACAGTTTCTAAGTCTATCCACATCTTTGAAATGGCATTATTCAGTTTAGTTTTTTTGTTTTTGGCTGAGTAATACTCCATTGTATATATGAACCACATCTTTATCCACTCTTCTCCTGATGGACATTTAGGTTGCTCCCATGTCCTGACTATTTTAAATAGTGCTGCAGTGACATTGGAGTACATGTGTGTTGTTGAATTATGGTTTTCTCTGGGTATATGCCCAGGGTTATATGGGACTTCTATGTTTAGCTTTTCAGGATCCTCCATGTTGTTCTCCATAGTGGCTATATCAATTTACATTCCCACCAACTGTGTAGGAGGGTTCTCTTTTCCCTACACCCTCTCCAGCATTTATTATTTGTTTATTTTTCGATGATGACCATTCTGACTGGTATCAGGTACCTCATTCTATTTTTTATTTTTTTTGCATTTTTTCTGATAATTACTGATGTTGAGCATCTGTTCATACATTTGTTGGCCATTTGTATGTCTCCTTTGCAATAATGTTTGTTTAGGTCTACTGCCTAATTTTTATTCTTATTCTTTTTTTTTTTAAATATTGAGCTGCATGAGCTCTTTGTATATTTTGTGGATTAATCTCTTGTTAGTTGCTTTGAAAGTATTTTCTCCAATCATGAGGGTTGTCTTTTCATCTTGTTAGTGGTTTCCTTTCCTGCACAAAAGACAGCTTTTAGGTTTAATTAGGGCCCAATTTTTTATTTCTGTTTTTATTTTCATTACTCTAAAAGCTGGGTCAGACAAGATTGTTCTGCCTATGATTTCCTCTAGAGCTTTATAGTCCAGCCTAATATTTAGATTTTTAACCCATTTTGAGTTTATCATGATGCTTGCTCCTTGGAAGAAAATCTATGATAAACCTAGACAGCGTATTGAAAAGCAGACACATCACTTCACTGACAAACATATGTATAATCAAAGCTATGGTTTTTTCAATAGTCATATCTAGATGTGAGAGTTGGTCCATGAATAAGGCTGAGCACTGAAGAATTGTTGGTTTCAAACTGTGGTGTTGGAGAAGACTATCGAGAGTCCCTTGGACAGTAGGGAGATCAAACCATTCAATTCTAAGGAAATCCACCCTGAATATTCTTTGGATGAACTGATGCTGAAGCTGAAGCTCCAGAACTTTGGCCACCTGTTGCGAAGAGCTGATTCATTGGAACAGACCCTGATGCTAGGAAAGATTGAGAGCAGGAAGAGAAGGGGACAGTAGAGGATGAGATGGTTGTATGGCAACATCGACTCAATGGACATGAGTTTGAGCAAACTCTGGAAGAGAGTGAAGGACAGGGAAGCCTGGCGTGCTGTAGTCTATGGGGTCACAAAGAGTTGGACATGGCTTAGTGACTGAACACAACAACAACATGATGTTAGGGAGTGTTCTAATTTCATTCTTTTACATGTAGCCGTCCAGTTTTCCCAGCACCATTTACTGAAGATGCTATTTTCTCTCCATTGTATATTCTTGCCCTCTTTGTCATTAGTTAGATGACCATAGGTACATGATGTGATTGTCTCTGGGCTTTCTATCTTGTTCCATTTCTCTATATGTTTTGTGTGTGCCTGTACTGTACTGTGTTGATGACTGTAGCTTTTCAGGACAGTCTGACATCAGAGAGCCTGATTCCTTTAGCTCTTTTTTTCTTTTACAAACTTGCTTTGGCTATCTGGAATCTTTTGTGTTCATATACAGTCAGTCAGTCAGTCAGTTCAGTCACTCAGTCGTGTCCGACTCTTTGTGACCCCATGAATCGCAGCACGCCAGGCCTCCCTCTCCATCACAAACTCCCGGAGTACACCCAGACTCACGTCCATCGAGAAGTGATGTCATCCAGCCATCTCATCCTCTGTCGTCCCCTTCTCCTCCTGCCCCCGATCCCTCCCAGCATCAGAGTCTTTTCCAATGAGCAAACTCTTAGCATGAGGTGGCCAAAGTACTGGAGTTTCAGCTTAGCATCATTCCTTCCAAAGAAATCCCAGGACTGATCTCCTTCAGAATGGACTGGTTGGATCTCCTTGCAGTCCAAGGGACTCTCAAGAGTCTTCTCCAACACCACAGTTCAAAAGCATCAATTCTTCAGCGCTCAGCCTTCTTCACAGTCCAACTCTCACATCCATACATGACCACAGGAAAAACCATAGCCTTGACTAGACGGACCTTTGTTGGCAAAGAAATGTCTCTGCTTTTGAATATGCTATCTAGGTTGGTCATAACTTTCCTTCCAAGGAGTAAGCGTCTTTTAATTTCATGACTGCGGTCACCATCTGCAGTGATTTTGGAGCCCACAAAAGTAAAGTCTGACACTGTTTCCACTGTTTGCCCATCTATTTCCCATGAAGTGATGGGGCCGGATGCCATGATCTTCGTTTTCTGAATGTTGATCTTTAAGCCAACTTTTTCACTCTCCACTTTCACTTTCATCAAGAGGCTTTTGAGTTCCTCTTCACTTTCTGCCATAAGGGTGGTGTCATCTGT
>NW_011495049.1:2070102-2085298 GCF_000754665.1 Bison bison bison
GTTATTGATATTTCTCCCAGCAATCTTGATTCCAGCTTGTGTTTCTTCCAGTCCAGCATTTCTCATGATGTACTCTGCGTATAAGTTAAATAAGCAGGGTGACAATATACAGTCTTGACATACTCCTTTTCCTATTTGGAACCAGTCTGTTGTTCCTATACAAACAATATATTTTTTAAAATTCTGTGAATAATGTCATTGATAACCTGATAAGACTGCATTGAATCTGAAGATTCATTTGAGTAGTATAGTCATTTTCATAATATTGACACTTCCAATCAAAGAACACAATGTATCTCTCCATCATTTTTGTCATTTTTTATTTCTTTCATCAGTATCATATATTTCTGTGTACAGGTCTTTTACTTCCTTTTAAATATGTTTATTCCTAGGTAGATTTATTATTTTTATTGAAAATTGTAAATGTTTTATTGTAAATGATTTTGTTTCCTTAATTTTTCTTCTGATATTTCATTATCAATGTATAGAATGCAAGAGATTTCTATGTATTGATTTTATATCCTGAAACTTTAATAAATTCATTGATTAGCTATGGTAGTTTTCTGGTGGCATCTTTTGAATTTTCTACATAGGTTGTTGTTGTTCAGTCACTCAGTCATGTCTGATTCTTTGTGACCACATGAAATGTAGCATGCCAGGCTTCCCTGTCCTTCATTATCTTCCAGAGTTTGCTCTAACTCATGTCCATCGAGTTGGTGATGCCATCCAACTATTGCATCCACTGTCGCCCCCTTTTCCTCCTGCCTTCAATCTTTCCCAGCACCAGGATCTTTTGCAGTGAGTCAGTTCTTCTCATCAAGTAGCCAAAATGTTGGAGCTTCAAGCTTCAGCATCAGTCCTTCCAATGAATATTCAGTACTGATTTCCTTTAGGATTGACTGGCTTGATCTCCTTGCAGTCCAAGGGACTCTCAAGAGTCTTCTCCAACACCACAGTTCAAAACCATCAGTTCTTCAGTGCTCAGCCTTTTATATCATCCAGCCCTCACATCCGTAATGACTACTGGAAAAACCATAGCTTTGACTAAATGGAGCTTTGTTAGCAAAGTACTGTCTCTGTTTTTTAATATACCATCTAGGCTTATAATAACATTCCTTCCGAGGAGAAAATCTTTTAATTTCATCATTGCTGTCACTGTCCGCAGTGATTTTGGAGCCCAAGAAAATAAAGTCTTTCACTGTTCCCATTGTTTCCCCATCTTTTTGCCATAAAGTGATGGGACTAGATGCCATGATCTTTGTTTTTTGAATGTTGAGTTCTAAGCCAGCTTCTTCACTCTCCTCTTTCACTTTCATCAACAGACTCTTTAACTCCTCTTCAAGTTCTACAATAAAGGTGTTGTCATCTGCATATCTGAGGATATTTCTATGTAAAGTATCATGTGATCTAGAAACACTGGCATTTTTACTTTTTCTTTTCCCATTTGGATTCCTTTTATTTACTTATTTATTTATTTTTCCTTCTCCGATTGCTATGGCTAGGTCTTCCAAAACTATGTTGAATGAGACTAGACACATTTTTCTTGTTCCTGGTCTTACAGGAAATGCTCTCAGTTTTTCACCATTGAAAATGATGTTTTCTGTGAGTTTGTCATATATGGCCTTTATTATGTTGAGGTAGGTTCCTACTATGCTCACTTTCTGGAGAGATTTTATTAGAAATGGGTATGTAATTTTGTCAAAGCTTTTTATGCACCTATTGTGTTGATGATAATGTTTTTATTCTTCAGTTTGTTAATATGGTGTATCACATTGATTGACGTGCATATATTGAAGAATCCTCACATCCCTGTGGTAAACCCCATTTGACCATCATGGATGATCCTTTTAATGTGTTATTGGATTCTATTTGCTAATATTTTGTTGAGGATTTCTGCATCTATGTTTATCAGTGATATTGGTCTGTAGTTTTCATTTATTGTGGTATCTTTGTCTGGTTCTGATGTTATAGTGATTGTAGTTTCATAGAATGAATTTCAGAGTATTCCTCCCTGTGCAATTTTTGGGAAGTGTTTTAAGAGGGTGTGTGTTAGCAGTTCTCTAAATGTTTGATAAAATTTGCCTGTGAAGCCATCTGCTCCTGGACTTTCTTTTGTTGGAAAATTTTTAATCACAATTTCAATTTCATTATTTATGATTTATTTGTTTATGTTCTCTCTATCTTCCTGGTTCAGTCTTAAAGGATTGTACCTTTCTAAGATTTTTTCCATTTCATCTAGGTCATCCATTTCATTGGCATATAGTTGCTTATAATAGTCTCTTGTGATCCTGTGTATTTCCGCAGTGTCAGTTATAACTTCTTTTTCATTAATAATTTTATTGATCTGATTCCTCTCCTGTTTTTTCTTTGAGTCTAGGAGAAGGTGACGGGACCCCACTCCAGTACTCTTGCCTGGAAAATCGCATGGACAGAGAAGCCTGGTAGGCTGCAGTCCATGGGGTTGCTAAAAGTTGGACACGACTGAGTGACTTCACTTTCACTTTTCACTTTCATGCATTGGAGAAGGAAATGACAACCCACTCCAGTGTTCTTGCCTGGAGAATCCCAGGGACGGGGGAGCCTGGTGGGTTTCTGTCTGTGGGGTCGCAGAGAGTCGGACACGACTGAAGTGACTTAGCAGCAGCAGCAACAGGTAAAGGTTTATCAAATTTGTTTGTCTTCTCAAAGAATCAGCTTTTAGCTTCATTGATCTTTGCAATTGTTTTCTTTGTTTCTACTTCATTTATTTCTGCTGTGACCTTTATGATTTCTTTCCTTCCACTAATTTTGGGATTTTTTTTGTTCTTCTTTCTCTATTTGTTTTAAGTGTAAGATTAGATTCCCACTCCAGTGTTCTTGCCTGGAGAATCCCGGGGACCGGGGAGCCTGGTGGGCTGCCGTCTATAGGGTCGCACAGAGTCAGACATGACTGAAGTGACTTAGCATAGGTTTATTTATAAATGTATTCTTGTTGTGCCTGGGAGGAGAGATAAATTCCAATCATTACATATCCTCCAAATAAAATGTAAATATCCTAGGAAAAACAAAAGAAGTTTGTGATTTCACTTTTTAAGTACCACGCCCAAACATGATGAGGATTAGAGCCAAATGAGTTTTATCATTGACTGAAGAAAGCTAGGATTTTGGCCAAGATGTGTAAAGTTTAAAAACATCATAAATATTAAATAATGATGAAAAAAGTGAGAGATAGGACCCAAGAAATATCTTTACTATGATCTGAACAGAAAGTTACTAAAAAAAATTGTAGCCCAAGGCCCTGTTGGATTACTATTTTTTGGCACAGCAATACAAAATCCATTGGAAAATGACACTAATTATTCCATGTGAGCCAGAAGAGGAATATCTAAATCATAGTAAAATTATTTAGATATATGTCACTTAAACATCTACACTATTTACTAGTAAGTTTAACTGTTTGTGTAGAAATAATGAATTTGCTTCAATATTATGTGGCAAATATTATTAGTATAGGATAGATTAAAATAATAAAGCAATTTTAAAGACCACTCATCCACCTTTTCCTGATAATCTAGCAATAAAAAATAAAATATGAGCATACCAATATAAAATTTTCATTAAGTAATTTGGCAAATATTTACTGAGTCCTTAGTATGAATAGGGAAAGTACGTATTCCTGACAGGGGGGCAGAGTATCTGCAAATACCCTGAAGCAGAAATCTTCAGGCTTATTGAGAGCTAAAAGAAAGCCAGTATAATGCAGCATAGTATAAATGAGAAAGGAAAGTCCAGTGAGGTAGGACTCTGTAAACAACATTCAATAGGAGAGAATTATAGGACATAACTCACATTTCAAGTGATGTATTGGATGGGGACAGGTATATTAGATAATTTGTTCAAGTCAGAAAGATAACCACCATTTAAACTCAGCTCTGCTTACTACTTGCTACATAATTATCTTGCTTTACCACTCTACAAGGCTGTGGTTGCTCTGTCTCCCATAAAGGTGGCACTGTGTTTGTTGCTGTAGGCAGAAAGGACTGACTTGTCACCTAACACATTCTCCAAATCTATAATAATGTCCTTTCCAGTCTGTCTTCTGCGCTTACCAAAGTTGTAGCCCATGACTAAGAAGCAGGATCACAGGTCTCTTGCTTTTTCATCACTAATACAGTCATGGTCTCCCAAAGCACTGATACTTTCCAAGGTTTCTGGGTGTCCAGTGTTTGAGAGTTGACCTTGACCAGAAATCCTGTCACTCTTCTCTCAGCCAATTTTTCCAGGATGGACTCCCATATCTTTCTAAAAAGTCTTTTTTGTGTGTATTCTCTATTAAATTTTTTTAATAGTTCTTTCTCCTCTCCAAAAACCAGTTATATGTATTCTCTATTACATATTTAATAAAAAAGTTCTCCCCTCCCCCTCCAAAAACCAGTTCTGCATACCCAGGGCATCAGGCAAAGTTTTGTGAATTTAGGCGAATGAAGGCCTATTGCTCTGCATTTGTATACCTAAAAAAATATGTTAGTGACTTTTCACAAGATTTTGAAAGCATATTGATTTTAAAACTTCTAATTAAAACATTTTTATGATAAAAGCTTAACAATCTACCATATATTACACACAAGCATATAAACATATCATCCTTGACTTTATATGATATTAAGATTCTAGGAAAATATAGTCATAATGCATAGAAATTAATGGGAAAAGAACTCCATGGGTCAAATGGGCCCTTACTGTGTTAAATTATTTTTAACTTAACACCATATTTTAAACACTGCTGCTGCTGCTGCTAAGTCGAGTCAGTCGTGTCCGACTCTGTGCAACCCCATAGACGGAAGCCCACCAGGCTCCTCTGTCCCTGGGATTCTCCAGGCAAGAACACTGGAGTGGGTTGCCATTTCCTTCTCCAATGCATGAAAGTGAAAAGTGAAAGTGAAGTCGCTCAGTCATGTCTGACTCTTAGCGACCCCATGGACTGCAGCCCACCAGGCTCCTCCGTCCATGGGATTTTCCAGGCAAGAGTACTGGAGTGGGGTGCCATCACCTTCTCCGATTTTAAACACTATAGAAGCTCAAATGAAAGAACTAACCCTACAATTAACAAGTGTAATTAAGAAAAATACTGGTAATCTTCAGTTCTCATGGAGAAAATTATTGAAAACAGCCTAAGTTAGTAAAGGTAAAGTGGATGTGTATGAAGCACTATAGCTATTTGTAAAATGTAGGATCCGTATTAGGTTTAGAGGGTGCTGAAAAGTTATTGGAGAAGGCAATGGCACCCCAATCCGGTACTCTTGCCTGGAAGATCCCATGGACGGAGGAGCCTTGTGGGCTGCAGTCCCTGGGGTTGCTCAGAGTCGGACACGACTGAGCGACTTCACTTTCGCTTTTCACTTTCATGCATTGGAGAAGGAAATGGCAACCCACTCCAGTGTTCTTGCCTGGAGAATCCCAGGGATGGGGCAGCCTGTTGAGCTGCCGTCTCTGGGGTTGCACAGAGTTGGACACGACTGAAGCGACTTAGCAGCAGCAGCAGCAGAACAGTTATTGTGTTGAAAACTAATGAATCTGGAATTGTGTAATGTACTAAATCAAAAGAACTGTTAAAATGTTTAGTGGATATGAAGAAAACATAGAAATATGTTTTATCAGTATTGAAAGCCAAATAGTTTGGGCATTTTAAAACTATCAATTAATTACTAAATATAATTGGGGGAGGTAGTAGTTAGTGTCTATTAATTAATCTTAAAAAAGTGTCTATTAAGTGTCTATTAAGTTAATCTTAAAAAAGCTTGAGAATCAAGACCACATCCCAAGATCCATTTGCTTTCATATAAAACAAACAAACAAACAAAAATATGCCTTCTGTGTTAAGAATTCAAATCTAATACATTTGTACTGGTTTGGATGGAAAGCAACCATACCAGTAAACGGGAAAAAATGTGATATCTATACTCACTTATAGTGAATGTCATCTATTTTATAAAGATATTCAGAGATATGCCTGTTTGGTATTTTTTTTCTTTTTAATAACTCATTTTAAACAATTGCTTAATCCACTTTTCATTCAACTTAAAAACAAATATTTGTACATAGTGAAATTTAGGAAATATTTATACTTGGATTGATTGATAAATTACCATGCTAGAGAAATAGTTTAGTATAACCTGGCTTGTGATAAGCGTTCAGTTCAGTTGCTCAGTCATGTTCAACTCCTTCTGACCCCATGGGACTGCAGCATGCCAGTTATTTTACAATAAAAATCTTGAAATTTTCATGTTATCCTTAGGGTTGTGGGTTCAACACTTATGCAAATTACAGGCAATAGAATTTAGAAGCTAAATTGAACATCTGTATTTTTCTTTGGGTGAAGCTTGGTGATAGGAAACAGATAAAACTGGTTTTATAAATATCATTGACTATCTTCACAAAAGAGTAATCTCCAAAGAATATAAAGCAGGCATAGATGTTATGTTATTAACTTTATATAGAAATAATATAAATTGCTGGTTGGGAATATTACACCCACACAGATATGCACTCATACAGACATACCACCTTTGGAATAGTATTCCTCCTTGCTTATTTGTATTTTTGACAGAATTTCCATTATTTACATTTTTGTCCTTGTCTTTTGCATCATTCTCTTATTGTGGCTATTCCTATGTTAGTATCACCAAAAGTAAATTGCAACTAAGTCATATTTCTTTAAAATATATATATTTTTTTGATTAGCTGCAAACTGTCACTGCTTTCAGATGGGTCAGATTATGGATTTTATTTGAGAGAGGGGAAATAAAGCTGAGGAAGAAAAACAACAATATCGGAGAATTTATTGTACAACATGTTGCTGTTGCTTAGTTGCTCAGTCATGTCTGACTCTTCTGCGACCCATGGACTATAGCCTGAGAGGCTCATCTGTCCATGGCATTTTTCAGGCAAGAATACTGGAGTGGGTTGCCATTTCCTTCTCCAGGGGATCTTCTGAACCTGTCTCTCCTACATCAGTAGGGAAATTCTTAACCACTGAGTCACAGAGGAAACCCATAGAAAGACCCTTAATTAGAGCAGAAACATCAGAGTAGAAGGCTCTGCCTTTAGAAAGCAAACTTGAAAATACAAAAGTAAAAGACTAACACCAGCAAAAAACCAAGATGTGCTTGTTGGAGGAGAGACATGGAACTGTATATCCTTCTTTCTTATTTATGATTACCTTATCTTTAAAAATGTATATAGAAGGAGTCTACATTTTCATTCAAGTGTTCATTCAGTATCTATTAAATGTCAAACAAGGTTGAAGCAAGGGAGTAGTAGGGATAAGGAAATAAAAAGGAATGACTGCCTTTAAGAAGCAGATAGTAGTCCTATTTGAAAGATAAAATACTAAACACATAAAACACAGTGCATATCAAAACCCTGTAGAAGACAGTAGATTGTTAAGTGCCAAAACAAATACAAAAATGTGAGCATCAAAGGAGACTAGAAGAGAGGGCAATAAATGGATATTAGAAGAGAAGACTTAACAGGATTGGAACAAGATCTTGTAAAATGTGATTAAGAATTGGGTTTATCATTAGTGGAGATTTTTCTGGGTAGGGTCCAGCATGGAGGCAGGAAAAGTGTTGAGGGAACAAAATGTATTTTATTAATGGATGAGTTGTGTTGGAGAATGTAAAAGATAATGAGTAGAGGGAAAAGAAACACTTAGCATTTATTGAGCATTACTATATACCAGACACTACAAATGGTCACAATAAAATCATGAGTTATCTCCATTTTATAGAAAGAAAAAAAAAAAAGCTAAAGAGATAAATTTGGAACAGGTTAAATAGACTTTCATAAAAGGAAATACTGTATGCTGTGTGCTAAGTGAAAGAGACAATCGGCAGAAGGACATGCAGATAGCGAAGAGAGAATATGAATTGGGACAATGCACATTTTGCGAGTTAAATTTCATTTTTCATAGACCACTGACTTTTTAAAAACTAATCTGTATAGTGAATTAAAGAATGCCAGTCTAAGAAAATTCTTAGCTTCAGTGAATAAATTCACAGTATTAGCACTGAACGGTGAGAAGTCAAAATTGCTTCGCTTTGAGATAATGTCAGATCTTATTTGATATAATTTTTAAAAAATTTTATCTACCATGAAGATGCAAAAATCTGCCATACAGATTCCACTGTCTGTCAGTAGCTAACTAGGCATTATACTCATAAAAAGTCACTTAATTTTCCTCAGAAGGAAAATGGGAGAAGTCCTTATAGAAAATAATAGTCTCAGTCACTCTTTTCTTCTTTGCTCCAAATTTATAGAGCTCTTACATTCCCCAATCCCCTCTCTCTTTTTTTTCCCTTCCTTTTAATGCAGTTGTATTATTTTTTTTAACTCTAATGAACAAATGCAAGCATTAGGACAGGTAGCTTACTTTAAGTTTGTTCTCATGTTTGTTGACTATGGTAAAGAAAACAGAAAAGACTTTTCTAAAATTAGAGTACGTGATATAGTATCCATAGTTTTACAGCACTGCTTCTGAAATTTGACAGGTTTCACTTACAACTACAGCTATGCCAAAGGAATTCATGGTATTACACAGGGGGAAGAAGTTAGCAATCTTAACTGGGTACATAGATGTGATTGGACACAACTGGGCAACTGAGCACACGTAGATTAAAAACAGTAACATCGATCTCAAATAAAAATGTCATCTGCATCATCAAATTCCTTACATAGTTTCTGTCACTTGGCAACTGTCAGCAGCATCTTTTGGTAACTATTAAAAATATTTGTAACCTAAGGTTAAAAGGTTTTCTTTCTACATTATTCCCTTTCTAACTGCTAAATTTTAACATAAAATATATGTTGCCAGTTTTCAAAAAATGTCTTCAGTAAATGAAAGAATTTGGAAGAAAGGTATCAATATTTAGAATATAGAATACAAATCTCTGATTTATCAGAATATCTTCAGAATCATATTTCAATATGTGATTACTTGAGGGATTTTTTATTATGTATTATTTGAAAAGTATTAAACTGCAAATTTTGTGGATTTAAAATGGAATAAGGCACTTTCCTTTCTGGTCAAAATGAATAACAGGGACCAAACCACCTGAATCAATAAAAAAGGGAAAATACGACGATAGCAGTTTTCAAGACTAGATATCAGACAACCATGGACTGTGACCCATGAAAGCTGGGAAATAATTAGATCAACCCTATTTACCCCAGCTTAAAGCCTTGAGAATTTCCAGGCCATGATGCAAGTACACAAACCCAAACAAAGCCTTGTGGACTCCCTGAGTTGAGAGGATGAAGGTAAGACTCTAGAGAGACTAAGGTAGTTAAACTTTATAGGACAGAGTACCAAAATAGACAGTTTTACAAAAGTGAGCCCCGGAGTGCTGTAGACAATTTCCTCCATGTACTGAGCTGAGTAACTATGGGAGGAAACTACCCAAGGCTGGAGAATGAACCATTAGAAAGGTTTCCTAAGAACAGAGCCCTGTGCTCATCCAGGACTGGGAACAGTGGCTCTTCCTACTAGCCAGATTTGCTGCTGCTGCTAAGTCGCTTCAGTCGTGTCCGACTCTGTGCGACCCCATAGACGGAAGGCCACCAAGCTCCCCCGTCCCTGGGATTCTCCAGGCAAGAACACTGGAGTGGGTTGCCATTTCCTCCTCCAATGTATGAAAGTGAAAAGTGAAAGGGAAGTCACTCAGTCGTGTCTGATCTTTAGCGACCCCATGGACTACAGTCTACCAGACTCCTCCATCCATGGGACTTTCCAGGCAAGAGTACTGGAGTGATTTGAGAACTGTATAATTCAGGGAGCATAGGATGGAGTACATAGAAGGATCTAGAATCACTAGTAGGGAACAAGTACAGAAAAATTAAACTAAGCATCACTCTGGTATAGTCTAACATATCTTACCAGTAAGAATGAAAGCCCTGGAAGAGAAAATGGCGACCCACTCCAGTATTCTTGCTTGGGAAATCCCATGGACAGAAGAGCCTGGTGGGCTACAGTCCACCAGGTCTCAAAGAGTCAGACATGACTGAACAACTGAGAACACACAAGAATGAAAAGGATCGAACTGTTTCTAAGTAATTTAATTGTATTCTAGAACTTACCTCAGAAGTATCTATAGGAATATAAAAATACCCAGTACCCAACAGAGTAAAATTCATAATTTCTTGTGATTTTCTTTGTGAGCAAAAATTACAAGCTATAAAACAAGTCTCATTAAATTTAAAGTGGTTCAAGTCATGTAAAGTGTGTTCTCTAACCAAATGGAATTAATTAGAAATTAATAATAAGAACAAAAAGCTATCTGGAGAAATCTCCAAACATTTGGAAACTAAATAATGCATGTATATATAATCATGAGTCAAAGGAGAAATCAAAAGGGAAATTAGAATATAATTTGAATTGAATGAAAGTAAAACCACAACATTTTAACCTTTGTGGAATACCACTGAAGTATTTCTTAAAAGGCAATTTATAGGAAAAGCTACCTATTTTAGGAAAGAATAAAAGTCTCATATGATCTTATCTTCTATATTTAGAAACCAAGAAAAGAAGAACAGATAAAACCCAAAAGGAAAATAAAATAGAAATAGAAAAATCAATGAAGCATAAAGCGTTTCTTTGAGATAAAAAAAAACAAAGTACCTCAAAAATGAAAGGCCTCTAACTAGAATGATTAGGAAAAGAGAGAAGATACAAATTACCAGTCTCAGGAATGAGAGAGGTGATATCATGACAGATTCTACAAATATTAAATGGATAATAAATATTGTGAATTATTTTATGCCTGTAAATTAACAACTTAGGTGAAATAGACATATTTCTTAAAAGATGCAGCTACAAAGCCCACTCAAAAAGGAAACTGAAAAGAAAAAGTCGTGAGGATGTAATGTATAACAGGTAATATGGTTAAAACTTTATTGCATATTTCAAAGTTGCTAAAAGGGTAGAATCTTAACAATTCTCTCACAAGAAAACAAATTTTCTATATACATGGTGACATAATTTAATGAGACTTACTTGTTGATGGTTTAGCAGTATATACAAATATCAAATTATGTTGTGCACCTGAAACTAATATAATAGTGTATGTCAATTATGCCCCAGTTTAAAAATAAAGAAAAAGTGTTCTGAATAGATTTATGTCTCTTAAAGTAATTGCATTTGTACTTAAAAATCTTCCTATAAGAAAAACTGCAGGTCGACTAGTTTCACTGGTGAATTTTATTAGATATTTAAGAAAGAAGTAATACTCTTTAACACAAGTTTTTCTAGAAAATTTAAGAGGAGGAAATAGTTCCAAAGTTTCTTCCCCAAGTTCTGAGTTAACTTACAAAAAAGAAAACCTTACAAAAAAATTAATATCCCTAATGTACACAGGTGCAAATATTTTTAAACAGAACTTTTAGCAAATCAAATCTAATAGCACACAAAGCATAATACAACATTATCAAGTAGTGTTATCATAAGAATACAAGGCTGGTTTAACATTTGAAAATCAGTCAATGCAATTCAACAAATAAGCAAAAAAAAAAAAAAAAAAAAGCCTTAGGATCCTCTCAATTCCAGGAAAAGAAAAAAGAAAGCACAAAAGCAATCCATTAGGCATTCCTCATAAAAAAGCATAGCAAACAACATATGCAAAAGAATTTCCTCAACCTGGTCAAAAGTATTTATGTAAAACTTAACACTTAGCAGTATACTTAATATTAGGTGAAAGACTATGTTTTCTCCCTAATAGCAGGAAAAAACAGGACTTTGTGAGATGTACTGGAAGTTCTAAGCCAGAGCCATAAAACAAACAAACAAAAGAAATAAGAGAACTTTAGCTGGGAAAGGAAGTGATAATACTGTCTCTATGTGCAGATGACATTATCATCTATGAACTATATTCTAAGGATTCCACAAAATGTACTAAAACTAAGAAATGAAATTGTCAGAAATGCAGGCTGCACATCAATACACAAAAAGCAACTGTGTTTCTATATAGTAGCAATTGGAAACTGAAATACAAAAAGCAATACTCTCTAAATTAGCATCAAAATTACCAAATGTTCAAGATTAAATATGACAAAAATGTGAAAAACTTATAATGATAATGACAAACTGTTGGGGAGATGAAGACAAATAAAGAGAGAGAATCCCTTGTTCAATGCTCAATATTGACAAACTCAATACTCCATGCTGTTACTATGTCATCATTCCACCAGTGGATCTATGCTGTTGTTTACTGAAAAGTCACTAAGTCTTGTCCAACTCTTTGGCAACCCGATGGACTGAAACCTGTCAGGCTCCTCTGTCTGTGGGGTTTCCCAGGCAAGAATACTGTAGTGGCTTGCTGTGTCTTTCTCCAGGGGATCTCTCTCACCCAGGGATCGAAACTCCATCTGCATTGGCAGGTAGATTCTTTACTACTGAGCCACCTGGGAAGCCCAAAAAGGACGTATAGATTCAGTTAACTCCCAAGCAAATAGTAGCAGACATTTTGGTAGAAACAGGCATGATGGCTCTAAAATTTATGGAAATGAAAAAATATATAGAGTAGCCAAATGATGTTGGAAGAATTGAAAAAAAAATGAATGCATAATCTAACACTACTTGATTTCATGGCTTATTGTAAGCTATAGTAATTGAGATAGTGTAGCCTTTGCATAACGAGTGACGTGTAAGCCAATGAAACAGAAAAAGAGTCCAGAATGAACCCAAATGTATATGGACAATTGATCTTTTATAACAAATAAAGGCACTTCAGTGGAAAAAGAATAGTATTTTCACTAAACAGTGCTAGAACAATTAGACATTCATATACACCACAAAAATTGATCTTGAACCATATTTCATACCATATATAAAAATTAATTCAAAGTGATTCATAGACTTAAATATAAGTCCTAAAACTGTAAGACTTCTAAAGTAAAATATTGGTGAAAAAACCATATGCCCTAGGCAAAGACATCTTAGGTTTAATACCACTATCAATAAAATATAAATTAATTGTATTATTTCAGATTTATTGGTATTCAAAAGACATTCATAGGAGAATAAAAAAACTATCAACTGGTAGAAAATATTTGCAAAGCATAAATGTGATAAAAGACTCAAACTGAGAATATATTACAAACTCTCAAAACTCAGTGATAAGGAAATAATTCAAATATAAAACTGAACAAAATATTTGAGCAGTTACTAAGCCAAAAATGATATAGGAATGACAAATAGGCACATGAAAAAATGCTCAACATAATTAGAGAACTGCAAATTAAAACCACAATGACAGGCTATTATATACCTTTAGGACAGCTAAAATAAAAAATACTGAATATACCAAATGTTGACATTAGGTGAAAGAGGTGGGACTTCCCTACACTTCCGGCGTGCATGTAAAACGGCACAACTATTTTAGAAACAATTTAGTTTTTTTTAAAAAGTTTATCTATTTACTTTATTTTTGTGCTGTGCTGCATCTTTGTTGCTGCACGGGGCTTTTACTGGTTGCAGAGAGTGGGGTCTTCTCCTCAGCTGTGGGACTCGGGCTTCTCCTTGGGGTGGCTTTTTGTGGTGCAGAGCACAGGCTTTAGCGTTCTCAGTAGTTGTGAACATGAGCTTAGCAGCGCCACAGGAAATGGAATCTTCCCAGAGAAGGGATCAAACTCATGTCCCCAGCATTGGCAGGTGGATTCTTAATCACTGTACCAGCAGGGAAGTCCTAGCAATTTTTTACATTAAACATACATCTGTTCTATGATTCAGCCATTCAAATCCCAGGTATTAGAAAAGAAAACATAGTCCATATCAAAACTTGGTTGGAGATATTAATAGTATCTTTATTTGTAATAGTCAAAATCTAGAAACAACCCAAATGCCCATCAATAGGTAAATGGATAAACAAAAAGATATACCTATATAATGGAATATTTCTCAAGAATAAAAAGGAACAAACAACTCAGTCAGCAACACGTCTCATCAAAATAATTATGCTGAGTGATAGAAGCCATAACCCTGCCCCCAAAGGAAAACCTACAAAATATTATGTGATTCCATTTGTAAAAACTTTCAACAATACATACTCATCTGTAGTGACAGAAAGCAGACTAGTCATTGCCTGAGGATGCAAGAAAGGTTTAAGCCGGAGGGAGGCACTACAAAGTGACAGAGGAAACTTTGGGGGGAAAATACATACGGTCATTATCTAGACTGTGATCATGATTTCATTGGCCAAAACTTATCAAATTGAACTATTTAAAGAGGTGTGGTTTATTGCATGTTAATTATACCTCAATAAAGCCTTTAACAAAGTTGGAATATTGGCAATTTCATGTATTCAATATATACAAACACTTTATTTATTCAGAGATAAATTTTGAAATAACAGGACAGGATCTATATTTAGGGTATTGCTTTGAAATTACTTTATCATTAAATTCCTTTAATTGCTCTACATATATTTCTGAGTGTCTACTGTGTGTGAGGAATTCTACAGTGAAAGCTTTTTACATTGTTTTCAATATTTTTCTTCATTATTTAGGAGTTCCTTTTAAAAACCTAATACAAAAAAAATCATTCCAATTAATTTAGCAGTCTGATTGATTGTAAAATTGTCAATTTAAGAAATGAATAAATAAAATAATTAAAATAATGGCCTTGTAAAGACCAGCTTTTCTTCTACTCTGTCAATATTCTCAGTACTGCCTTTCTTGACTCACCACTGTACAAGTTTTTGAAACATGTAGTTCTATGACAGTGTAGTTACTTAAGACAATATTTGTGAAATGCCATATGCAACTAAAGTGAAAGTAATCAAGCCAGATCACTTTGTCCTCTGGATTAACAAAAACATGTAACACAGTCCGATGACTTGAGGGTTAGTGCCATTAAACATATCATTAATATTTTAAAGTATTTTCAGAAGTGCATATTATATTTGAAAACTTCCTCTTCGGCCAAATTACTGTCAACAAAAAATGACACAACAACGAAAGAAACAGGGAGTTATCTAAACTGTTCTCTGTGGTTTCAGAAAATTTTATCAACTTAACATGAATCTAAAGGCACCCCACTCCAGTACTCTTGCCTGGAAAATCCCATGGATGGAGGAGCCTGGTAGGCTGCAGTCCTTGGGGTCACTAAGAGTCGGACAAGACTGAGCGACTTCACTTTCACTTTTCACTTTCCTGCATTGGAGAAGGA
>NW_011495049.1:2085398-2108866 GCF_000754665.1 Bison bison bison
CCAGTGTTCTTGCCTGGAGAATCCCAGGGACGGGGAAGCCTGGTGGGCTGCCATCTGTGGGGTCACACAGAGTCGGACACAACTGAAGCGACTTAGCAGCAGCAGCAGCAGCAGCATTTTCACAGGTCCTTAGGAAAGCCTTTCATAAGCTTTTGTGCATGCGTGCTAAGTCACTTCAGTCGTGTCTGACCCTGTGACGCTATGGATGGTAGCCTGCCAAGCTCCTCTGCCCATGGGCTTCTCCAGGCAAGGATACTGGAGTGGGTTGCTGGGCCTTCCTCCAGGGGATCTTCTTGCCTAGGTATTGAACTTGCATCTCCTTATGTCTCCTGCATTGGCAGGTGGGTTCTTTACCACTAGTGCCAGCTAGGAAGCCCTCATAAGCCTTTGTGCTGTGCTTAGTCTCTCAGTTGTAAGCCTTCATATGCTGGTAAAATCACTTAAGAAAACATATTCAAGCTACCCTAATATAAGTCAGCAATTACAGCTGACTAAACTTGATATCAGTCACTTTAGAATGAAGTATTAATCAGAACATTTATAAATATTCAGAAAAAAAAGTGATGCTTATTTGGAAGCCACATGTTTCCATTGAAACTAGTCAATACAAACTAACTTCATTTCTGTCCCTAAATTGTCTCCCCAGGCTTTGCTGGTGGCTTAGTTGGTAAAGATTTTACCTGCAATACAGGAGACTGCCTGCAGTGCAGGAGACCAGGTTATTATCCCTGGGTCAGGAAGATCCTCTGGAGAAGGAAATGGCAACCCACTCCAATATTCTTGCCTGGGAAATCCCATGGACAGAGGAGCTTGGCGGGCTATAGTCTATGGGGCCACAAGAGTCAGATACAACTTAGCAACTAAGCCACCACCCACAAAATTATCTACCCAATTTAGAGTGATTCAGATAATGCAGAGAATATCTGGATTTTAGTAAGGTTATTGTCAATATTTTTTACTCCATCCATGAATATAAGATGGAACAATGAAGAATTAGTGAAGGAAGTTATGAGTATACTGAAGAAATAGGTCTCATGTGATAAAACCAGAAAGTATCTTTATTTTTACCTTTCACATGTCCTTTAAACTTACCTAGAGATGGGCAGACATATCCATAAGGCAACTATAAGGAACTGGCTCCAGGACAGCAACACTTTCCTTCAGTTCAGTTTAGTTCAGTTGCTCAGTCATGTCCAACTCTTTGCAACCTCAGGGACTGTGGCATGCCAGGCTTCCTTGTCCATCAGTAACTCCCAGAGTTTACTCAAACTCATGTCCATTGAGTCAGTGATGCCATCCAATCATTTCATCCTCTGTCATCCCCTTCTCCTCCTGCCATCAATCTTTCCCAGCATTAGGGTCTTTTCCAATGAGTCAGTTCTTCGCATCACATGGCCAAAATATTGGAGTGTCAGCTTCAGCATCAGCCATTCAAATGAATATTCAGGACTGATTTCCTTTAGGATGGACTGGTTGGATCTCCTTGCAGTCCAAGGGACTCTCAAGAGTCTTCTCCAACACCACAGTTCAAAAGCATCAATTCTTTGGCAATGAACTTTATTTATAGTCCAACTCTCACATCCATACATGACTCCTGGAAAAACTATAGCTTTGACTAAACAGACCTTTGTTGGTGAAGTAATGTCTCTGGTTTTTAATATGCTGTCTAGGTTTGTTGTAGCTTTTTTTCCAAGGAGCAAGCGTCTTTTAATTCCATGGCTGTAGTCACCATCCGCAGTGATTTTTGAGCCCAAGAAAATAAATTCTCTCACTGTTTCCATTGCTTCCTCATCTATTTGCCATGAGGTGATGCGACTGAATACCATGATCTTAGTTTTTTGAATGATCAGTTTTAAGCCAGCTTTTTCACTCTCCTCTTTCACTTTCTTAGTAGCTATCAAAATTCAATGATGTTTAAGTTCCTTATGTAAAATGCTGTAATGTTTGCATATAATCTATGAACTTCCTCCCATATATTAAAATCATCTCTAGATTACTTATTATATCTAATAAAATGTAAAACCTATGTAAGTAGTTGCCAGCATGTAGCAAATTCAAATTTTGCTTTTTAGAAATTTTGGAAATTTTTACAGATGTTTTCCAAACATGTTTAGTTTAGCCCTTGGATTTGGGACCTGCAGATATGGAGGGCCAACTGTTCTTCCACTTCCCTAGGTGAAGACTTGAGCAGCTCCCTGACTTTTCTGAACCCTTTTAGCAGCCACTTCAAGCTGCAAATACAAACTCAGTTCAGAAATAAATTTGCATAGTAATAAAATGTCTCTATTTTATTCAAAGTTGTTAAAGTAACCTTTCCCTGCACCCCAACAAGACATTCTAGGTGGGATACTGAGGAAAGGACATTGTTCTTCTCTCTTCTACTTCATCTTGCTTACTCCAGTTTTTTGACACCCTAAAAATCAAAGAAGAAAGAGGAACAATATATAGGAAAGCAGGAAAATTCTTACTTGTCTAGTATATATTAACATGGTTTCACATTCTTCAGATCTCACAAATCTTGAAAGATGAGGCCTTCATGAAAGCTTTGTGGGTTCTCAGTAAGTCTGTAATATAAACTTTAATTTGCATTTCCTGGATAATGTGTCTTACTTTGTTTGGACCAAAGTCCACTAAGTCTCTGGTTTCCTGGTTTGCTTTAGGTAATGCACTCTACCCAGACTCTTCCTGTTGCCTTTCAGGCATTTTCTTGGAAATGTTTTTAAATGGCTCCAATACTGCCTGTCTCAGGCCCTGATTCCATCTCCCTCTCATTTTCACTCTTTTCCATTGTTTCTGCCTCTCTCCAGTTGCAGATCTGGCCATGAAAAACACACACATATTTCGTGCTCTGACAAGTTATAGGAATGCAAGTCGGCAAATTCCAGATCAATAAAATACTCCCCACACCCAACACCTGCTTTGTTTTGTCACCACCTAGGCAGCCCACTTTCATTCCCCTAGATTTCTTAATCAAAAGAATCCCTTAACTGCAGTGGCTTCCATCAGTCTCAGTCTTGTACAACTAGATCCTTGTATCAGTTCCAATGTGGGGAGGGATCCCACACCAGTTAGCAATTCTCAGAACACCAACAGGGTATCCAACAATTCAACTCAATTCCGACACTACCCACCTGGAGACACCATCATATTCCACAGGTTAAGTCCTTCAAGACTGCTCCTCACTGCCACCCTACTTCAGAACCGGTTGCAAGCCCATGTTGTTTCCTGTACTTCTGGCTGACCAGCTATTTATAAAAGGTTCTTAAGACCCCTTCCTTGGGTTAAGTTGCTAGACTGGTGCATAGTACTCAGAGAAATACTTACTAGATTACTGGTTTATTATAAAAAGATATAACCCAGAAAGAAGAGGTTTACAAGGCAAGATATGTGTTCAGGGGTATGGAGTTTCCATGCCCTGTCTAGATGTACCTCCTCTTGTTCACAAACCTGCAAGATCTTTGAACCCAGTCCTTGAGTTTTCATGAAAGCTTCATTACGTATTTATGATTGGTTAAATCACTGGCTATTGGCAATTTTTAAAAAGTTTTTAAGTTTTAGTTTTTCAAAAAATTTTATAAAATGTTTAAGGTTACTTTCCATTTACAGTTATTACTAACTATTGGCTATATTCCTTCTGTTGTACAACATATCCTTGAACCTATCTTATACTCAATAGTTTGGGCTTTCCACTGCTCTACACTGATATTGCCCATCCCCTCCACTTATAATCCCTAGTTTGTTCTCTATAGCTTTGAGTCTACTTCTTTTTGCTATATTCACTAGATTGTATTTTTTTTAGATTCCACATATAAGTGGAATATATATATTATTTGTCTTTGTCTTTGACTTATTTCATTTAGCATAATGCTCTCCAATAAGTGGCACAATTTCATTCTTTTCTGGCTGAGCAGTATTCCATTGTGTGTGTGTGGATCATACAAAATCTTCTTTATCATTCATCTGTTGATGGACACAGATTTCTTCCATAACTTGGCAATTGTAAATAATACTGCTATGAACTTTGGGGTACATGTATCTTTTCAAATTAGTGTTTTTGTTTTTTTCAGATATATACCAAGAAGTGGAATTGCTGGGTCATATGGTAGCTGTATTTTTAGTTTTTTGAGATACCTCCATACTGATTTTCACAGTAATTGTATCAACGTGCTTTCCCAAAAGCAGTATATAAAGGTTGTCTTTTCTCCACATTCACCAACATTTGTTATTTATGTTCTTATTTTGATAGTCATTCAGACAGGTGTGAGGTGATATCTTATTGTGAGCTATTGGCTATTGATTCAATCTCCAGACACTTTCCCTTCTCCGAAGTTAGGGCTGAGACTGAAAGTTCCAACTCTCTAATCATGTGACTGGTTCTTCTGGCAACAAGCCCCATTGTTTGCTGTAGTCCAAAAGTCATCATTGACCTAACAAAAGATACTAGGAAATTCCAAGGGTTTTAGGAGCTTTGTGCTAGAAAAGAAACAAAGACCAAGTACAGATTCTTATTCGTAAACTAGAGATGATTTTTGGAGAAGGAAATGGCAACCCACTCCAGTGTTCTTGCCTGGAGAATCCCAGGGATGGGGGAGCCTGGTGGGCTGCCGTCTATGGGATCGCACAGAGTTGGACATGACTGAAGCGACTTAGCAGCAGCAGAGACGATTTTGCAAAGACCAAATTGGTCTTATTTGCTTTTATTTCAGAGAACAAATTGCAATATCACTATAACCTTCTCTCTTTTGATTTGTTTCATATCACTCACTACTCAGTTGCTGTAGGGGTGGAATATACAGCACCTTTTCTCAAAGAAATCCGCCTCACATACATCTATCATTGTTTTTACTCCTTTTCATAACTCATTGTAGTTCAAATATTTCTTAGTTAAATCCTTTGACAATTTCAGACTGTGTAATGTTATATCTACTCTGTCTTTGTGTCTCAGTTGAAATTGCCAAATTAATATCTGAATAGAGTATGTAGCTCTGTAACCATATAGCTACACATAGAGTGCTAATTAATGGATCCATTTCTATCTGGAGGTGGTCACTAATGGCCTAGCATGGGTAGTTATCCTGCTCAACATTTGAGATAAGTACTGTGGGTAAAGATAGTAAAAGCTTGTTTATCAAAGTTTTAGATCCTAAAGTCACAGAGGACAGCTAATTTCTGAAACTAATGAGGTAAAATTTAATAAAAGCAGGAATATCATCACACATTTAGGTACCATAAATCACCTTCCCAGGAGTAATAGAAGAGGAGAGATGTCTGATGGCAGTGAGTCAAGATGGCTGAATCCCAGGCAGCTCCATCAAAACATAGTTTCTACATTTGACAGGCTTCTTTAGGATTATCTCTTGTGTTAGACTTTTTGAGTTGTAATACAAAGAAATATTCCTTAAATGGCTTAAGTAAAAGGGAATTTATGTCTGCAATAGATGAAAAGTCCAAGGAGGGGCTTCCATCTCAACTGGATCTAGACGGTGTGAGGGATTTGTTTCTTCCTATTACTTACCTTTTCTCTATAGTAGACTATTGCTCAGATAAAGTACACCCATGATAATATAATATAGCTACCCATGAATCCAACATTGTATCGGTGGGTTAGTGATGCAGATAGATTGTTTTCCCTCAATAGCTGCAATTTCAGTGCCAGGTTAGCTCAGAAAGACACATCTTGAGCTCATCTCAACCAGTTGCTGTGGCCAGTGGTTGGGCTCAACTCCATCCACTCTACCTCAGTCTTTTGAAAACAAGGATGACTTAAAAGAAGCAAGGTTGGGTAGCATCCAAAAGGAAGTCCAGATGTTATCATAAACAGGAGAATAGGAAATAGGTAGGCAAAATGAAACTATCTACTTTATGTGGACAAAATTTTTTAAAGAATTTTGACAAACATAGTGAGTTCAATATACTATAGTGAGAATTAGAAAAAACCTTTAAACCATATGATATTAGAAATTAGTGGAAATTAGTCGTGTTTTGCTTGAACAAGAGAAGGATGAGGCAAGGAGGTAAGCCATTAAATGAGAGTTTTTGTTTTTTTCTTTTCAAACATCATATGAATCAGCATAAAAAGTAGGGACTAGTCTGTCTCTAGAAGGCAAAACTTAGACAAGACCCTGGGATTTACAGGGAAGTTTATTTGTATATTAATTGATCTTATAAAGATGTGTAATAATGTCAGCCAATTGAAAATAATATCTCTCACAGGCAACATACTTCCTGTCATTTGTAGTACTCAGTGAAGTACAAGTATTTAGTTCACAGAGTGTAAGGCTGAGGTTGTAGTAACAAATTCACATTTACTGTTCAAAATGGCACAGCATGAAAGAGCAAGAATGACCAATGACCAAATGTCTAACCTGTCTAGCAGTCAAGGAAATGCTGACTGAAATGATGACATAGCATTTCACAACCAAACTGGAAAATGAGCAGTGTCTACAGTAGTGAATTACCTTGTGTTGGCAAAGATGTGAATAAACAGGCTTCCCCCATACTGGAAAAATCTTGTAAATTGTTACAACCTTAAAGAATGAGGGATGGGAAGAGGGTATGTGTGTGTGCAAGCATGCCAAATCAGTTCAGTTGTGTCCGTCTCTTTGCTACCTGTGGACTGTAGCCTGCCAGGCTCCTCTGTCCATGGGATTCTCCAGGCAAGAATACGGGATTAGGTTGCCAGGCCCTCCTTCAGGGGATCTTCCTGACCCAGGGATCTAACCCAGGTCTCCTGTGTCTCCTACATTGCAGGTGGATATTTTTTTACCACTGAGCCACCGGGAAAGTCCTGTGAAGAGATTTGACAGTCAAAAGATATAAACATGTACATACACTGTATCTAGAAATTTCTCTTCTGGAAAGAACTTGAAGAAAATTCACTAGCATGCTCAAAAATGAATATATAAAACTGTTTATTATAGTATTATTATAATAACAAAAGAGGAGAAATAATCTACATGTTTAACAAGGGGTTGATTAAGTATGTTACATCTATAGGCTGGAATTTTTCCACTTAAAAGCTGACATACGTATGTATATTTATAGCTATGGGAGATAATTAGTTAAATGAACAAATTAGATTTTGACTATGTGTGCATGGAGCCATCAAAGTATTATTTATCCTACAACAATAGTAGAATCAATACCAAAATATTATCAATATTTATCTCTAGATGGTGTGTTACAACTGCTTTTGCTATTTATTTATGCTTTTCTGTGTTTTTCAAATGTTCCATCAATGAATTGCTTTTTCAATCATTAAAAACAGTAAATTCTATAAAAATGTGAAAAAAAAAAAAGGCCCAGCATGAAACTGAATTGGACCACCCTGCCTGCCCAACTTTGCCTCTTCTAGCTACATGGAAGAACATCAATAATGCTACTTTCAAATGCAGGAATACATATTTTTTCACAAATGTTTTTGCACTCATATTCTATACATTGTTCAAACTTTCAATATGTTCTACTCTGTAACAAAAAATTATTAATACCAGTTCAGACTTTGCTTTAGTGAGGCTCAATTTTCTTTATTTCACTATTTGACAGTTGCATTTTTTCCATTTATTCAGAAAACAAACAAAAATTCAAGGAGGCAAATGAAATAATGAGCTTTCCTTGCACTATTGGAAATTAATTTGCTAAGCAGAATTTTGAGTGGGATGAACTATTCTCACCCCATCCAGTAGGCATGACTAATGTTTACTTATTATTAGCCTCTCTGTTGTTCTAATTATCTATTTATGGGTCATCATTCACTAATTTGACTTGTGGAGGAGTTTAGAGTGTAGGAGGCTTAGAATGGGTCTGCAGATTAAAATTTAGTATTCTTTAAGAATCTTAAAAATTAAAAGGAATCTTGTTTGTTTGCATGTCAAGAATTTTACAACAATAGAAAACATTAGAGGTTGAACATTTTGCATTATTTTTCTGTGACATATCTAAGAGGAATAAATTACTTATCTTTAAGTCTCAGCATACATAAAAACACACACAGATATATGCACACTTTTGAAAGTTGCAGAAAGGAGTAATTTAATAAAAATATATAGGGGAAGGATAGGGGAAAGAAAGAATGTGAGGCTTTCATTTGGACAAAACTGTGAAGTCATCAGGATCTGTGCCATTCAAGAGGAATATATTTCTTTATGTGTATATGTATAGGTATGTATGTTTATATGTTTGCATGCATATGTTTATAAATATAGTAATATACATATTTTCCAAATATAGACAATAATTTCAGAGGAAAGGGAAACTGATATGTATACTGAGCAGTTTAATAGATATGCTGCTAACAACAGCTAACACATTCATAATTCCATCCATTGTTGTTGTTTTTCAGTCACTAAGTCATGTCCAACTGTTTGCAACCCCATGGACTATAGCACACCAGGCTTCCCTGTCCTTCACCATCTCTTGGAGTTTGCTCAATCTCATGTCCATTGAGTTGGTGATGCCATCCAACCATCTCATCCTCTGTTGCTCCCTTCTCCTCCTGTACTCAATCTTTCCCAGTATCAGGGTCTTTTTCAATGAGTCGACTCTTTGCATCAGGTGGCCAAAGCATTGGAGCTTCAGCTGCAGCATCAGTCCTTCCAGTGAATATTCAGGATTGATTTCCTTTAGGATTGTCTGGTTTAATCTCCTTGTAGTCTAAAGGACTCTCAAGAATCTCCAGCACCACAATTCAAAAGCTTCCCATCCATGCAGCCATTTTTTTTTTTTTTTTTTACCATATAAACCTCATTTTTGTGCTACATCTAGTGGACCTAACAATAGGTACCACTCCCAAGAAAAGGATAGCTTGCTTGTGACCTTTGACAAGTGTGTTAATCACTCAGTTTTGTCTGACTCTTTGTGACCCCATGGACTGTAGTCCACCAGGCTCCTCTGTTCATGGAATTCTCCAGGCAAGCATACTGGAGTGGGTTGCCATTTCCTTCTCCAGGGGATCTTTCCTGCCCAGGGATCAAACCTGGCTCTCTTGCATTGCAGGCGGATTCTTTACCAATTCACCAGGGATGCCCCTTAACATGAATTAGCCCAAATATATTTGGCCCATCAGATTTTCTCTCTTGGAAATTTGAAATAGAATGAAAAACATTAAGAAGAATGACTATTGTACACTGCATAGTCGTTGTTTAGTCACTAAGCCATGCCCAACTCTTTGGGACCCCATAGCCTGTAACCTGGCAGGCTTCCCTGTCCATGGGATTTCCCAGGCAAGAACTGAAGTGGGTTGCCATTTTCTTCTCCAGGGGATCATCCTGACCCAGGGATTGAGCCTGTGTCTCCTGCATTGCAGGCTGATTCTTCAGAACCGAGTCACCAGGGAGACTTATATCCCCCCAAATTCATATGCAGAAACCCCAACCTTGCATGGAATATTAAGAGGTATAGTATTTGGGAGTTAATTAGAATAAGATCAGATCTTGAGGGTAGAGCCTCCACGATGGGATGAATACCTTTTTAAAAAGAGAAGACAAGAGATATTTCCCTCTATTTTCTGCTAGTAAGGCTACAAGGACCACATGGTTATCTGCAAACTCAGAAGCAGGCCTTCGATATATAGCAGGTCTGCTGGCACATTAATCTTGGACTTTCTAGCCTCTGGAACTATGAGAAATAAATGTCTAGTGTTCACACTACCCAGTCTCTGGTATTCTGTTATAGCAGCCTGAGCTGAGACAATGACTTAGGCAAATCAGCTGAAATTCAAAATAAGTTTACAGATAAAAGAGTAAGAATCAGTCATCTGTAGAGAGTCAAAATATTTAGAATGACACCCTGAAAAAAGATAGATTGTGGGGATGGAGGATGTCATCCCTGCAATTATCTCAGATTGGATCTGCATTCAAATTCTTGTTCAGGTGAATGTCCACCATTCTCTCTTTTTCTCTTTCCTTGTCATATCATTTACCTTAAATGCCTCATTCTTGCAACTCAAAATTATATTTTTTTAATCAGGAGTCAGTGTAAATAAGTGATTAAGAGGGAAAAAATAAATTAGGGTTCAAATGACAGTTCTGCTATTTACTGTGTGACCTCTAGCAGGATGCTTTACGGTGGGACTTTCCTGGTGGTTCAGTGACTAAGACTCTGCACTTCCACTGCAGGGGGTGCTGGTTTGATTCCTGGTTGGGGAACTAAGATCCATCATGTGGTAAGGCAAAGAAAAAAGAAAAGTTGCTTAATGGTCAGTGGCTCAGTTTCTCTTTCATTTCATTTAGAGTCAACTTTATTGAGCTATAATTTATGTAAAATAAAATATACTAATTTTTAATGCACAGTTACATGAGTTTGAAGAAGTCTATGTTTCTGTGTTGTAGCCACCACCACAATCAACTCTTAGAAGAATTCCTTCCTCCTGTTCTGTAGTTGGTGTCTCCTTGTCACCCCATACTCACAGAAACCCTGACCTCAAGCCAAAATTCATCTTTTTTTTTCCTGTCAATTATAATTATTTTCATTTTTCTAGCATTGTATGTAAGTTTAGTCTTACAGAATTTTACAAATGTATGCTTGTTGCACCTATTAATAGTCTCTTTTTTATAGTTGAGAAGTATTCTACTGTGTAAATATACCACATTTGCTTAGTCATGTGCTGACGAAAATTTCTTTTTTGCCCTTTGTTTTTTTTTTTTTTTCATTATGCATAAAGTCCTGCTATGGACGTTTGTGTGCAAGTTTTTTTGTGTGTGTGTGGACTTTTTTGTTTCATTTATTTTTGGTGTTACATTGAGGACTGGCATTCTTGGCTCAGGCATGTTTCATTTTACTAGAAACTGCTAAACAACTCTCTAAAATGGCAATGTATGAGTTCCAGTTATACATATCTTCACCAAATCTTAGTAGCATAACATCAGTCCTTTGCATATTAACCATTCTAATTGGGGTGTACTAAACTCCAGTGTTCTTGCCTGGAGAATCCCAGGAACGGGGGAGCCTGGTGGGCTGCTGTCTATGGGGTTGCACTGAGTTGGACACAACTGAAGCAACTTAGCAGCAGTGGCAGCAAACTCATTAAGGGTTTATTTTGCATTTCCCTAACAGTTAATGACATTGAGTATTTTTCATGTGCATGTGGGCTATTTGTATATCTTCTTAGGTTAAGTATTATTTAACTGCACATTTTACAATCAAATTATTATTCTTAAAGAGTTGCAAAATAAATATTCTGAATCTGTCTTTATTATATCTAAGTATCTTCTCACACTGTGACTTTCTTTTTCATTTTTAAAGTAATAGTGTCAATTTCATGGCAGAATTTTAATTTTTATAAAGTCTAAATGTAAACTTTTCATTTCATAATTTCTTCTCTTTGATCCTGTAGAGTAATTCTTTGTCTAACCCCAAGATTTTCTCTTGTCTCCTTGAAAAGACTATCCTTTCACCATCCACCTGCCAATGCAGGAGACTCAGGAAACTTTGTTTAAAATCAATTGACCATATGTGCAAAACTATTACTTAAGTCTTTATTCAGTTATGTAATCTTTATACCTATACTTACATCAGTTTAGTTCAGTTCAGTCGCTCAATCGTGTCTGACTGTTTGCGACCCCATGAATCGCAGCACGCCAGGCCTCCCTGTCCATCACCAACTCCCGGAGTTCACTCAGACTCATGTCCATCGAGTCAGTGATGCCATCCAGCCATCTCATCCTCTGTTGTCCCCTTCTCCTCCTGCCCCCAATCCCTCCCAGCATCAGAGTCTTTTCCAATGAGTCTTTCCATGAGGTGGCCAAAGTATTGGAGTTTCAGCTTCAGCATCATTCCCTCCCAAGAAATCCCAGGGCTGATCTCCTTCAGAGTGGACTGGTTGGATCTCCTTGCAATCTAAGGGACTCTCAAAAGTCTTCTCCAACACCACAGTTCAAAAGCATCAATTCTTTGGCGCTCAGCCTTCTTCACAGTCCAACTCTCACATCCATACATGACCACTGGAAAAACCATAGCCTTGACTAGATGGACCTTTGTTGGCAAAGTAATGTCTCTGCTTTTGAATATGCTATCTAGGTTGGTCATAACTTTCCTTCCAAGGAGTAAGCGTCTTTTAATTTCACAGCTGCAGTCACCATCTGCAGTGATTCTACATTATCTTGATTAATGTAGCTTTGTTATAAGTTTTCAAATAGGTAGTGTTTGTCTCTGAACTCTGTTTTCCTTTATTTTGGTTATTTTAGATTCCTTGCATTTCCATATACATTTAAGAATAAGCTTGTTTCTTTCTCAAAATTCAGCTGTAGTTCTAATGGAAAATATTCTCAGTCTATGGATCTATTGGGTTTCCCTGGTGGCTCAGCAGTAAAGAATTCTCCTGCAATGCAGGAGATGCAGGAGACAAGGGTTTGATCCCTGAGAGGGAAAGAGCCCATGGAGAAAGAAATGGCAACCCATTCCAATATTCTTGCCTGTAGAATTCTATGGACAGAGGAGTCTGGTGGGTTACAGTCCACAGGGTCACAAAGAGTCAGTCATGACTGAAGTGACTGAGCACTTACATGGGTCTATCAGGGACAAGTAGAATTTCAACAATATTGTGTCTTTCAAGCAATGAACCTGAAACTAATCTTTGATTTTGCTCAGCAATGTTTTTCAGTTTTCAGTGTGCATGTACTGCATGTTTTGTTAAATTTATTCCTAAGCATTTCAAGTTTTCGATGCTATTTTAAAGTATATAGATTAGGTATACATGTATATGTATATATACATACACATAGATTAGGTATATATAGATTAGGTATATATATATGTATATATACATACACATATACTTTGGGCTTCCCATGTGGCTCAGTGGTAAAGAATCCACGTGCCAATGCAGGAGACAAGGGTTTGATCACTGGGTCAGGAAGATCCCTAGGAGGAGGAAATGGGAACTCTAGTATTTGTGCCAGGAAAATCCCATGGACAGAGGAGCCTGATAGGCTACAGTCCATGGGGTCTCAAATAATTACTTGTATTCTTTGCTATTACCCAATTCACTTATTAGTTCTGATATGTTTTTATTTTTTAAATTCCTTAGAATACTCTATATACATAACCATATTGACTGATAATAAAGATAAATTTACTTCTTTCTAACCTCATTGCCTTTTATTTCTTTTTCTTATCTTATTGTGGAAGCTATACATTCAATACAAAGGTGAAGAAAAAGGGAAGGAGTAGAAAATGTTAATTATCATAAATGGATGTTGAATATTTTAGGCTTTTTCTGCATTTATTAAGATGATAATATGATTCTTCCCCTGAATTATGTTAATATGTTAAATTCTTTTTTAAAATTAACTCAAACTTAAATTCCTGGGCTAAAATTCCCTTGGTCATAATATATTATACTTTTAATGTATTGCAGAATTTTATTTGCAATATTCTGTTAAGGACATTTTTATTTTAACTCATGAGAGATATTTGTTTGCCCTCTTTTTCTATATGACACCTTTTTCTGGTTTTTGGCATCAATTCTGACTCCTTAAAGTTAATTAGGCAGTATTTCCTTCAATGGCACCCCACTCCAGTACTCTTGCCTGGAAAATCCCATGGATGGAGGAGCCCAGTAGGCTGCAGTCCATGAGGTCGCTAAGAGTCGGACACGACTGAGCAACTTCACTTCACTTTCCTTTAACTCTATTTGCTGAAAGGGCTTATGGAGTTTGGGGTGTCAATTGATGTCATTTTTTTCTTGAAAGTTGAATTGACAAGTATAGTCATCTGGGCCTAGACTGTTTTGTTCTGTTTGTGCGAAGGACTTTTATTGTGAAATCAATTTCCTCAATTGACATATGACTATTAAGATTTTCCTATTTCCTGTCTTTTCTTCTGCCAGTTTTAGTTATGTGTGTGTTTCTACTTTTTTAATTAGTAAAAGGATACTAATAGTAAACCCCTCGTTAAGCTGATATGAAGATTACATGAGTTCATATATTATAAATACTTATAGCAAGATCTGATATTGGGTAAATACACCCACAGATAACAGTTAGTTATTAGAATATAAGAATTATTTTTATGCAATTAAGTGAAATCAGAAGCACACATGATAGTCTATTATTCTGGTAAAATCCCAAGACTTAAGAACTATAATGAAAAATAGCAGTTATTTAAATCTACTTGCCTTGTGATATGTCCCTACCTCATCAACAAATTGGATTTCCAATAATCCCAATGGAATTTCAAATTAAGCTGTTAGAAAAATTAGAAATTGAATTTTTAGATACTATTTCAAATAAATAAATTGAAAGTTTGAAAGTATTGTGTAAGTAGAGTTTTAATATGTCCTTTATATTTCCTATTTTTAATTTTTTAAAAAGAAAGGTTATTACTGAGTCTCAAGGTTTCACACACCACATTAAGACATAAGACAGCGAGCTATAGGAATTATCTACCAAACGTTTAATAACAGTGCTTTATTCATAGAATTGAGAATGCTTTTGGTTACTAACAGAGATGTTATCAGGGTGTCTTTAAAAAATGTAATATATTGGAGCATATATCTAGAAGTGTAGAGTTACAGCTGGTTTCAGAGTTGATTAATTCAAATGTTCTTTGATTTCTTCAAATACCCAATATTTCTCTCTTTCTCTTAATTATATTCATCTTTAAACCATATTCTAAATCCTTTCTTTCACATTAAACAGTTCTTCTTCCCTTCAATCTGATTAGGTCAGGGTTAAAAATATATATTATCCTTGAGCCAGTAACTGCCACCAAATGAATATGCTGCCCTGAATGGCTCAGACCTCTGTTCCTTAACAACCTCTTGCAAGCATGATGCTATCACTATGATTGGCTTAGAATAAACAGGCTTAGAAATAAACTCCCTGCTGGAGTTGGAATCAATTCCCTCAGTTGCATTGCAGCTATCCACTAGAATAAAGATGGAATAGATGTTGCGGTAACATTTACAATATTCATTGTCCTTTTTCCTACTATGGCAGGCACTCCATTTCCATTGTTTCCTTCTTCCTTAATGATACTCTGATGTTTAGAATACTCTGATTTTTAGCCATGTACATGGTCATTTCACATAGATACTCTATTTTTTCAGACCAACATGCAGTCAGCTCTGCCCATATGGTTAATTTCTGGTCAAAGAAATTTCATGTGCAATTTCCAGAACATGTCTTTAAATAGAAAGTGTGTTCTCTTCATCTTTCTCTCTACTTGAAGTTTGAATATCAATTTGATGGCCATAGCTTGAATAACCATCTGGACCATGTTGAGGATGACTGAGTAATGAGGACCCTAGATCCCTGTTGATCCTGGAGCTGAAATCTAGCCCTGGATTATTAAGGTCCAGAATTTATTGTCATGAGGGATAGAAATGAATTTATGTTTATTTAGCTAATAATTTATTTCAGGTGTTTGGCATTTATAGATAAATCTAATCTAAATTTATACTTAATTGATTTTCCAGAAACTAATGTCTGGGTTATATTATTGTTTTTTAGAAGACTCATCCTAATAGTATTAATTGATTGGGACCAACATCTAGGGGTATGCAACTCAAAGCTCTATATCCACAGTTCCCTGTAGTTTAATATGAAAAAATTCTCTAACTTTGCTTAAGCAAGTACCTGCAGGTTATTAGCTAATAAATGTTTCCTGAATGCAAGATATATGTTAGCTATGTTTATTTATACATTGATACTTGAAAAAAGCACAAAACATAAGTGATATAAGTAAAATCTTTTTCTGTTATCGAGCTGAGTATTAGCTAGAAATTAGTGTGTCCCATTTATTCACTTGGTTCCTTCTTCTGCACTTACGTTCTTCCAGACTCCTTCATCAAGTTCACTTCAGTTTATCTCAGTTTCTATTGTTGGCACCTCTGAGATACTGATGCTTTTTGTTTGTTTGCTCATCTCTTTCCTTCCCCCTCCCCACTCAGTCCCTCTGGGAATACTCAGACTAGAGAAATCCATCTTCCACTACCATGAAAACATTTATTTGGGGGCCAAACAGAGCTGATCTTTATCTTTGTCTTCAAAAGTTAGAAAATTCAGTTACTTTGGCAACAACTTGAGTATTAGCTAGGTTCTCTAAGTTTAACATAATAGAAAACTATCTGAAACGCTTTTGTTAAAGATGTTCAGACAGTTAATAACAGAACTTCTATCCGCAGGAAACAAGGTCCCCTAGAGGGGAAGCCAAGTCCTAACCAAACTTTATGATGCAGGTTCCTAGGAGAGAGGGCGACTGGAATGCGGTTCACCTCTCAGCCTGACTGCCTGGCTGCCTGCAGAGTTGCAGTGCAGAGTATCATTGCAGCGCTTTTTCAGGGAGTAATGTGCTGCACTGGTTCGGGGCTTTGTCTTTATTCACAACACATTCATGTGTCTCAGCTTGGGGGGAGGAATGCAGACTTGCCTGCCAGCCTGTCCTCTTAGACTGTCAGCGGAATAAGCGGAATGGTAACTCTCCATTAGAGAGACAGAAAGAGAGAGAGAAAGAGGCACATTGAGATACAGAGGAAGAAAAACCACGCACAAGGGAGGGGGAAGGAAGGGGGGTGGGAAGGGTGCTCTCCAGCACACTCATATGTTAGGTCTCTGTGCAAAGGCGGAAGGCTGCAGGAGCGGCAACAGCAAGCTTTTGGGCAGTGGTTGTAACTATTGCTCATGAACACCGTCGTCAGGACGACTTTGAAGAGGCAATATATTACTTATGCATAGAGCACTCTAGCTCTGCTAAAACTGGGAGTGCAAACACCCCCTTGTTTTCTATTTTAGAGACTTGCATCTTTTCCACACTCAACACTATCAAGACACTCTGCTACTACAGGTAAGATGCAGTTAAGATTTGTCTACTAGTGACATCATTGTAGTTTCACACACTTGAATCATGACTACTTTTTAATGTAATGCCTTGTATGTGTTGAAGTGCTCTGTTTCTTGATTATTAGTCTACCTTCAAGTAAATAATCTTATTAAGAAAAACATAATTAAATGGAGGAATCACCAAATCTCACTTAAAAGGAATGTATGTGATTGTTTGCATTTCCATGAGCTCTGAGTTCATAGTTGGAACTTAATCTCAGACTGTGGTCTGAGATGCAATTCATAGTATAAACTGTTTCTAAATGTACCAAATTATTCACTATGATTTGTAAATGCTACAATCCCTCCGTGGCAACAGCAGTGTGATGTACATATATGTTTTGTGCTATTTTTTAAACTTTCATAGTTTAGAGGAACCAGTGATGAGGCTTATAACTCCTAGAGTTTGATCACATTATTACAATGTGGGGGTAATTTACTCATTCAGAAACATGTCCTGTGATAGTCATACCAGGAAAGTGTTATCATAAGAGTATATGTATATAATTGCCAGCACAAACATGTGAAATGTATGTAATTTTAAGAGAAGATGCAAGGACATTGATAATTCATACACTGTATGATATCATTGAGTCTCAAATTTGTTTTATTTTTAATTAAAATTTACCCTTGTTTCATAACTCTGCTGGCTTCACCCATTATTATTATTATTTTTGTAAGATTAGCTCTTAGGTGAGGTCATTGAATACTGCTGATGTTGCTGAGAAAACTATAACCACAGAAACATATTAAGAACCTGTTAGGAGTCTATAGAGAATATAGGAGTAATATTGTCAACAGGTTTGTAAAATTTTGCTCTGCTGAGTTTTGACAAGAGAATCCTGTAGTGTTAGTTACTGGTAACTTGCATTACATTTTGCTGTTACACTCAGGGTGCCAATAACTTGGAAATATAATTGCATTGCTCTATGTGATCAGAGTTAAAAGCACTAGACAATTTTAATTATAAAGCCATTTTCCTTGACATTTTAACTTAAATTAACCTCAATTAATGTATATGGATTCTGTCCCTGTGTGTCTATAACATTCTTTCTATTAACTGTATTTTATATGAGTTTCTCCTGATCAAATTCTTTCACATGAAGTATTTAAATGCTAGTAATCTAGAATCATTAAAATGACACTTGGTAATTAATGGCTTTAACTCTTACACACAATAAAATATGTAGTATGAGATTAAAGCAAATCCTAGAGAAGCACATGTTTAACAGTAAAGTATTGTGAAAATAGAAGCATTTGCATGCAAAAATACATAATTCATTGGAAGACTTATGATTCTTGTTCCTGTGCATGACTTATTTCATTTTCCAATTTCATTTACAAAAGGTTTAAATCCCTGGGGAGTGTATATAAAATATTCAATTGACTGAGGATGAAAATTAAAGGAGGAAAGAATTATTACTGCAGTGACTTTTTAGGACTGTTGGGAAGTTGGTAACTGGCATGAATGTAAAGAATTCATTATAGAGTTTTTCCTAGGGTCCACTAAAAAAATCAAGAAATGTTGAAATATATGTCAATATGTGAAATTCTTAAGGAGAAAAATGTGAATGATGAAAAGAGTAGAAAGGTTTATACTCTTTAATGAATAGAATATTTTCAGTAAACATAAACTCAATAGTCTTTCTTTTATGACTGGCGAGAAAAATGAGGTATCAAGAATACCATTTCTCAGGCATGAATGAACTCCAGTGGCCAAAAATCTGGTTGCAAAAAAATTGTTCCTTTTACTTAATTACCATTTTTGAATATATAATTACTAAAATTGTATCTTGCCTGAAAGATCTTTTGGAGTTAAAAAGTTAGAAAAGTTACTTTTAAGCTATTTAGATTTCTAAAAGCAGATAGATGTTTTATATATTTTTTGATTCATACAACTTATAATGACTTTTTCTTTCTTTCTAGGAAATACATATATTCAACCAAATAGTGTTTGTACTTTTGAAACTTTACAATATTAGTTTTAAGATTACTTATCCCCAATTATTTAGTTCAGTTATCTCCTTCCCCCAGAAAGAGACATGTTCTAGATTTCCTTCTGCAGTGTACATTAAATACAATGTAAATATAATTGTATTTACATACATCAGGGCAATATGCATAATTCCATGATTTATGGACACTCACCATCATACTCATTTTGTCTTTATCTCCCCAAACTCTAGTTTTGCCAATGGTGTAAGAACTTTTTAAATGTCTGATAAAGAGTAAATTCATGGTTAAGGTAATTTCCAAGGTCTTGGTTTTTTAAATTATTTCAGAGAGAAACTCTTTTTAATTTTAAGGAATATTCATTGTATTAATAATACCTTTAAGTAGTTATCCCAAAATCATCCAAAATATATTGGTGGAAATATGTCCGTTCTTTCAGTTTCTTTATAGTTTCAACTAATTGAGAAAGTTTGAAAAAGTCTCCTTTTGATATCACTTTATGTTGACCTAGATCACAATTTGGAAGTTAATCTGGATCATTAATAATATGAGATTAGGTGATACAGTCATTAGTATATTTCTGTGATATTTATTGAGTTTTAATGTGGCATAGTGTGAGGCTTCCTAGGTGGCTTGGTGGTAAAGGATTCACCTGCCAAGGTGGGAGACACGGGTTTGATCCCTGGGTTGGGAAGATCCCCTGGAGAAGGAAATAGCAATCCTCTCCAGTATAGTTGCCTGGAAAATTCCATAGACAGAGGAGACAGGTGGGTTACATGGGGTCACAAAGAGTCAGACACAACTGAGCACACACATACACACACAGTTTAGCTAAGATGAAGCTTGGGTTAATTAGTTTTGAGCCTTTGGCTGATGTAACAATAGACCAAAACAAAAGATTTCACATCCTTGTTATCTGAGAGAAATTGAAACTTTATCTACATGTATATTGCATCAACTATTTATAACTTGTTGAAATAGATTCCTTTTTCATTGATGTGGTAGTGGTCTCCTGAAATAGTCTTTGTTGATTTTCTACAGGGATTTTGTTTTGATAGTGCTGGGATGTCACATGAGTCTCTCATTTGGAATAATGGACAAGTTTCTCTGAAATTAAAAAAAAAAAAAGAACATAATCCAATCCCTTTTCATGATGACTTTAATACTGATGCATGAATAGAAATACCTACAACTAAAAATTATGAAATAACAAGCAAGAATGAGAGATCTCCAGCTAGTTTTCTGCTTCAGTTACTTTACTTAAAAATACTCTTAGACTGTGGTGTGGATCCTGGAAATCAAAGCTTACTGATCTCAATGACCTAGCAGAACTGGCAAGTAGCAGCGTCTTCCTGCTACCCACAGGCACAAGTTAATGCTGGCCCTTAGGAAAAATTTTTGAACTGAAATAGTTGCTGTCTCTTAAGTTATCTAAATGTAAAATATGAATTTATCCAAAAATAGAATAATCATAATTGTAAACTGCCAGTTGGCTGTTTTGAAGTCAATTGGAGTCAACATTTTAAAGATCATATTATAGAAGTCTGAAATAGCCATAAACATTTAAGATCCAAAAAAATCTGACCTTGTATTCTTTTTACTAAATAAGTAATTATACTTCTATGCACATATTACACAACCATCTTTAAAAATATAGTAACAGGTGTTCCTTGCTTCAAAGAGTCCTGATATAGGAAAGCTTATTCATTCAATAAAATGCTAAATTTCAAAGTTTATTGTTAGCTTTAAAATTTTTTTTCCAAGATAGTTAAAACAGTTTGTAAAGAGCAAGCTTATTTTAAAATATTCAAGACCATTAATTTTACTTTAAAATTATTTTATATACACTTCTTTAGAAACCTAACCACCAGGCAAAATGAGGTCAATTTGTAACTACAAATACATGAGTATATGTGTGAATTCACAAATGGAAACAACCCAAATTTTAAAACAAAGTGCTCCTTCATTTACTTTCCTACAACCTTGTGCATGCAAAAGGACAAAACTATCTGTTTATACAATCATTTGTATGTTATATAATAGCAGAATATATAACAAGATAAATGTACTTGCACATATGTAGAAAGGTTAAACTGTTAGTTTTGTAGTGTGTGAAAGTCAGAGATTAAAGAGTTTTCCTCACATGAACTTTCTTTAACAGATAAAAGGGTTTCTGACATTTCAGGAAAGTTCTGTTCAAATTAACTCCCAGTGTTTTCTTTAATCTGCACAGGTAAATATTATATGCTTTAAGGTTACTCTTAGAAGGTTACAGATTCCAATTAATTAGTTTCTGCTGATAGATACATGCATAGTAAATATAAACCATAGGGTTCCAATAGAGAAATTAATTCAATTTCTACAAGAAAACACTGAGATAAATATTCCCTTTTAAGTATTTGTAAGAAAACATACTACCCATTAGGCAATTATTTAATGAAGGCAAACTTGTAGTTGTGATTAAAAGAGATTATGTTAGCACTTCAAAAAGATAGTATGTAACGCTTAATCTTTGTTTAATAAACACAAAATATGACTTGGGATTCTTGAAAATTAATAATTTTCTAAAGATTCTTTTACCTTTTTGGAATATAGATGATCATCGTTTTTCACAGAAAATCTTATAAAAAAGATAAATTTTCATGTCATTCAACTTGTTATTATTTTGTTCAGACAGTAATCAGAACATTTAGTTGTGTGAAACAAGAAAAGACATGAAAAGCAAGTAAACTAACTCAGTTTAGACTATCATTTTACACCTCTATTTGCTACACTAGTTCCCCAATCATATTTGCAGAATATATTTCTTATCATCTGGAACACCTAGAGAATGTCATCACCCTATCTTCCTTTTTTAAAATCTAGGCCTTCTAAATGATGCTTCATTTCCAACTGAAAACATGTGGTAAGTCCAGATGTTCAAACACAATCACTCCCCAAAGGCTTACAGTTACAGGTTGATTCAAGTATGGCTATGTATAAATATACACATCAGATCCCTAAGTTAAAATTAGAACACAGGCTGTGAAGTGCATAAAAATGGTAAAAGACCACAGTTGGCTGTGTAAATTCCTTGTTTAAATGAAAATTCACATTCTGCCCCATCAGTGTAGAACATCTGATGGAGTCAATGAATTCTTACAGAAGTGTTTGTATATGTAAAAGAGTAGATAATAGCTGTGACAATATTATCTGCATGGGAAATATGATTTGCCTAGGAGCCTTGCTTTAAATAAATTTGAAATGGCATCATTGGTCCAGTTGGGAAACTCAAGGGTTCAAAGGGTTTAAAATCATTCATTCTCTAGTCATTTCCAGTGATTAAGATATAAAGAAAGAAGTTGATCACAGGAATAATAACTTACTTGTTTTGATTTCCTAACAGTTCATTCAAACCTCAAACTAACAAGAAGAAAATCAGAAAGATTTTCTCCTTTCCCTAAGGAAAGCTAGCACTTGCTAACTAAGAATATTTATGGCGCTTTGCTGGCTAATTCATCCAGACAGATAAAAGAAAAGCAGTGGTATATGATGGAACAATTGTGAAAATAGCAGACAGATTTATGAGCCACAGGGCGACTCTCCTGGGACTCCCCCATAATTGAGTTCTTTAAACTTATGCATTTCATTGCTTTATATTTTCCTTTTTCTATCTATGCTTTCTGTAGTCACATTTCCAAGAGTCTGAACAAGGGTAAGAAAACCCATCTTCAGCATTTTCTTAGTTTAAAATTTATTATCCATGTTGTAATCAGAGCTCCCAAACCAGTCAATAACTCTCCCTCTAGTCAAAGCACTGTCACCAAGCCAAAACTGTAAAGTTGAAATAAGCAAGAGATACTCTGCTATCAATGATTGGTGCATGGTGTTGATTTCCACTTGTGTGGGAAAGGAAATAGACTCTGAATGAATGAGGGTCATGTTATAAGAAGGGAAGTCTTAAAATCTAATAAGTCCCCTGTGTTAAATCTGCTTTAGAGCAATCTTGGAGCCACTCCTTAAATAAATGTAGACCAGACTTAAGAGGATGAGGAAAAACAATTGAATCTACTGCAAAATTCCATATAAGGCATGAAGCATATGGCTGCTATAATAGGTACAAAATAGTCTTACTTATTTCTAATAGAATGGGACAAGGGGAAAGAAGAAGCCAAGCAGATTTAATTAGCAGCTGCCATTTTCTAAACATCAGGAGTGAAGAGCCTCTTGGTCAACTTGTAATTAGAGAAATATTGCCTGATCAAAGGGAACTTTTAGAATAACTAACAATTGCTACTACTACTGTTTGTTTTTCCGATGTTGCTGCTACTAATGCAGATTATTTTACCATATGCAAATCTAGACATGTTATATATATTATCCAATTTCAAAAACTATATAAAATCAAAATTAGTAACCCTGTATAAAATGACAGGATAGACTGGTTTAGGTTAAATATTTTGCTCAAGGATTTAGAATTCAAAGACAGTTCTGTGTGTTTTCCACAAGCTAAAATCACTAGAATTTTATATTTACTGTTTTATTCTTGGAATCTGCATACTATTCAATGGAAGGCTGAGTGCCAAAGAATTGATGCTTTTGAACTGTGGTGTTGGAGAAGACTCTTGAGAGTCCCTTGGACTGCAAGGAGATCCAACCAGTCCATTCTGAAGGAGATCAGCCCTGGGATTTCTTTGGAAGGAATGATGCTAAAGCTGA